>NC_134404.1:334597743-335197743 GCF_038048845.1 Mixophyes fleayi | reverse complement strand
ACAAAATTGCCCCTATTTTGTGTGTGTGCGTGTGTCTGTAGGGAATTTAGATTGTAAGCTCCAGGGACATTTATGTGAATGACTACATATCCTCTGTACAGCGCTGTGCAATTTAATTGACGCTACATAAATAAACAATGACAAACAGCAGTAGAAATTCTGGGTAGGGTTGAACATTGCACTTAAACCTTATGCTTCAAACATGTATATAATCTAAAGATTACCTCCTCAATGTTAGCCTCGATCTCATCATCGACAACCCTGAAAACATCAGAACAATAAATCAGTTGCTACAGAAACAAGGGAAATATTAAAGGAACCATCCGGCCAGCGGGTGTAAATGACCGCTATGCTATTGCATGTATGATATAAATTCCAAAGGGATAGGGCTTGATGTGTTAAGGGCTGGTGACATGTGGCAGAACTGGATTCTTTACCAACACCACCATAAAGTTGTGGACCCCAGATACGACATGTCCCCACCATTTCCGCCTCAAAAGTCAGGTGTTTACGCATATAATAAACTAATGGAAGAAAAACCATGAAGTGCCTGTCAGTCCTATTTTTTAGATCTGGATATTGTGGCAATGGAGGGATTCGGGCAAACCAGTTAGGATACGAGCTTCTAATCCGTCACTTACTGTGATGAAGCGTTCTTCTCCGAGAAAACACGGACGCAGAAGTCTCCCACTTTGTTGGGCTCGAAGGTTGAAGGGACGAGGATATACTCTCCTGGGGGCAAGCGGAACCTGTTGAGAACTTCACGAAGGTTTATGTAGGTGTCCGATCGTTCTTTGGCCTTGTTCTTCAGGAAGAAGTTTCTGCTCAAGTGAACATTGGTCTGGCCTTGCATCTGAAAAGAAGACAAACCTAAACATTTTAAAGGAATATCTCCAAATTGGGAGATCTTAACTACTTTGCGCTACGATTTGGCCATTCTCCTTCTGGACCCCGATATAGTGATTTTGGCAAACCCCAGCTGTGTAGCGTTTCCACAGCTCATAGATCCCAACTTTCCTAGATGGAGATTTTGTTTTTGACATGTACTTCTTGGAGTAGAAATGGTCCTTATTGCATCTATCTTGTGGATCTATACAAGGTTAGTCGTACCTACCTTGCGTTCTTCATATAAATGTAGATTAAACACAGGGGGTAATGGCAGCTTAAGGCCACTCATAAAATAGGACCAGAAGAACCCAAACAACGTGATATATATTTCTTTCTAGACTTTTGAACTTTGTAGATGTTTGAAAATTCCAAAGAGATGTTGACTGCAGCAACAGAAGGTGGATTCCTTCCTAAGAAACGGATTTGATTAATTAGTAAGGATGAATCTAACGTGTTGGTATGGAGACTAATATACTAGGTTCTTCCTGATGGAAATTAGTCATTTTTTGAGGACATTCATTTACTATAATAAAAATGAGATATTTAACGGTAAAGTCCAATGGTCAGAAAATGACCATTATAAGTCCACGGTAAAGGTTAGTAAAGTTCTTCCATGAAACGGCGACACCGATCGGTTGCACATCTGCTACTTTGGTTAGATATGGTCATTGGAATTCATGTACCGGGAGTGATATTTATATCACCAAAGATTATACACTTGTTATTCCAAAAGCATACCAATTTCTAAAATCACAGCCCGGTTTTCCCCTTCGAAATTCACAATCCAGTTTAGGTACAAGTCCTAGCGTCCAACATTAACCAATACCACTTCAACAACTTGTGTAAATAGGTGACATTGCCCAAATACATGTCACTCGTTGATGTGAGAATGAGGTATGAACGAATGTCTTACGTCCATATGGTTGTTATAAATACGATTGCAAGAAAACAACATTACATTCAGGAGAGGTGAAAATGATTAAATAAATCTCATTTAGCATTTATATGGAAGTATTGTAAAGGTTGAACCAGCCAAACACATCCAAAACAAAGTCAGACACAACCTATATAATTAGGTCATGTTGTAAGCGGTTGTATTGCTTCATCATGAAGATCAACAGAGACAAGAACGATGGCTCTCCATAATAATCATTGTGTCATTACACCTTTGTGGGTCACAGGGTTGGGTGAATGTTTGAAAACAATTTCAAGTGCTATAGATGACATTTTTGAAAAAATAAAAATTAAATATGGAGACGATGTGAGGAATATCTTTGAACTAGGAACAAGATTTGCCCTGGGTTGCTCATATTTTTCATGAACCTGATTTTATATATCAAGACATTTTAACACAGCGGTGTTATAAAAAAAAATAAAAAAATTGAGATGGGTATATTGGCAGGTATATGATGAAAAAGGTTGGCAATCACTGTACTACTGCATAGTAAGCTTTACAAGCAGTTCGTTACACCTTCCTGAAAGTTAGGTAAAGTCTTGCAACAAGAATATTAAAATAGATTGGTAGATTAATATTGCAAATAAATTAATTCAAAATGTAAAAGAAATAGGGTTAGTTGGCCTCTAAAGGGGTGTTCACCTTCAATATTATTCTAGATAAAGTTTTTACATCCCAGTTAGTTAATTATATTCATCTCCACTGTGTGAAGCCTTTGATATATAGGTCATACACTTACCTTGTTATATTTTAAGTATAACAACTTTTATCAAGGCAGTAAATAATGCACAATCAACGTACCTCCGGGGGGACCTGTCAACAGAAATAAAAAGGTGACATTATAATTTATTAGTAGAAATATACACATATTACGTTAGTCATAAGTGAGGCCACAATGCTTATTTTATTTAATATTCTTTCCTCTTTCCATTTAACCTTACTGTATTATTTATTTAAACACAAGACAGAGTTTAGTAGTACTAAGTCAAATCAAATAAAGTTTTCTGCTTGATCAAATTGGAATTTTACAGCACTGGCTGGAAATTCTGATTGGACTTATGGTGTCACCGGGAGCCCACAATTCACGGGCCCTGCGCTATACGGTTGTTTGGCCCAATGATCAGATCTGTATAACATAAGAGATCTGGTCACTTAGGCAATTGGGTCAAGCAACCAGTCCACACCTTATGAGGCCATCTTGCTCCTAAACCTACTCCAGCCCCTATAGGTTGGTGTGTCCAATCTTGGTGAACGGACTCACCTCGTAGATCGCGAATCCAATTGTGTGCATGTCCTGGCCCATCTTCCTGGTTTTCCTGCGGTTCTTCTGTATCAGACCCACAATGAAAGTGCAGCCATCTTCCCCATCATCCGGATCATCATCTGCCTCATCCAGTTTTATCATGTACTGCGGGTTCATCCAGAAAGTATCTGTAGACATAAATGACATGGGTGTAATGAGGTTGGTCTAGCCCTCTGAACACTCTAATGATCAGATTTGCTACAATTTGTTCTAGAATGGAAAACATTCTAACAATCTGATTGGGCTAGACAGGGGGGTACAGGGGGCACTGTTGTGATCTGCCTGTGACAGCCAGCTCACATGATCGCAGGGGAAGGATTCCTCCACCCCTGCGATCGCATTCTGGTGCCTGGCTAAAGACATCAGCGCAGAGTAGCAGAGACAGCAATTCTGTTCACATCATTCATGAATAATTCTGTGTAGGAACTTTGTTACTGTCCATTTATGTTGCTCAGTGTCCGAAATTGTCCCCCCCACGACTTTGTGTAAAAATGTAATGAAATATTATTTTCCCATTCCATTGAATCACCATAAGTCTCTAAATAATGAGAGAACACGTCTGATATATTCTAAACCAGAACACATTTATGAACTGTAATAGTCTACATCGTGCGTCACCTGGGAAATTCCTGCATCCTCCGGCCGTGGAGCCTTGTCTCCATGTTCCATCCATCTTGACCAAACTCCATTTCTTGTACTTGTCCGACGCTAGAGTGTCCGGAGTGAGGTTACAGATCTCCAGCCTCGAGTAATGTCTCAAGAAATCAGTATAGGACATCCTGGGAAAGACAGAAGACCAGATAAGTAGTGGTTTCCTATAGATTCCACCACAGACATCACTGAGGCTTTTTGTGGCAGCCATTTTGTGAACTTAACCGATTTTCATGAGACCACTAGAGACCAATGACATCACTGAGGCACAAAGCACATCTGTGATGTTACTGGTTCCTAGTATGTTGACAGGCTACAGTCTCATAATTCTACAGTCTCGGAATTGTCCGCGTCTTTGTCAGGTCACTAGTTGCTAATGAATGGATCGCTGCATTCTTGTGAACATGGCTTCAGTTTACAAAATGGCCGCCTCCACTGTATGTAAGAAACGGTCTAATGTTTTCTATAGGCAGTAATTGCCAGTGTACTGTAACATAGCCTTCTCCCCTGGCAGTTACACCAGAATGTCTCATTGCAAAACCACATGTGGTTCCAATAAATTCCATGGAAGGTGCGGTTGTCATTCCAGACTGAAGCGTCAGCGCTGGAGAACAATTTTTAGGCATTAATGTAAAAAACTAAAGATCCTCCGAGAGTTCAGGCCATAGATTCTGATTTCTACCAGCAGGGGGAGCTCTACTCTCAGTCCAGCCAATGTTACTATAATAACTGTTCCCTGCTGTCAATCGGTGATGTTAAAGGTGCCCTGTCCCGATTTTTGTTACTTTTTCTGTAGTATACTAATGAGAATAACGTGTGTGTTACAAATACGAGTATGTATGTATGTATGTATGTATGTATGTATGTATGTATGTATGTATACACACAAAGACATTAGTCCCAGGTTTTAAAGATCTGTCTGTGGAAATGTCCCCATTTTTCAGTATTTACCAACTGCACAATGAAATCCCTATTTTTCTGCTCGCGAGATGCAGATCTTACCATCTAGCATTAGTCTCTATTATAACTTAATATTTATAGAAAAGGATCATTGTAAATGCATAAAAAAACCCCCAAAAAAACAGACACTTATCAGCAAACCACATGACGGGAATTCTAGCACAAGATCGTGTCACGGGTAACCTGTGTAGACGCACACGCTAAGCACAAAGAGTCAGTACACCAATTTACGAGTTGCACATGGAAACCAAGATCTACTAAATAAGTCCATAGACAGGTATAGGATTAATCAGCATAATGTATAACTGACAGTGTACAGACAAGGCTTAAATTGATTTATACATAACATGTTCTACACTAATTTAGGGCTCTGGCAAAATATAGCCCTAAAAAAAAATAAAAAAAAAAAAAATACCAATTACCGTCTGAAACATGTTTAGTTTCATTTCTTTGCCTTTCATTCATTAAAAGTGAACAGAAAAAGTATATTAAGTTTCAAAATAAAAATATTTTATTACTGTGGTAAAAATAAATAAATAAAAGAAGTTGGATTTATAATCTTTGCATTTCACACATAGATTATGTTGCTGTTACTACTGCAGCTGAGTCCGTCATAGCCCTGGCAATGTGACCGCAGCTTGGTATGTTATGAGCCCAGTTATTGTGTAACCTAGTCCTAAACCTTGTATCACACATGGAACGGTACAGGAGAAAATAAAACAAAACAAACAAAAAAAAACAAACATACATAACAAATCCAAGTGACTGGTTCTTACCAAAATTCTCCATCGTCGCATCTCTTAATCAGCCTGTCTCTCTCACTGGGATCCACGGAGTTCCACTCACTTGAGCTGGATGTGAGAAACAGGAGCGACATTAAAATTTATCATCACCAGATATAGATCCGGATATATATATATATAATTTTTTTTTTATTTCACTATAACTGAACACAAGGGTCTGTTACTAACTTGCATTAAGGTGCCAACTTTGCATCCAACCAGAGAAACCAATAAGCAGTTAGCTCTCATCTGTCTCATGCAAGCTGGTAATGAAAGCAAGCGTCTGATTGGTTAGTGCACCTACAAGCAAGGTTACCCAAACAAGCCCTAGGGCCTGTGTTTGCCAATGCTCACTTATCACTCCAGGCTCCGGTCCACTCTACTTCTCCCCAAGGGTTTCGAATTCGGATCAGCCTTTCCGGACGACCTCTGTAGTTGACCTGTTGAATGAGGCAGGGTCTTCATAAATGAAAGCGTAAAAAATATCTATTAAAATAAAACTAATGTACAAAGTGTAATGTAGGATATAGAGGCCTATTTATGAAAAGCAGTATTGCTGGCGAAAACTGGTGAAGGGGCTTATTTTTCCCCTTTGTCCGAGGGATTACCGCCAGAGATAACATTGTTGCTGGTGCAGCAAAGTGGTGAATTGTGCACCGTTTGGTTTCTCTCCCTATTTTTGCGCGGTTTTCTTGTGCAATTCAAAAACGACAGTTGGGCTAATCAGCCCTGGTGTCTGTGTGCCCGCAGTGGCTTATTAGATTGTAAGCTCCACTGCGGCATGAAATAAATATTCTCCGATTCTACGGCACCGTGCTATATAAAAGTAAATATAATAACCGCCCTGAAAAACAACAGTTATAATGAGTATCGCATCCTTTATACACAATTCGGGTTTGTATACTGCCCCCACCTCTTCTGCGGCGGTCACGGAGTAGGCGTGGCCTTTCACCAGTTTCTGGAAGGTGATCGCTTCGGTCTCAGCTGCACTTGTGATCTGTAAGACAGAACATGATTGTAGGGTGTCCGATAATAGCCAAGGGCATCGCTGAAAGCCCAAAACATCTAACAGAAAAGGACAATATAACTCTACTGTACACCTGATATAGACTGTTCATGTTGTAATAGAACACTGAAAAGTTTACTGCTAGGAGATCCTTTTAAACATTTCATTACTGAACAATCGAAATGGCTTTGAAGTAACAAACAAAAGTCCCTTCTCATCTCTTATGTAAAGTCCGAGAGAATTAGGTTTCTGTGCAATCAATTATACCAGTAAGTAACAAAACAACCGGTCTAGGTAGGTAGGATAGATCTAAACATAAACAGCAACAGCAACACCCGTAGCCTTGTGAGCATTATTAAAGTTATACTTCTTACAAATATATATGTCTATAGGAGCATATGTCTTTAGTTATATACAATTAGTAACTATGTTTTCATGCAAATGTGGGCAGCACGGTGGCTCAGTGGTTAGCACTTCCGCCTCACAGCACTGGGGTCATGAGTTCAATTCCTGACCATGGCCTTATCTGTGTGGAGTTTGTATGTTCTCCCTGTGTTTGCGTGGGTTTCCTCCAGGTGCTCCCGTTTCCTCCCACACTCCAAAAACATACTGGTAGGTTAAATGGCTGCTATCAAAATTGACCCTAGTCTCTCTGTCGGTCTGTGTGTATATTAAAGAATTTAGACTGTAAGCTCCAATTGGGCAGGGACTGATGTGAATGAGTTCTCTGCACAGCGCTGCGGAATTAGTGGCACTATATAAATAAATGGTGATGATGATGTTACACTTTCCTGCAGTTTGATGTAAGAAATTAACAAACTCTAGACTTCCGTTTCATCGTATGTCATTTGTATGTTTACCAGAACGAAATTTAATATTCTCTCTCTTGGGTAAGGTCTTAAACTCATTTCTGCACAATTTAATACACAATTTCCAGTTATTGGCCGAATTTAACAGACTGGACACGTAAACCAGTGAATGCCGCTTGTGCAGACGTGACTAACATTTTCTTTGGCAGAAATCACGGATTCCAAACGGTTCTTGTTGCCAGAAACTGTCAGTCTATTGTTGTAGGAATTTGGTCCCAGTTCTTCTAAATCAGAATATCCTGAAGTATTTTTGTCCACTACGGGTCTCAATTAGATTTACAAATATAATCCAGCTACAGCATGCAATTTTGCACCGTAACCAAACCATGTTGTACCATATTTGGGGGAGGGGGTGTTGTCTATTTAACAAAAAGCGGTGACAGGAGAGATTTCCCATCGCCGCATCTCCCAGCTATAGAAAATCTACTATTCATGATTAAACGGCCGCAGTGGCAGCGGAGAGAAGCCCCGCCCCCCGGCGACACTGGCTGCCAGTAGAGACTTAGCTCTTCGGCAGCCAGTCGGAGGCCCTTCTGTGCACGTGACCTGGAATTGCCGGGTCATGTATGCGAACTGCACTGGAAGTCTGGTCTCGGGCTGCCAGTAGCAGAATGAAATATATCTTTTTTTTAAATCTAGTTGAAAAATCTAATTTAAAATAAAATAATATAGTGTTAAAATAACTTTAAATGGGAAAAATGCATTTACTTAATTAACACATTTATTCCCTCTAGTTTGAGATGACAATAGCAATCAGCAGTCCTTCTTAAATAGGGGAAGCTGGCAAAAGCAATCACTGGCGTTACCCATTGCATGGTCTACAGCACAAAACTTACCTGGAAAGACTAAAAGATCTTAATATATATAGTTTGGAGCAGAGAAGGGAACAGGGGGAACATGATAGAAACTTATACTATAAAGGGTTATAACAAGATACAGGTGAGAAGAGAAGTATTAGAACACGAGGACATGTACTGATACTGGGGGGGAAGAGAAGTATTAGAAGACGAGGACATGTACTGACACTGGGGGGAAGAGAAGTATTAGAACACAAGGACATGCACTGACACTGGGGGGGGAAGAGAAGTATTAGAAGACAAGGACATGTACTGACACTGGGGGGGGGGGGGGAAGAGAAGTATTAGAAGACAAGGACATGTACTGACACTGGGGGGGGGGGGAGAGAAGTATTAGAAGACAAGGACATGTACTGACACTGGGGGGGGGGGGAAGAGAAGTATTAGAACACGAGGACATGTACTGACACTAGGGGGGGGGGGGGGGGGGGGGGAGTAGGTTCAGAGGAAATGTGAGGAAAAACTACTTCACAGAAAGTAGTGGATAAGAGGAATAGCCTCCCATCAGAGGTGGTAGAGGGTAATACAGTAGAGCAATTAATCATGCTTGGGATAGACATAAGGATATCCTTACAAAGAACTAAGGATCAAATAGGGTTTGAGGTTACCATAGGTCAAAAAACAGGCAGATTAGATGGGCCAAGCGGTTCTTATCTGCCATCAAATTCTATAGCTTGGTAAAGAGAGAGCTGCCCCAACTCTGTCGAAAACACCCATTTTTTATGGATTTAGTGCTCTTCTCCCTATAATAAATAGACCCCTTAAAATGTGCAGACATAATTAAAAGTTGTAAGCGGGTGTGTCCTGGTTAAACACTACATTACCGTGTTACTAAAACAGCCCAATACATGCGCTACATGCAGATGCAGCCAGTATTTTCTCTGTATGCAAATAAACGGTGTTTGCACCTCTTGTATTGCAACATGGTTTGTCCAGGGGAAAATCTACACCCAGAAGCTCTGAATGGTCAGATCTCCTCCCTGAGTTTAAATAATCAACTTAGATTTCAAATCCTTTAAGTTTCCTTCCTGTAAGTACTTAATGTTTGATTTATGGACATGTTTCGGATTGTTAGTTTTCTGAACATTCCAAGCTGGAAGTGGTTAGAGATCTCCTATAGGCTCCACATTCTTCTGTAACAGTCAATTACCCTTGTGTCCAAGTACTGCTTACAGGAGCCGAGAGGTTAGAAATATCAAAGCATTTACCCAACTCTGGACTTTCCTTCACCTTACGAGTCAATCGAGTTTTGAGACAGTAAAAAAAAATGTATTGGTGAATCAAAGGGAAACTTTAAACTTTTGCACAGGCCACTGTCCCAGTTTTATTTATTTTTTCAAACTGCAAATAAATAATTGTGCAGTAAAATGTTTACAAATGTGTCACGTTTAAGTTTCTACCCTGCAGATGTGTATCAACTTCCTTAGAGATTCAGTAAAACATGCAATTCACCTGTGTATGATGTATGTATAGTATGTTTTTTTTGGGGGGGGGATTGAAAGGAAAATTAAGGACTAAAACACAGCTTTTCAATATTGTCATTTTTGTAACTTTCACACAATTGGTGCAAGCGTATTAGTTTACTTAAACATATATTAAGCTGGGATGCAGGCTTAAATGTTTTGATCAAGATATGAACCAATACCGCATGTTTTCATTTTGCTATACACACACACACACACACACACACACACAGATATGCAGTGTTAAGGATAAGCACTGACAACAATTGTCTTTTTGTTTTGTATAAATGTAGAGTGTTTATATTGCCATGCAGCTGGTACCATATATAATATTGGATTTTGTCTCAAAATATATTACGTTAGTTCCCCTGAGTAGAACAAGGCCAAATAAGTGTTTATTTAAACCTGCTTGATAGAGCTGGTAACTATAACTGTATATCTATTTATTTTTACTTTTTTCACTCCCCCTCACTCCCGCCCCCCCAATTAATTTTTTATCCCCATTTTTTATTGCTTCTAATTGGGGTAAACTGGTTTATTTGAGGAGACAAATACAAAAGTGGAAGCTGCTCAAATCAATTTATAGGCCATAACAGGTGCTTGAAAGGGTGGGGTTATCCTGCAAGGAACATACACACAACATTGTTTCCCCCATGTTTAAGCGGATGGCTTAAACATACATTTGCAAATGTGTGCAACAATGACTTTTGCATTTTTATCTACAGTAGAAATGGCAGATCTGTTGCTGGCTATAGCAGTGTGCTGGGGGAAAAAATGTTGTGTGTATGTTATTTGAGGAGACATCAGTTTTGCCTGCTGTAAAGGATTCAATGTAGAACTGGTTCTATTAGATCTAGTGTACAGAAATCTGATGTTAGCGGAAGAAAAGGACCCGATACAGATCTGTCCCACACCACCCCCTGCTGGGGGAAGTCCTTGTGGTGACATCACAGGATTCCCTGTTCAGGAAACCAAGCCGCAACGCATAGCGTTCCGCTATCATTCGGTTCCTGGCCCCCTCAGCTGTCACTGAGGGGATTTTTGGTAACACCACACAGTAATCACATCAACGCATGCCTGGAACACGGAGAAGAAGACATCACTCACATCTATGGAGCAGCCCAGGAGAGACCCTGTCTTTAGAGCCTTCTGGATGATCTTGAAGAGGTTGGCTGGAGCTTTGTTCAGCTCGTACCATTCGGCAAGACCCCCCGTGAAGTCTTCAAAGCCCTCAGTGGTGGCCCCGCCGGACAGCGCTTCGTAAGATCCATTCAGCCTGCATGGGAAGACATAATTGTACATAAACATAACGCTTTCTCTGTTTGTTCACTGGGACAGAGGTAGGCGACCTGCGGCTTTACAGCGGTTATTGAATCGCAGCCTGGCCTTCCCTGCTAACCAATGACTTCCCTAAGCTTGTCTCTTCCACCAACTAATATAACGGTTTGATCCTCTGCAAACTACAGGCATCCAATCAGTTCTCCCGATGCGGAGGTGTCAGCAATCGTAAAATTCTGAATTCTCCCACCAGCCGCCGGAGAAGATTTATCATTTCAGGGGTGCCAAGAATTAACTCCCAACATGGGCTCAAAACACCAGACCCACAATGTTCTGCTACTTAGGGAAGCGCTGGATAAAGATAATATGGTTGGACAACTTCTTATATAAAAAGAGCTTATAACAACATTCCCAATTATTTACATGTGTAAAAGTTTCCATGCATTGATAGAATAAGGTATCTGACATTGCATTTACATTTGCTGTACAGTTTCATGTACAGTTATTATTCTGTGTTGTCAGCTATTTATTCAAAAGGAGGTTTAAATGGACTGGCTGCAATATGTCTCATTGGGTTTACTGGCAGGAAGTCTGCTGTGTACAAGAAAATAGGTCCCCCCCTCACGAACACAACTTGTCTCCAATATCTTTCATTCTGATATTGGTAATGTAATTAATTTTTTTAGGCTTGATGGTCTTTTAAATGGTTGACAAACCAAGAGCTCAGGTAGGTCACAAATTCCTCTGCCATATATGTTCACCCCTTCCCCCATCTGACCCCCCAGTCCTTGTGGCACCTGAATAATAGGACAATAATATGTGAAGAATTCTGAGATGCCGTTTCCCTTATAATCACTGGACCATTGATCTTGTGGACTTGTGTACTCCAACCTAATATGCATTTTGATACTGTGCCTCTACCATAACCCATTTAGAGTGTAAGCTCTGTGGGGTAGGAACCTCAAACCTGCTAATTTGTTTCCGCTACACTTGTTATTTGTGTATGGTTTGCTTCTTATTTTGTAACACTGTGTGGCGGCAGATAAAGTACATACACACATAGTTTGTAGTAGAGATAACATTAACAATATTTTTTCCCATCATCCGATCTAGTAAGTGCACACAGACCCCCCCCCCCCCCCCCATGTCCTGTACTTACTTGGCATACGCTTTCTCCAGCAGGGCGCTCCAGAACTCAGTCCCCTCAGCTGAGTGGACGAAGACCAGCTCCCCATTTTTGGTGGGTAGCCTATCGTCGATCACCACATCCACCCATTCCCCGTACTGCCAGAACTGGGACACGAGGAGAGAAATCAGTTTTACTCTAAAAATCAACTTTTCTATTCCTATTGTCATTTACACAAACAAGCAAATCACAGGTTGCATTTATCTAGCGGACAGGTTCCCCTATCAGACCTGCTGAACGGTCCTGAGTAATGTCACAGACTAATCACCACTGTATAATGCTCCATACATACATGACTAATAATAATACTGCTGCTATCATTTATAATATTACCAGATAATCTACATAAAGACTTTGCACCGTCTAGGCTGCCAGACCACAAACTCCCTGTAAGAAAAGATCAAAAGTAGGTGCGCGATATCCCAAAATAGCGTTTACACTACGACTTTTAATGTCTTATAATGTTATACTTCATTTATTTTTTATTCCCTCGTGAGGCCATTTTTCAGTTGTTTTTTTACACTTTAGAAGAAGTGCTAAACAGATTGGAAAAAATTTAACTATAAAAAAAGAATATAATTCATGTAAATGTGATGATTTTATTTTTTTTTTTTATAAAAACAAGTGGCTTAGTTTTGTTTTTTTAAAACACATATACTTAAAAAGATGTAGAAGTTGACCATAAAACAAGAGTTTCTAAGCCACTTTGCCTCTTTCAAACAGGCAAAGAGGGTGTCAAAGCCCCTCCCCTATAGGGTGTCAAAGCCCCTCCCTATAAACTTATCATTTATGGGGTTATAAAAGAAGGAAAACTCTCGCACTAGATTAATAGATTTTGAAACAATTCTGCCAGTAACTCCTAACTTCGTAAATGTTGTATAGTATCTTGAGGGAAAAAAAAGTGTGTATATAATATTGGTGCTCGTTACTGTCAAATTCTTGTGGTTCACAAAATTCAAATCAATGACACTTTATGAAAAGTTCCACGTGGAAATTTTCATAAAGTGTCATTGATTTGAATTTTGTGAACCACAAGAATTTGACAGTAACGTGCACAAATATTATATACACACTTTTTTTCTGTTTTTTCTTATTCATTTATGGGGTTAAAAAGTTTATGTCCAACTGCTGAGCTGAAACCAGCTGAGCATTGAGAGGATAGAAAAAGTGCAGCGTGGGACCATTGCAAATTTTACATGCAAAGTAAGTGCTTTTATTATTTATATATACACACACACACACACCTTACACTCCTCAAAAAAACCCCAAAGTTTCCACTCCTCCACTTTTTATAGTTTAACCCCTATAGGGTGCTGGAGGCTGACAACATCGGATCTACATGTGGTCATTGACATAACCCCCAATGCTCAGATTACAGATTCATTTCCCGTTCTCTCGGAATCTTGAGCTGATGTTTTATTCCCATCTCTGGAGTTACCTGGAAGTGGAATATTCCTGCATAATAGTTCTTCTGGAAGCTCTGATCCTTGGGGACCACACGGGACAGGACTTGTTCGTTGAGCGTGAGAGAGGCGATGGCGGCCAGCAGCCAGCAGTCACCTGGAAGACAACGAATAGGTTATTTGAGGCCGTGGGGGACGTCACATCTCTGGACTGAGAGCTGCTGTGTGGAGATGTTGTGGCTGAATACAGACTTATACTGTGTGGATGAATTTATCACACTGCTCATTCACCATAAGGACAAGGAAATCCACCATTAAACATTAATATATCTAAGCAGACCTGCTCACTCTCCCGGAGAGTCCAGGAGACTTCCAAATTCTGGGTCTCTTCCCTGAACTCCCAGGACAGCAGGACACCCTCCCGCATCCTGCCGATCGGAGAGGCGGAACAGGGAACTCAATAATGCGATAAACTGCAAATCGCAAAAATTGGGGCCCCAAACTTGCAACATTTCACCATGGGGTGCGGCAAGAGTCCTTCCAACCGGACTGCCTGGCAGGTATGTTCAAGGCAATATATATATATTTTTTTTACGGTAGTGTCCGAAGCACTATGCACAGCCTGGGTAGGTGGAACGTACAGACATAAAGCGTTTGCGCCCACATGTGGGAAGAATGAATTATCTATATATGTCCTCCGTGCGCTCTTTCACTGAACCACATCAAGCTGCCATGTTAGGAGGGAGGAGCTTCTCTAACACTGCCAGCACAGAGTGACTGACAGCCAGGCAAATTTGCTTTGCAGGAACGCACTATGTGGATTGGTTGATTCGTACACAGCAGCAAATTACTCAAGTAACTGAAATAACTATATTATCAGCATTTTGATCTCTCTCAGATCTCCTCAGGACACTTTTTTTTTTTTTTTTTTAAGAGGTAGAATGGGGAGGTAATGACTTTATTTTGTGATAGCAGTAAACAATGTGTTTTATCCTTCTTGACACATAATTGGATTTTAACTCATCCCCAAATGGGCCATCGAGATAACATACCTCCCAACAGTCCCGATTTCAGCGGGACAGTCTCGGATTTAGAGCTCTGTCCCGCCCGGGACATGTTTGTTTCGCCGGTAGGAATGTTGGGAGAAGGGAGATAGCCAATGGGCAGCCTAGCCCTGCAGCTCTCTCGGGGTGTGACCATGCCCTGATTGTGATGTGGCCACTCCCTCATTGAGACGTGGCCACGCCCCTGTCCCACTCCCAGAGACTTTCATGTTAGGCGTCCTGAGATAATCCCCGTTTTCGTACAGAGGTGCAGGGTTGTCCGGCTATCGGAAGTCCAACCTTCCCAAGCCACTTGTATGAAACATAATTTACTTTATCTTAAGGCTCCCAAGTGGTTCCAAAACCTCTGTATATATTTTTATCACTGCGTATTTTACACCTCTGTGTTGTACATAATATATTAAAGAGGTACTACACCTAAAATCCAAAGTGGCTACTATAACAGAGCGAAAATGTGAAAATCAGGACTGTTAGCTTGAATTTTTAAAAAAAATAAGACATCAATCTTACACAGTTTATGTAGAAAACGGTTTCAAAGAATCTTCACATAGTTTCAAACAATTTTTTCTAACTTTCAATTGTAATTATTCACCATGGGGATAACACTACTGTTTCTGCAGCTACAGGCAGTACTCACAGTTTATGTTCTGTATGTAGAATAATCTAAGTTTTTCTCTACATTCATAGAAAATGAATAGAATAGATTTATTATAATGTCTGATGACTAAATGATTTACCAGGAGATCTAATGTTGGTCGCTGTAATAAAATTATTGTAAAATTCTGGGCATTATTTTGCATCATATACGATGTATTTCTAATTCTGGGAATATATCACACTTCGATAAATAAGGCTTCATTATACAGTGGCGATATAGGACATAACTCCAGTTGTACACATGGGATGTGAAGGTTTTGTTGCTATGTCCAAATGCTGGTGCAAAATTCTAAATGCTCAAGTATTTACTAGAACCCTGTGATTTTGGGAGAAACCAACGTGACCGGGGTTATGAAAGGGAGTTCTGTGCCTGCGGCTGGATGTTATAGAGCTGATTATGCAACTGCATTCCTGGCCTGATGGAAAACACCAGTAATATAATGTGCAGTCAGAGGTGGGAGTTAGAGAGTGGAAGAAAACACACAACAGGCTCTTCCCGTATAACGGACTGCGGGCTTAGGGCCTGGGTTGTACAGGAGTGCATTTGCGCAATATAAATTTGCATATTGGTCAGGACCTGATTAAGGGGTCAGGTTAATATGCTCGTAGCGCCCCATCACCTTCCAACACAGGTAAAGATAAATACGAACCTGTCCTTAATTTAATATCCAGCTTCCTCCACCCCCCACCAATGTTCAGGTTCCTCTGTTTTCGAAACTCCGCTCCACTTAGCTTTTTAAATGGGTCGCAGCAATCTGTCACTCGTCTCGTTTTCATTTAAATCAGAACCATATTGCGGAACGGGGTCACAAACGAGCGTTACTGAGGGTGAAGGGGGAGAGGTGTCACACCTGCGCCTGTTGCCTCCCTCGTCACTTCTACTCGCCTATCCTCAAGCGCCCGTCCACGGATGACTCATTGTCTTCAGCCTTTACCGCGGGAATACGTCAAGATTAAAACCTTACTACATTTTTCTTTTACGTTTGCTTTTTACTTTGGAGAACAACTAGTCTCTTAAATTTTAAAATTAATTTCAGTTTATACCTCTCCACGTCACCCCCAAAACTCCTGCGCCTCCTCAAAAGTCTTTTGCGTCCTAGGGTGCAGCCTATTGGATAATCAGGCCCCAAAATTGACGCACACCGTGCATTGCATATTTAGAGCCACACGTATCTTGCACACGGAGGGTGGATTGGGGGAGCGTTAACATGCAAGTGCAGCACTGTACAGACGCAAATTAAGCACGCCCCATTCAGATGTATCTTATTTTGGGTTACACAAATCTTTAAATATGTTAGCACCTACATAAACCAGGTGCACGTTCTGGAGGAGTTGATGATGATACGTCATTGCGTCGTTCGTATCTTAAGCATACTTGCCTACTCTCCCGGGAAACGCCTAAATTTCTATGAATCCTCCCGGAAGAATAGGCAAACCTCCCGGACCCTGTAAAATGCCGAAAACCACTACATTGAACAGCAGGGGCAGGGCTTAATAATACCATTAAGCCTCATCCCCGCTATTCAATACCTTGAATTTCTGTATTTTATAGTAGGGGCGGGGCTATAGCGACGTAATGACGTTGTCACATTCCCCCACCCTCTGTCACATGATCTGTACTGAAGCATCTCAAAAATACAGTCACGTGGAAAAAGCAGGTGTTCTCTTTCCGTTCCGCTCTAATTCAGGACCTGTGCGGGTTGTAGATTGTCACTACTTGGCTTTGGTCATCCTTTGTACACCAAATAATTTTTGCAATTTGCCTAAACAATTTGTAGCATTCATCAATATGAACATAATAAAAACAAGTTTTTGCAATTTTGTTGTGATCTTCCGACTAGCTGAGCTGTAAATATAAGTACAATAAAATTTTACATGTCTGCCTGGAAGACAACGTTGTCTGAAGGTGATGGACCTCTTTAACCAATAGCTGTGTTCCAGCACTAACTACCTCTGCAGGCTCCTGGGTGTCAATGCCAATCTGTTGTGCTCACACATTTCCTGTCCCATCATGCATTGCACAAGTGCCTGAAGCCGCTTTGCTCAGACAGACGCTTCATGCAGACAGACAGCAAAGGGGAGGGCGTCGACTACTGCTCCTGTCTGTCTTCAGGCAGGGGAATATATCTGAGGTCAAGTAAAAAGGACACATAGGGGCATATTTAATTGTTGGCGTTTCAGCTCCCTGAGCGGCGAGCTGAAATCCAGCGTTAAAGGTACCGTAATAACTAATTAAGCGCACTATTACCGTAATAACGGCAATAGTGTGCACGCCACGTTAAACACTCACATATATATTACACAAATAAATGTTTGGCCGAGATTCTCCAGAAAGTGCAGCCAGCCTCTCCCAGACAGAAATGTCTGACAAAGAAACTCACCACCTTGTATTCCTCGTTAGTGGCGCTTTAAAATTGGCAGCTACTCAATTTGGTTAGTGCTTATTTTGCATCTAATATTTCCATAAAGAGACAGTAGGGCGTAGCTATATACATTACTCTGTACACCAAAGACCAGGGTAGGTTACAGAGCTGCAGCAGATGCTGTGTAGCTGCAGCTTCATCGCTGGTTCCACAGTGTTCTTGTGGTGAATAGAGACATCATCGGATACACCTTCCATTCTAACTCTCCCCTATAGAGGGGACACCTGATACCTGCCTCAGTCTGTAACAGACGGGGCCAGAGGCGGCTATTGATACAACAGACGGAAGAGAACACACACACACACACAGTGACTGAGTCACACACTGTAACCACAGCAGCTCCCATATGGGGTGTGGTTGGTTGTCACACCCTCACCCATTAAATAGGTGGCTCTGATTTTTGCAACGCAAGAGATAAGCCAAGTATAAGTTTATACAATATATCAGAATAATTATTACTCAGTGCAATGAAATGAACGGCAATTAGAACCACAAGCTGCTGGGTCATAGAATAAAAAATATTTTTCTGATCTGAAAAGTAATATAAAGTACAATTCTCTACCACACATACAATAAATAATGTAAAGTGCATTCAGCAGCAGAAACCAGATTCGATCACATCCTACAGCTTATAAAGCCAGTTACTTCTATACAATCATACTGCAGATGCAATTTCTCTAACGATTTCACCAAAGTCCAATCAGCATGACGGTCTCTGTACACTGTGCTCTTCATCTGTCAATCATCTGCTGAAAAATCCTGACTCTGTGCACTCTACAGATATCTGCCTACACTGCTGGTGGCAAGTGCGTACACACTTCACATTCGCCCGACATCGTTCCATTCTTATCGTGATATTTCGGCATACTTGCCAACTCTCCCCGATTGTCAGGGAAACTCCCTTAAATAGAGGTGATCTCCCTCACTCCATGAAGAGTCTGGCATTCTCCCTGATGCTGAGCCAGTACAAGACGTGGTTGGCTTCGCCATCAGTGGCATGATGACACTGTTCAGAAATTGTGTCCTATGTCCATGTATTGATGTCTATGGAGGTGGCCATTTTCATGGAGACCAAGATTTAATCAAAGACTGACAGGTAAGACAACATGACTTCAGTAATGGAGACAGAATTGTAAAAGACACTTCAGTCTCTAGAGATTCATTAGCTGCTTTTCTTTAACGCATAGTTGCCTACTCTCCGGAATGTGTAGGAGACTCCCGCATTTCTGGGAGACCTCCCGGGCTCCCAGGAGAGCAGGGCAACCTCCCGGTTCTCACCCCCGCAATAGATAAGTGGCGGGGAGCGGGGCTTAATTATGCAAATATTGTGTCATATTAGCCCCGCCCCTGCTGTAATTGGCCTAAATTGTGACAATCGTTTAGAGGACGGATTCCAAAATGACGCTATTCATCAAGCCCCGCAGTCATGAATCGTGTGATCTGCATGATATTTGCATAGGTGTGTACCCAGCTTTACACAATCCATAAAAAAGACTTTAAAGAACAGATTTTAACAAATTTGGCCCTCAAATACCCCATCAGGTCATGTTTTGAGAACTGTCCTCTATGGGCAAAAGGGTTAATTACTGACCCAATCAGATATGCAAACGTCCCTTTCTATGATTAAGGAAATCATCTATGAAATTACCATCAATGTTTTAACATAATTGTTGTTAATATTTCTATACTTCATATGATTTTACACAAATTTTCAGGCACAGCCTCTGCCCAAATGTTTTATAGTCAAATTTTCTCATTTTATTGCATTACACCCAGTCACAATGTAGAAACACAGAGTTACTCTTTTTCCATGGAAAATGCCTGAGGTAATTCTGCTCATTTTTAAATCCCCTGAAAAAAACCTGCAAATCTAATTACTGATACACCATTAAATGGGTAACCCACAGATGATAATCACAATGGTTTCTAGACATTGGTTAACAGCACAATAACATCACTCCAATCCAGCAAGAAGAACCAGGATACGCTGGAGAATATTAATCCTTTGATGACCTCTCCATAGTTCCTATAAACCTCTCTTCACTATCAGTATCTCAGTAATTAGCATTACAACATAATCCTCCTGGGGGATGGTCCGGGACCAACATGCTAACCAGCCCGACTAGTATGCAAATTACTCAGCTGCTCAGGTTTCCTGTGCCGTCTCCAGAGCTCCGAATCATCACTCTCAGGATTTAATCACATACAACAAATAAGTGTCAGTGATTATGTTCACACTACAGCGGTCTAAAATTACTACTTATACATTTTTATAACGCAATAGAGCCCATTTCTCATATGGTGATGCTCACGGTCTGTACAACAGAGTGTATTGGTAAACGGACAACACGTGAGCAACACATTCATGAATTTTGACATATTTTTTAATGTGTCCAAAGCCCGGGTCAGTTTTCATGCAACTTTTATCTATTTTTCAATGCAAAATGTGTTAATGACCCGTAGTGCACTAGACCATTGTTTGAGAGCACTGATATAGTATAGAGATATAGTAAAATGCCTAAATTAATAGTGTATTACCTGGCACAACAATCCCTTGGTGGTGGATAATTTATTTGTGACAGTCTCTACTACACTGTTTTATTAGGACTTGTTGGTAAAAGGGCCTAGAAACAGCTTGGGTTATTTTCAGAACCTCTTTACATGATCAGTCCTGGAAAATGGAGCATCAGTACTTTGAGATTCATACAACGTTAAACCTCTCTCTCTCTCTCTCTCTCTCTATCATCACCATCTATTTATATAGCGCCACTGATTACACAGCGCTGTACAGAGAGCTCACTAACATCAGTCCCTGCTCCATTGGAGCCTACAGTCTAAATCCCCTAACACACACACACACACACACACACACACACACACACACAGACAGAGAGACAGAGAGACTAGGGTCAATTTTGATAGCAGCCAATTAACCTACTAGTATGTTTTTGGAGTGTGGAGGAAACCGGAGCACCCGGAGGAAATCCTAACTCTATGTTAATATTAGGTGTCTGTAGCATCCACAGAGCAAGTGAAGGTTATCTCATTGCAATGATGTAATGATTCCTGCACACCGGGACTGCGGTAGCAGCAATCACAAATTATTGATTATGAAGATGTACAGAAATCGCTGTCCTAAGCTTCCCCTTGGCTGAAAGCCTTTTGCTAAGTAATTAATGCTGCAGAACTACAGTCATTTCAGAAACTACAAATATACAATCTGGCAGGACCAGTCACAGTTATATCACGGACATTCTTGTCGGTATTATTACATATTTAAGGAAATTAAAGGAGAGATAAAGAGGCTCATTTAGAGTCCGGCATTTGCACTTTTAACGTACACAGGGAAAGCTGCAGATAAAAAAAGCAAATTTTCTGCGCATAAGTTCAGTAACATTTGCGCCAGGCGTACAAGTGTGTATAGTGACACAAGGATAGCGCATAGATGTGACAGTGTTAGTAGCAAATGGACACCTTACGCTGTTTGTGCACAAGTGTCATACACGAGAGAGAGACATGCCTTCAGTTATTAATAATAACCTAATTGTCATCTAAAATCACAGATTAAATTAAACGTAAATAAATTAAGTTAAATAAAAACATCTGTTTCCCCCTTAAAATCCATTAAAACAACCTGACTTTTTCATTGCTAATCTCCTATATGTTGTATTCACAGAATTTTGCCCAGGTGGGAAATTGGCAAAAAATCCCCAGTATGTGTGTAAAGATCTGCCTCTCACAACTACATTTGCAGTAAACAGGTCATGGCAAAGCCACACAATTTTTATATTCTTAAATTTATATCCCCCAATTGATTATACAATTATTTGCAACTGCTGCCTTCTGACAGAAAAGTCAGCCAATATTAAAGCGGTTTCTAACACATCTACTTGTGAGCCAGTGATTTCAGTTGATTCAGTTTGAACCCACAATAGTCTGAGCTTTCACACAGCCTCTCCTCTTCCCCATTCACTATAACCACTTGGCAGGCAGCCAAGGATCCTGTTACTTTTTGTTGAAACAATGTTGCAGCTTTCCAGAGAGATGATGAACAATGTTTGAAAATCATCGGATTGGAGGATATAAATTTAAACAAAAAACAGTTGACATCTCTCTTAATTCTAACAACTTAATAAAATTAAAACTTGATGCATTTCCCTTACGTCCAGGATTTAACAATAAAACAGCCAGTACCCGGCATATGTTGGAAAGGAGAAGCATTGAAAATGTATTTTCGCATATGTCGAGTAAAATGAAATAAAATTGCATGTTTCAGTCTGAAAAGCACCAACATAGTTACACCCATGTCAATCACGAGTATTTACTTACAGGAACGGTAGAACCAGGGCTGTCTTAACCCTTGGGCACATTGGGCAGTTGCCCAGGGGCCCCATGAGCATAGGGGCCCGATAACCTTGACAACTGTTCAGTATATTATTCTGGGAGATATATTCAGAACCCTCTTTATTAAAATGTTTAGGTGGACTAATCACCTCAGTGTCATCATCATCTATATATATAGCGCCACTAATCCTGCAGCGCTGTACAGAGAACTCATTCACATCAGTCCCTGCCCCATTGGAGCTTACAGTCTAAATCCCCCTAACACACACACACAGACAGAGATACTCAGGGCAATTTAATAGCAGTCAATTAACCTATCAGTATGTTTTTGGAGTGTGGGAGGAACCCGGAGGAAACCACACGCAAACACGGGGAGAACATACAAACTCCACACAGATAAGGCCATGGTTGGGAATTGAACTCATGACCCCAGTGCTGCGAGGCAGAAGTACTAACCACTGAGCCACCTTGCTGCAACACGCGATCGTGCTGTTGTGAATACATATCTTGACCAAAACAATGTACACGTACAAAACAGCCAGTAGTTAACTGATGTGCGAAATAAACTAATTTGCACCCCTTGTATTGTAACAGTTTGTCCTGAAGAACATTTACTCATTTTTTTGCCTGACTTTCCTTAATGACTCAGGCCCATTGTTTTTAGAACAGGTTATATGTCCGAAAATAAAAAAGTAGCCCTGCCCTGCTGAACTCTGACCCCAAACTAATGTCTGGAAACGGTGTTCCAGAATGTGGCAGAACCAGATTTGTTTTCTAGCCCTAGAATGATCCATGAATAATGATGTTTAGAAGGGGGAGGGGGTGCTTATAACACTAGTATTAGTATTGTCAGCCCTCTATTATACTGTATATAAACCAATGACCTTGAAGCAGGTATTGCACATTTTGAAATTTTGTGATTTAAATTCACAATTATCTATATTCCTGGTCTCATGTGAGGTTTTAGATAATCCTGTATCATTGTAGGATTAGAAATGTTATACGGTACAATACAACAGCAGTGTGAGTTTGTCTATACGACATGGTAAAATAATTGTTTGGTACCATAGTGATGGGTAACAGGAAATCACAAAACATGACTCCTCTTCCTATCACACCAGCAGCTTCCTCTTATATTATGTCTGATAAACGCACTACCTGCAACTGACTGAGGAGTTTCAGAGAGAGAGAGAGAGAGAAGACTGCGCTGATCATAGAACAGCGATTGGCAAAATAAGTATATAAATGCTGACACATATTAAGAAAGCTGGGCGAACAAATGATCTCTTTGCTACACTGTTTACACCATTGTTTAAAGATTTTCATTTTGAAATGTTCTTTTTTTTATATTGGAGGTTCTTACTTTGTATTTTATATGTAAAACAGACATGTATACAAGTGTATATAGCCGTCTGTATGTATGCACAACTCCCATTACTACATTGCTGTGCTATTCCTACACTAGCATGTTCTTTAGGCTGGATGTACTTCTCAATACCTTGTCTTATTCTCTGTAAATAGAATCTGCTCAGCACAACTTCCCATGTTGTATATGCTGCAGGGTATTCTCAGTAATGGTTCTTATTCTGCCATGACTTGACACTTACCAACGTTCAGATGCTTCAACCACTCTGGCAGTCAGTATAGTATAGAGGTGAAATCATTGGAGAGCAGAACCCAGTATAGTATAGAGGTGAAATCATTGGAGAGCAGAACCCAGTATAGTATAGGGGTGAAATCATTGGAGAGCAGAACCCAGTATAGTATAGCGGTGAAATCATTGGAGAGCAGAACCCAGTATAGTATAGAGGTGAAATCATTGGAGAGCAGAACCCAGTATAGTATAGAGGTGAAATCATTGGAGAGCAGAACCCAGTATAGTATAGAGGTGAAATAATTGGAGAGCAGAACCCAGTATAGTATAGAGGTGAAATCATTGGAGAGCAGAACCCAGTATAGTATAGAGGTGAAATCATTGGAGAGCAGAACCCAGTATAGTATAGAGGTGAAATCATTGGAGAGCAGAACCCAGTATAGTATAGAGGTGAAATCATTGGAGAGCAGAACCCAGTATAGTATAGAGGTGAAATCATTGGAGAGCAGAACCCAGTATAGTATAGAGGTGAAATCATTGGAGAGCAGAACCCAGTATAGTATAGCGGTGAAATCATTGGAGAGCAGAACCCAGTATAGTATAGCAGTGAAATCATTGGAGAGCAGAACCCAGTATAGTATAGCAGTGAAATCATTGGAGAGCAGAACCCAGAATAAGCTGTGCTGTAGCTATGACAATATTCATTTCCACTACACCGTCTGCATTACATCTAACTAGGCAGATGTCAGCTCTCTCTCTCTGATTCCGCTGACAATAGGCTGTACGTCCACACAACACAGAAGAATATTATAGATCATTGTCAGGCTGCTTCCTTGTATTCTCACTGTTCATAAAATACACTACTGAACCTTTCATGCCATAAACATTGAATCGTAAAATGTTACATTTTATACAAAACACACATGTTTATTCTACAGTTTAACTTGAAATGCCTTGAAAAATATGTAAGACTAAGGGCCTGAGTCATTAAGGAGAGCAAAGCATAAAAAAGGAGTAACTTTGCCCCTGGGCAAAACCATGTTGCATTGGAGGGGGGGGGGGGTAAATTTAAAACGTAGGGACAGATTTATAGTTGGGGTAGGGCATGTCCTAGATCAACTTTAAATTTCAGTGTAAAAATAAAGCTATTAAGTATTTATGTGCTACATTAAAAAACAGCCAGTATTTTCTTATGTGCAAAATAATAAACTAATTTGCACCCCTTGCTTTGTAACATGGTTTGTCCCGGAGAACATTTACTTATTTTTTTTGCCTTACTTTCCTTAATGACCCAGGCCCTAAGTGTTTAGTTCTGGACAATCTGCTGGGTGGGGACAGGAAGCAAGAACGTCTTTGCAGGACCCCTACCCAAAATCTGCTATAGGACCCGGCCAAGCGCTGTTCTGCCTATAGGGACACTGTTTATTTTATAATAAGAAAAGACTGGCTGTGGGGGGAGGGGGGAGAGCTTCTAATGGTAAATTGCCAAGTCCCTGATACAGTGTACATGGGAAAAAGAAACAGATGATAACTTGTTAGAGCAGGAGCTGAATCATTTGTGTTAATGGGAATCACAATGCGGAATTAACAATATTCACTCATAATTAACATTTTATAATGGACAGATAACGGAAAAAAATAAATAAAAAAAAAATGGATCAAGAAAGACTTTTCGGCAACCATAAGTAAAGGGGAGAATATTAAAGGGGGTTACCAGCTGTGTGCATTATTTACAGTCATCAGCTGGTAGACCGTAAACCAGTGGCTGATACTGGGAATCACTTAATTGTATGTGAGGTGATCACGTGATGCTTGCGCTCCAATCATGTGTCGCCCTCTTCAGCCAGCACCGCCCACTGCTTCAGTCTCTCTCAGCCAATGGTATTAAATCCTAATGACCTACTTTGGGAGATCACCACCTCGAGGAGATCCCAGCAGGGAGATCCAAGGGACTAGGGCAGGAGGGTGTGGCAGTGTGATTATGGTCATCAATTTGTCTACTTCAGAAGGCACTGAAGTGGGATCTGGGACTGTGCCCCACTCTCTGGGGAGAGTTCCCCGAAATTCAGGAGTTTTCCCATACATGTCCGGAGAGTCAGCAATTGTGTTAAGTAATGCAATTGGTTGGGGGTAATCCAACAATTTTAAAGATACAATTTCAGCAAATAGATGCAATATAATAAGCCAAAAATACTTTCGGCATTTATGAAAGTGGATTTTAAAATACACAATTATTGTCAAGGGGCTAAATTTCATAGTGTTACTAAATTGAAACTTTTCTGCGCATTTCTGCTGAGCAACTTAGAATGCAAGAGTGCCTGCATGACTGTGAATCCATGCAATTAAATGTTCTGACAAAGAGTTACCTGTACAATAAGATCATCATCATCATCACCATTTTTTTATATAGCGCCACTGATTCCGCAGCGCTGTACAGAGAACTCATTCACATAAGTCGCTACCCCATTGGAGCTTACGGTCTAAATTCCCTAACATACACACACATAGACAGAGACAGACAGAGAGGTCAATTTAATAGCAGCAAATTAACCTACCAGTATGTTTTTTTGGAGTGTGGGAGGAAACCGGAGCACCTGGAGGAAACCCACGCATACACGGGGAGAACATACAAACTCCACACAGATAAGGCCATGGTCGGGAATTGAATTCATGACCCCTAGTGCTGTAAGGCAGAAGTGCTAACCACTGAGCCACCATGCTGCCCTATAAGATAACACCGTACACTGGGCGATACCCCCTGCGTAACTGCAGAGAGCACAGACTGGTCTTACCTAGTGCTCCTTGACATATATCAGTCCGAGTCGCTCCTCCGCTGATGAACTCAGGGTTGGAACACAGGTCCTAAAACACAAATAGCAGAAATCTTAAAATCTAGAATTGATCTGGAGACACAAAATCCAGAAAACGAATTAGTCAGAGAAGTAATGAAACGGAATTGGTCTCTGTAAACTGCATGACAAGCTCCCCCCCCCCATCCTCTGCAGAAGCTGCAGCAACCTAAAAATGTTTTAATCAAGAAACGCAATGTGTACACTTCCTGCCCAGTCTACTTCAGATGTGGCCAATACAGCAATCCTTCCTGCTAATGTACTTCTATTAATGCACCGCTGCTGACAACGTATTTCTGAAAAGCTTTTAGTTGCTAAAGTTATTTCTGCGCTTATAGAGATGATGTTGTGGGGCTAATGGTTATTAATGCAAGGAAGGGTTTCTCAATCATTATTTTTAGTTAAGTTTAAGAGGCTGAAGTATCCCTGGACTCTGAAGAGCCTCTGGGAACCGCAGGTGTCAAAGCGCGAGGATCTGTAGTCCAACAAACAAGTGGCCAATGGGCATTTTTATTTATTTTAACTATCTCTGTCTTCAACATTAAATCATTATCAGCTGCCCTCTCACTCATCGCCAATATGTGAAAATAGAAGGAACCACATGCAGTGTGAAATAAGTAGAATATAATCTACAATATAGATATATTTGATCATTTCTTTTAGTCATCAAAAGGGAATGCAATCACTTGCCCCCCATGTCAAGTATATTTATATTATCTCTTTAACTAGGGGTGCCCCAGACCTCTCAATTATCTAGATATTGGCAGGACAGGTAGACTTTTGGGGAAGATTTAATTAGGAGCAAGATGCGTATATTTTTCTTCCATTAATTTAAGGAACCTCCACTCGTGCTCCTGTACACCTCTACGGGACGCAAGGAAAAATTAGTGGAGATTGTATCCGCAGCATCGCGTGGATATGTCTCCGTAGAATGTTCAGGAGGCTCATGGCACTGAATTAAATCTACCCCTTGGAGACCAAACAAACTAAGAAACGACAGCACTCCAAATATACATATTAAATATATACATATATATATATATATATATATATATATATATATATATATATATATATATATATATATATATATATATATATATTGTAGACATGCCGTTTGCTCCTCTAACAGTCTCCAGTCTTCTGGAAAAGATTTCCACTGGATTTTAGGACATGGGATCCGCATGCATTCAGCCACGGTGGCCTAGTGGTTAGCACTTCTGCCTCACAGCACTGGGGTCACAAGTTCAATTCCCGACCATGGCCTTATCTGTGAGGATTTTGTATGTTCTCCCCGTGTTTGCGTGGGTTTCCTCTGGGTGCTCCAGTTTCCTCCCACACTCCAAAAACATACTAGTAGGTTAATTGGCTTCTATCAAAATGGACCCTAGTCTGTCTGTGTGTGTTTGTATGTTAGGAAATTTAAACTGTAAGCTCCAATGGGGCAGGGACTGATGTGAATGAGTTCTCTGTACAGCGCTGCAGAATCAGTGGCGCTATATAAATGATGATGAGGAGTGAGGTCAGACCCTGATGTTGGGGGATTATCTCTGGCTCGCAGACAGAGTTCCAATTCACCGCAATGGTGTTTTATTAGGTTAAGGTCAGGGCTCTGTACCGGGCAGTTTTCTTCCCCACCAAACTTGTAAACATTTTGAAGGAACTCCTGTTGTATACAGAGGCATAGTGAGCCCAAAACAGGAAAAGTTTCCCAAACTGTTACCAAAATGTAAACAATTCTCTAGAATGTCATTGTATGTTGTAGTAGGAAGATTTTCCTTTCCCTGGAACTAAGGGGCCCTGGCTGAACCCTGAAAAACAGCCCCAGACCATTATCCCTCCGCCACCAAACTTTACAGCTGTCAGT
Organism: Mixophyes fleayi; assembly: GCF_038048845.1. Lineage (NCBI taxonomy): Eukaryota > Metazoa > Chordata > Amphibia > Anura > Limnodynastidae > Mixophyes > Mixophyes fleayi. The sequence goes on along the minus strand of NC_134404.1, from coordinate 335,169,344 downwards.
ACACATTCGGGGGAGGATGCGTTTTCCTGGCATCCGCCAAACCCAGATTCACCCGTCAGATGGTGAAGTGTGATTCGTCGCTGCAGAAAAGGCATTTCCATTGCTCCGGAGTCCAGTGTGGGTGTGTTTTACACCAGTACAGTCCAGATTTGGCATTGATGAGGCTGTGTGTGCCAATGGAAACACGATCCACGAAGTACACTACGAACATTTCTTGTGATTTTTAAATATAACCCAATTCAACACTTGGTGGTCTCGTTCGGTGAACTTGGGTGACCTACCACTGTGCGGCTGAGCTGCTGTTGCTCCTATATGTTTCCACTTCACAATAACAGCACTGACAGTGAACCAGAACATATCTAACAGGGCATAAATATGACAAACTGACCTGTTGGGAAGGTGGCATGGTATGACCGTGCCACGCTGAAAGTCACTGAGCTTTCTAGTACAGCACATTCTACTGCTAATGTCTATGGAGATTACACGGCTGCATCCTGGATCTATACACCTGTTAGCAATGGGTGCGGCTGAGATGACCAAACACACTAATTAGAAGTGGTGTCCATACTTTTGGCCACGTAGTATAAATAACGTCCTACTTTATGCATATAATAAAACAATATAATACTGATAATATATTGTGTAATATAAATATTTACTTACTGTACAGTGTAGTGATGTAATTAAATCTGAGCAGTTTCATTTGAAAGCAAAGTAATGGACTGCAAATTAAATACTCATTTAATTCACTTAATTAGAGAAGTATTTGCTTGGCCTCCGATTTAATTGGCATTAACTTGTGCAGGTCCAAGACAGTTCAACAAATAAATCTATATGGTAGATGAGTGTGTGCCTATAGTGTAGGTGATCTGTGCTACATAAAATATATAATTCTCTATTGCAACAATGACTGAGCAGCGGTAGCAATACCCAAGTGCAGAAATAGATGGGAATACTAAACATTAAATACTGTTTCTGTTTTATATGTATAGAAGGATTTTGCATTATGTCGGGGGGGGGGGGGGGGGGGGAATTAAATGTGGTCATATTTTGCCTATTTGTACAGAATAATCAATTGTCTCTTGTTCCAATAATTCAAAGAACATAATTTGCTTTATATCATTCACCACAACAAGTCTATAAATCTATGAGTCCCATATACAATGATGCCAAGTACAACCCAACCTCTCTTTCCCTCCCTGGGTCTGAGGCCTCGTTTTCCTGGAATGAATCATTTATTCACTAACTTTATATAAACAAAAAAAACTTTCTTAAAAATAGGGAGAAGCAATTGTAGCTCTGTTCTGACACAGAGGTAGACCACCCGAGGCTGCCCAGCTGTTGTGGAACTACAAGTACCAGCAACGTTACCATCACTCTATGTCATCATCATGCTGGGACTTGTAGTTCACAGGACTTGGAGAGCCACACGTTGGCACAATAGGAATATGGAGTGGGTGACTTACCGTGGGTCTCTTCCACACCACACCTTGGGTCTTGGATGAGTTGGGTCCCAGCTCATTGAATCCTAGAGAGGAGTGGATGGCTGGGAAGGAGACGTCCTTAAACAGGGTCCCAGCTTGGAGGCACTCATCCCTCAGTGCCTCGTAGTCCTGGTTGAGGTATTTCAGAGCCATTTCATTGGTGCCATAGCCATTGGCTATAGCCCGATCGTGGGCCACCTTGGCAGCTAGACCGATCATCCCTGCAGCCTCTGATCACCGGGGAGGAGGACACGGGGCTGGGCAGGTACAGGGGAGAGAGATCCAGGCGGCTCTGTGCTCCTGGCTGCTGCGTGCCGGGGGATCTGGCGCAGGGGGATGCGCAATTTGCGCCCGGAGACTGTGGATGATGAGCGGCTGTGACACCCGCAGTAATATAGTGTCAGGGCAGAGAGAAGAGGATTCCCTGCAGGAAGGGGCACGACCAGGGCTCAGCTGAGTAACCGGCCCCTCCTCACAGGAGGTACAGGGTGTGCCCCATCCATACAGCTGCTGCAGTCATGTGTCACCCTCTCTCCATTCACCAGCGCTGCTTCACAAACTGCATATTGTGACAATACCCCCATATAGGAGCACTGGCCCCAGGTATTAGGGATTTGTTAGAGACAATACATTCCTTCCAGCTGTCCCTCTTCCCCATCCGTATCCATCAGTCCCACATAATGTATGGATCAGATCCCCTCTAATATATCACCATATGTGCATGTGATTAGTGCTCTGGGCTTTGCTGAGGATACAATAATCTATAGTTTATAATTGCAAAATTACTGACCTATCAATATTTATATTGATGACTGCACAGTAGCCCCATGTAGTGTGTTAACATTTTAATCAATAGGGGAAGTCCCCAGTTGTCCCTTAATGATGAATGCAGCTGAGAGCTATATACCATCATGAACAAGTGCAGGGGAGGGAGTTACAGGTGTTCTTAATCCTTCCCTAGACCAGATTCACAGATTATAATCTGCTGCAATTTCTAGCACTATGTACATATATATATAATGATGGCTGTAAATAGCATATGAAAGATATTTACAGTATGCATATCCATAAAATATGAATATATTGGTGGAATAAGAGGTTGGAACCTAAACTGAAGAAATCCGGTGCTTGCCCCTGATCATGGGCAGCCGAGTAGCATATTAGTGTAAGGGCGAGGGGGGCAGGTCTGAACACCCAGAGGGGTAACTGCGCCAGGTAAATCAGTGTCAAGTGATGTAGCAGTGAGTGAGCAGATTGTATTTGTAAGAGTTATTCTGTAACAATTCTGTACACACAATCACTGAGACAATATAACTACAAAGATAACTTCTGATGCAATATCTGTATCGATTTTACCAATGACTGAAAGTCCCGATCAGCAGCCGATTCCTGTGTACACACTATACACGTTTTACACGATTTACCCTCAGATCTGTGCTCTTCATCTGTCATAACCATCGCCTGAAAGCAGAGCAGTTTTAACAGAATTATAGGCCCCCGGGCAAAGCAGTGCAGTGGGGCCCCTATCTACACAACCACTGAATAGCAGGAAAATAGGAAGATTCTCACATCTTACCAGGGCCTCCAAGAGGAATTTTGGGCCCCTGTACAGCAACTTCATGGGGCCCCCTACAGGTGAATAGTATATAAAGTCATGCGCCGCCAAAGGGGGTGTGGCTATACCAATGTGGGTGTGGCTGTGCATCATTGGGGGAGTGTCTAGCAGGTAAAAAGCACTAGGCCACCCTCCAACAGAAAAATGCATTACTCCCACATGTCCCCTCTGCCCACATGCTTTAATCACACATGTCCCCCAGCTCTAGTCACACATACCTCCTCTCTGCCCAGCACACACATGTCCCCCTATGTCAGAGCAGCTTCAATCACACATGTTTGTGTGCTCGCCGTGAATGTCGGGAGTGACGTCATCACACCTGACATTTCCATTGCGGAGCGCAGCACGGAGGAGTCACACTCAGTGAATTGGAAAAAAGAGAAGAGGATCAGGGAACAAGCCGATTAAAAGGTAAGTTAAGGGGGATTTGAAAAAAGTGATATATATATATATATATATATATATATAAAATCACTTTTTTTTTTTACACACACACACACACACACACACACACACACACACACACACACACACACACACACACAGCTTTCATTGCTCTGTCTGTTATATAAAATTACCAGTATCTATCATTATTCTGCATGTTTGGACAAGTACACATTGCAACAACTCTGTTTCTTGGATATTTCTTTTGATAACTGTGCAGGTTTATATTTGATGAGCATACTGTAGAATTATGAGTTGAAACGCGTTGGTTTTACATACATTTGGAACCGGGACTGAGGACGCTGTACGCGAACAGACGGAGAGGTCGCGGTGAGGATATTGGGTTATCTACTTACCATGCACTGATAACGTTGTTCTCTGGTACGAGTCCACTTGTCTTTGGTTTTTATTCATTTTTTAATAAAAAGATAATGCGCTAGATCGCTTTTCTGTTATGTTTTCTCGAGCTTGAAGATCCCATGTGACTGCTGAATCTGTATCCGTGCTACTCGATTCCAGTTTGGTGTGTTACCTTTTACAATATAGTAAGCGCACACCCTTTGGGGGTCACAGAAAGAGTGAAGACACGGGTGCACAATAGAAATATCCATGCACGGGAGTTACATGGGAGTGTTCATTTCTAACAGCTGTTATTTCAAACGTACTACACTATTATTGTCTCCGTGTTTATGATCTTACATTTCAGAGATCTGTTTGAAGAACATTCTTGTATGTCCATCCCAGGACACAGTGGGCGTGTAGGCAGCGCCATATGTATGTATCCATCTATTTGTTACATGTATATATTTTGAAGCACTAGTGGGTCTTCTGTGGTACATATTTGGCTGCACACCAAGTGAGGCGCCACGTCAGCGGTTTACCTTTATTTATTTATACTGTAGAATTGTTTGTGGTTGTCAAAGACAGATGTACTGCTAATATGTACAATGTGGGAATATTTGTATCTGGAATAAGGTTTGTGCTGGCACTGTGATTTGTTTTTATTTTGTACATTTTGAAGCCTTTAACAGGTTGTGGTTGTCAATATTACAAAAAAAGGTTTATATAATAGATTGGGCACCTCTCTATGAGGACTAATACAATGATCCAGTGAATGAGCCCACTTCCCAGAGGAAGCTGAACCTGCCCAGGAGAGGAGCTTCGCCAGGGACAGGATGTAGTAAAGAGCATCCAGCAAACAGTAAATATTCAGGACAGCAGGGAATTAGGGATTCCCAACGATGTGCTGTTTAAGAGGAAGAAGAATGTTCTTTTCCCCTCAGAAGAAGACCTTTTATGCAAAGCCTGGATCTAGTCGGATTATAGGATCAGTGTCCTGCGTTGCAGTCCTATCCCGAGCATAGATGCGGTGAGATGGGAATCTCCACCATAGGTAGATGCTCCCATAGCTCTCCTGTCTAACACCACTACCAATCCTATGCCAATCACTGCAACCTTAAGCGATAGCATTGATAGGAAGATCGAGGCCACTCCGGGCCGTCTTAACAGCATTATAGGCCCCCGGGCAAAGCAGTGCACTGGAGTTCTACCTATACAACCACTCACAGGAAGAAAAATGTAAATTATCGATAAAATTAACCTTATATTTATTGGTACTTCTAACAAAATCAGTGTTTAAACATGCTGTACAGCAGAGCTTAATCCACACAAACGTTTGGACAATATAACATGAACCTAGAAGTTGAAAAACAAGAAATTCAGCATAAAAATGGTGCTCAGTTGGTAAATCATATAAACTGAGATGGTATATTGCGAAATTACTATGAATTATTTATTATTAATCAAGTGTTCAACACAAACATTGGCAAAATTTCGTTGCAGAGAATTGCTTCAAAAATTGGTTAAAAAAAATGATGTGTGTTGATTTTGCCTTGTTTATGTACAATTAGTACGTGAATGTTGTTTACGTCAAGGTCAAGATATGTATTCACAACAGCGAGATTGCAGCTCCCTGAGTCGCTATCAGAAATCCGCGTTGAAATGACCATACGCACGAACAACGCGGGGAACTGAATTTCCCCCTCTGAATACAAGTGACACCTCTATTATCTGTAGCCAGCAGGAGGGTATAACAATATAACATTGGCTCCCCTGCCCTGAGTGACAAAATCACTATAAAGTATTAGACTAAAGCAGTGGATCCCAAACTTTCTCAGTTCGAGGCACCCTTAGGGTCACCATAATTTTTTCAAGGCTCCCCTAAGCCAAAATATAGTAGTCCCCTGCCTTGGTTATCCAACTTACCACCGACCCTGGCTGCGGCACTTCTGTGAGATCGGCGCGGCACCTCAGGGAGCCGCAGCGCACAGTTTGGGAACCCCTGGACTAAAGGCTTGTTCAGACAACCGCTTTTACGGAAAATGATCATTGTCTTCATGAATTGCTCTGAAAATATGACAGGCAAGTGTTGGTTCAGATTCAGGTTCTTTCGCTCCAGATTGGCTCAATTATTTTAGTTTAAGACAAACTCTCAGGTACAGATTACTCCAGCGTTGCTTTATCTCCACAGTTGATCGAGGGCAGCTCCACCCTGCTGCTCCCGAAAACCACACACTACACCTCTGTAACTGCTTCAGAATAACTCCACACTACTGCTCCAACTCCTTTCACAAGACCCAGAGGTAATAATATTTTTTATAGGATTAGTGTCGGGTGTAAGTGAAAGTAGTTTATTTGCTGGAATTGTCTAATCAATAATAATTGTTTATAAATGCTAGTCTAATTTTATATTCAGGGCATTGCTCCCGTGTTATAATAACTCCAAGAACAACATCTGCGCTCCAGCCTGGGATATACTTAAACTACCTGATCAGCTTTGTTCTGGCTCCAGGTCTACAGTAGCTATAACTGCAATTATTGTGTGTGTGCAAAAATCAGGGGGTATATTTACTAAACTGTGGGTTTGGAAAAGAGGAGATGTTGCCTATAGCAACCAATCAGATTCTAGCTGTCATTTTGTAGAATGCACAAGATAAATGAAAGCTAGGATCTGATTGGTTGCTATAGGCAACATTTCCACTTTTCCAAACCCGCAGTTTAGTAAATCTAGCCCCAGGTGAGCGAACTACGTCCCTCTTACCAGACCAGTCCGATTTGGCTTCCCAGATATGTACCAGTCGTTTGCAAATCGAACCAAACAGATCTTAATGTGTCTGGGCGGCTCGGGCGCTCCGTATCCATAATTATACTATGTATACTATAAACAGAAGCTTCCTTTGCATCCTGTGCCATAAAACCACATTGAATTAGGTTTTGAATTTTGTTGAGTAAATTCTCAGTATTTGCATATAATTTGCATTGTCATGTGACATAATAAGCTTTAGATATTCCCCCAGATGAGGGGGTACAAGACTGGTGTAATTCCTTCTAATGGGTGCAATTATGAGATATCATCCAAAGTAACATTGCACAGTGGCTGCTGATCTGATCTCTTTGTGCTACAAGATGTGACACACTGAGACCTTCACAATAGATGCTAAGGCCTAGATTTACTAAGCTGCGGGTTTGAAAAAGTGGGGATGTTGCCTATAGCAACCAATCAGATTCTAGCTGTCATTTTGTAGAAAGTACTAACTAAATGAAAGCTAGAATCTGATTGGTTGCTATAGGCAACATCCCCACTTTTTCAAACCCGCAGCTTAGTAAATCTAGCCCCAAGTGTTTGTTTTTTACTGTTGCTTAATCGTTACAAAGGGCTATTGATTATTAATAAGTGTCTCACTGTGTGTATGAATGTGTATATTTACCAGCAAAGCTTTATCAAATATGGAAACTGGATACATGTATGTGACACGTTCTGTAACCGGCTCACACATGGAGGGATCACATGTAAGATGATCCCTACAGCATTATACAGTCTATCGTCATGTATACAAACAGAGAGGTCACTGATATCTCTGTATACATATCCTTGTACCCTACGTCTATATAACCATCAACAAGCCTGGCCACTATTCTATGGGGGTTATTCAATTGTTAGCGAGATTTTTTTTTCCCTGTCGTGCTAATTTTTTTTTATCTCCCGCTGGTCTTTGACGGCAATAGCGACCGTTTTGAGTTAGCGCAGCGGGAAAACTCGTGCAGTTCAATTGAAAAAGAGGGATCGCTGCCCCCGCACGTTAAAAATTGTGTTTGCGAGATTTTAGGGGAGTGAAGGGGAGTTTTAACGCGGTCATGTATAACACAAAAAAAAGGTTTTGCATACATTCTAATACATTAGATTGCATTACACATTGATAATATCTACATTACAGTACTTTCTTTACCCTATTTTTTTATTGAACTATTTTTTTACCATACAATCATCTATACCATGTCAAAACACATTACTACATTCATATTTGTACCAAAAACATACATAAATATAATTAATTAGTGATTTTAATTTATGTTTTTTTTATTTCAATATTTTTTCACAAGAAAACCAACTTTTACATGTTAGGCATTAGTGATACAACATTATTACTAGGGATGTGCACCGGACACTTTTGGTGTCTCGTGTTTTGTGTTTTGTATTCGGATTTGCTTGAGGTTTTGGGTTCGGATTTGTTTCGCAAAACACCCGACGAAAGGTTTTGGTTCGGATTTAAGGTTTTGGATTTATTTTGAAAAATAAAGCACAGCACAGCACAGCACGAGATATAGCAGGACAGAGGACCACCTAACACAACCTCCCTCTACCCTGATCAATGCCCGAGTGAAGATGGCGGCGGCTAGCGGGGAATTTATAGAATACGAGTATCGCGAGATCCGTCAGCGGGATTATGACTCAGAGCCTCGGTTTCAGTTTTGCAATTGGCGGGAATACCCGGATCTGTCTCGGATCCGGCTCGGATCGGCAACGGTCGGGTGGGCTCGGATTTCAGATATCCGAGCCCGCTCATCTCTAATTTTTACATGATTTCAAATACTTTTCAGAGGTTTGTTATTTTTAACACATCCCAAAGAGGTGCGAGATAAAACAGCATATGTGGGTCAGATAACATGATGCACTCTCTTGAACTTAGGCTTTTTAAGTGAATGTTATAAATAACTGGATATTCAGCATTTCAGACTATTGTGTCACTCCGGTGAAAACACTTGTTTAGGTACCTGCCCATCTGGCTGGGAAATCCCAGACTTACATATATAGACCATAATGTCAGAGCCGCAGTGATATCCTGAGGCATGAAAACTTCAAATACACTTGTCCGCCTTCTCGTCTCACTAGTTATCATTAAAAAACGATATCAATAATCTATGCTACTTGTTTATGGGGCGTCTGTAATCTCCTCCAATCAATGACTGCTGCTTACTCTATCTAGGATTACCACACGTTGTGGACAGCGCTCGGTGATACCGACTTCTCTGACTCAATGATTGTCTGTAAAAGTCGTTCTGTCGTCTTCCCTTCTGTTGTGACACCACGAGATTACTCCTGCACACTCACACTTGTGTATATAGGGGCATATTCAATTGTCGCCGTTTCCCGCGGCGTTAAAACTACTACAATTATTACGGTAATAGTTAGCGGCTCAGGGAGCTGCGAGCTGAAGTCCAGCGAGAAAACTACCGTAATAACGGTAATAGTGCGTGCGCCGCGAGATTTTCACCGTTTCCGCCGACAATTGAATATGCCCCATAGTGTGGGAAGGTAAAGGCTTCACGATAACGCTCGCTATAGGGGTGTCAAATTTAGCTCCTTCTGGGCGGATCATGGAGGGGATTCTAAATGTAAGTTATAGGGGTTTATTTATCAACTACTGTTAAGCCTAAACTCGGACGAAAAAACGGCTCTGATTTCTCCAACATTAATCTAGTTTTGCTGATTATTGTCGCACAGATAGAGATCTATGGGGACAGCGAAAACAGTTGATCTGAGATGTAGTGAAACGCGTTGCTTGTATTCTTGCTCACTAAAAGTTAGCATCATTTGTGGATAACGTTACCAGCTCTCTAGCCCAGCTGGAGAGGACTCTGTGCAGCCTGATCGCTCCCCAGCAGGCTGATATCCCCCCAAGCCTGCTGGGTAGCCTCCTCCCGTCCTTCTGATCCCCAGTAATAGCTGCCAGTCACAGCACAGGTACCAGAGTGACTTACAAGAAAGGAATATTGGGGGCAATATTATAGCATATTAGGGTGAGAGGGGATATAAAATGCTACAATATGTTGCAGGAAAACACCAGGATCCAGGTAGCTGCAGCAGGAGACAGGATCAGAAGGTGCGATGTTCTGCGACAGGTATACACCAGGATCCAGGTAGCTGCAGCAGGAGACTGGATCAGAAGGTGCGATGTTCTGCGACAGGTATACACCAGGATCCAGGTAGCTGCAGCAGGAGACAGGATCAGACGGTGCGATGTTCTGCGACAGTTATACACCAGGATCCAGGTAGCTGCAGCAGGAGACTGGATCAGAAGGTGCGATGACCTGCGGACAGGTAGCCACTGGGATAGCAGAACAGGCCACACTGGTAATATGACTGGATAACTCAGAGAGTCACAAATGGGAACACAGCTTGTAGAGGCAGCACAGATAGGCTGGAGAGCAGACCTAACTCAGAGGCTGGAGAAGCAGATAGTGCTGGCTTAGCCAGGAGGCACAAGGTACAGGATAAACCATGATAAGTAGGGTTCAAGGTCTTGCCAGGAGACATGGGGCACGAGGTACTGGATAAGCCGCGATAAGCAGGGTTCAAGGTCTTGCCAGGAGACATGGGGCACAAGGTACTGGATAAGCCGCGATAAGCAGGGTTCAAGGTCTTGCAGGAGGTGTGAGGTACGAGGTACTGGATAAACCACGATAAGCAGAGCTCAAAGTCTTGCCAGGAGGTACGAGGTGCTGGATAAACCATGATAAGCAGAGCTCAAAGTCTTGCCAGGAGGTACGAGGTGCTGGAGCGATCCGTGGGAGACAGAATAGAGGACGGACAAACAAGCCAAGGGGTTCAAAGTCAGGAGAGCCACAAAGGTACCAGGGAATGAGCTGGAGAGTAGTCAGGAACGGAACCAGAGTCTGAGTCAGGACATAAGCAGCAAAGCCGAGGAACAAACTGGGGTTAATAGAAGGAAGTTAGACACAGGATACTCAGAAGAGTCAACAACAACAGACAACAACGAAGGCAATGAACAGGTGCGGGTGCTGATTGGGGAATGAGGTAACTCCTGCTAAAGAGGTGGTGTGTGTAATGGTGAGACAGCAGCACCTCTGGTAGTAGAGGGGTACTGCAGGCCAGATACGCACAAAGGCAAAGTTCAAGCATAGTTCTTAGCAGTCAGGAGCTGCAGGAGGCAAGCAGCATCCTCATGGAAGATGCTGCAGTGCAGCTGGAGCAGATCGTGACAGGTGTAAAATGCTGGTCATGGAATTCTCATCATGGAACTGATGATGGAGTATGGTCATGGAGCTGGTGATGGAGTATGGTCATGGAGCTGGAGTATGGTCATGGAGTTGGTGATGGAGTATGGTCATGGAGCTGGAGTATGGTCATGGAGTTGGTGATGGAGTATGGTCATGGAGCTGGAGTATGGTCATGGAGTTGGTGATGGAGTTCGGTATTGGAGCTGGTGATGTAGTTAACTGGATGGAGTATGGTCATGGAGCTGGAGGCGGAGTTCAGTCATGGAGCTGGTGATGGATTTCGGTGATGGAGCTGGTGATGGAGTTCAGGGATGGAGTATGGTCATGGAGCTGGTGATGGATTTCGGTGATGGAGCTGGTGATGGAGTTCAGGGATGGAGTATGGCCATGGAGCTGGAGGAGTTCGGTCATGGAACTGATGATGGAGTTCAGTCATTGAGCTGGTGATTATGGGTCATCGGTGGTGTAATCCGATGGTTAGGTACTATCCATGACATTTTTCAGTATACACTGATCATGAATGGACCTATCACAGTACATGCACAATCTAGAAGAGACAGAATACAGATGAGAAGACTTTCGCTGTTGCATTAAGTTGAAGATATTTTGGAATATAATTTTCCACTGAGACAGACAGTCTTTGCTGGTGCTAAAACAGTCAAATTTGATAAATAGTGATGATGTTATATTTTATTATTGCTGAGATAAGCGGTGATTAAAAAAATAAAAAAGATAATGCAGAACTCTTGTGTTCTTTGAATGACAAATAGACCTGAAATGAGAATGAGAACTATCACAGGAGCTATTCCATCCGTACTTCTTGTCAAATGTCACATGATGTATGTACAGAATGTACAGTACGGTACACACATAATACCAATGATTTCTATAGAAATCCCGCCCTAGCTTGGCCTACAAACGACATTGTACAATAAGTATACATTTTATATGATTCATCTTTGCATCATCATCCAATGGTTATAGAGACGCAGTTTGTTTTTTTGACTTTTTGTTTTTAAACTTTCTATGCATAATTTGCTTGGGGGGATTTCAGGTAAATTAACCCCCCCCCCTCTAACAATGCTAATGCTTAGGCAGGATTATACTTCCATATCTATGAGTAGGGGGCCTGGAAAAGTCTAGAACTGCCATCGGTCAACAAGTCCGAGCCAACTCCATCAGGAGCTTTTCTGGATACTTTCAAAGGCAGCAATAAATAGAATTCATGTGTATTTGTAATTTTTTTTGCATTGTGTACCATAGAAATATTCAGGGTTATAATTTAGACAGTCATAAAATTTGCTCCCTGTTTGGAACCCAGTTAAGTGATAATTTTGGAAAAATCATTACATTACAATTGTGTATATTTTTACTTTGTTAATAACAGTTCTTAGTTCTTTTTTTAAGCTAAATGCAGTGGTGGAATTAGGGGGTGTATACGGGGGTATGACATACCGCCACGTCTCCTACTGCCTTCATTGTAACACTATAACATTCCACTCTCTTACTAATATATATATATATATATACATACATACACACACACATACACACAGTGGTGTCAGTGGGTGGTGTATACGTGGCATGCCGTACCGCCACGTCTCCTACTGCCTTGCAAACCTTGCATTGGAAACCTATAAAATTCCTTACATTCCCATTATATTTTTCATGCCGCCACTTCAAAATTTCCATCTTGACCACTGGCCAAGTGTGCAGTTATTACATACATCAACCTTGCATCATGTGCTAAGGAGAAAATTGTTACATATAAGAACCCTGCATTTTACGAACCCTTTGCTCAGTCCTCTAAATACATTCACATACAGTTTCTGCAGGGGAGTAATAAAATGAAACAATTGGAAATACAGAATGTCACCGGTAACAATAACATGTAATGTTTATTTCTTATATTTATACCCATTTTGTAAAAAAGAATACGGACCCGTTCCTTTACCTCATATCACCAAATCCTGCTTTGCAATAAAGTGACCGAAAACATTTGTGACATATCTTTATCTCATCATATCGGGTTTCCAGAACGCTGAAATGAAGTCATCGTCCCTCGATTCCTTCTGAGACCCCAAAATATTATTTTTTAGTTATATAGCACCACCATATTATGTAGCGCTGTACAGAGAATATTTGTCATTCAGACCAGTCCCTATACCACTGAAGCTTACAATCTAAATTCCTGAGGATTTTACATTTTAGTCAACAGATAAATAACCTACCACATACACGTCAACTTTTGTGACATGTGATAGGAGGGGGGTGTGGTGGTGACATTGTCGCGTCACCATAGCCCCGCCCCCAGAATTCACAGCTTTGAATGGAGGGGCAGAGCCTAATGACACAATTAAGCCCCACCCTCTCCATTCAATGCCGTGAATTTCGGCAAATGCGGGAACTTTGCCTACTCTTCCGGGAGTCCATGAGGACTCCCCGAAATTCGGGAGCCTCCCAGGAATTCCAGGAGAGTAGGCAAGTATGACCTACCAGTATGTTTTTGGACTGTTGGAGGAAACCCATGAAGAACATACAAACTCCACATAGGATCTTGACCCAGAATCGAACTCATGACCCCAACACTGTAAGAGAGCAATGCTAACCACTGTGCCATCTATCCTCACTTATCCTGTTAAGACAGATGTATAAAAAAGTCTGAATAATGGTGAAATAAGTGATGTGAGTTAAATATTTTGAGGGGGGGAATAAGATTGTGTGTATAGGGCACCTGACTTATAAAAGCATTGGCAGATGCACTGAGCTAAAGCAAACTAGTTTATATTACATAATCCTTTCAGTTTATTAAGTGGTTAAATCTACCAAACTCTTATATAGATAGTGGCCACGCTACTGATCCACCCAGACCACACCTAGTTCCTCTCAATTCATGCCCATTTTGTGTGAGGCCACGCCCCTTTAGAATGCCAAAAATCAGAACTGTGGGGACTGTGCCAGCTATGAATCCATTTGTCTGTAGAGAAGCTGTAAACTTGTTAAGTTAGTAACTCCGAAAAGATACCTGTGGAGTTCTAGCGTTCTGTACAGTTGTATCACCCAGCTGCTGCCTTGCTTGATAAAGGAATCATTGTGTATTATTGTGAGACACAAAATGCTAATAATGTGAGTGCAAATAATGCAAACGAGTGAGATATTATGTCCTATGGAAAGTAGCGCACACAGAGGTCCGTCTTCTGCAAACACAGCAGAGACCTTTACACGTTTACTTTGCACGTGTCCGGGCACCACTTCACAATTTGCTGCAAAATATGTATTTCTGTGTAAGAGGAACTCCCTTCCCATTATGAGTTTTTCACATTCTATAGTTCGTCTGTTTGTTGTATCAGATAAGAAGAAGTTTGTCTGATGAATCATACAAATGGTTGAGTCACAGTAGGAAGCTGATTTGTTTCCTATCCTCTGAGCAGAGCGAAGAATCACTAATTTTTCTACTTGTCCAACCTTCTTCCAACCCGATCTGCTTCATTACTACAGGTCCTGGAGCCCAGTTGTCAGGAGCAGCCCTGGTGCTTTTCAGCACAATGTTGGTACTCTCAGGGAAGGGGTATGTTGTTTTTTTCTGTCCCACTTCCACCCATAAAGGCACCAGAGTTACACTGAACAACCTGTGACTGTCTCCGGCAAGGGGCTTGTGGATAGGGGGGCAGTTTTATGCTGGGGCTGCTTTAGGATTTGGGGGGGAGGGGTGGGCCAGGCTGACCCATTTTTTACAATTTATTTATACATTGAAATTCATGTATTTGAGCCTCAATCCCGCTAGAACTGTAGCCAGGTCTGCAGGAAACAGCTGGGGTCTCGGAAGCAGAACCGCTATCATCCGCTGCTTAATTATTATTATTACCATTTATTTATATAGCGCCACTAATTCCGCAGCGCTGTACAGAGAACTCACTTATATCTGTTAGGAACCCCTTTAGCCGGTACAGCACAACCCGGAGTCTACTCTGCCAGTCAGGTGTTCACTGGAGCCCCTAGTGGTGGGGACAGACTTGGCCGCAGACTAGCAGAGGGTCGTGAAGTGTGTACCGACTAGGGAGAGCCCAGGAAAGCGGAGTGAAGTCCAAGCAAGGGTCAAGGGCCGGCAGCAGACAGGGAATCCAATACACAAGCCGAGGTCAAGGGTCACGAGCAAACAGGAAGGTCGGTAAACACGCCAGAGGTCGGGGTCACAAGAAACACAGGCAGGGTCCAAATCCAGGCAAGGGGTCATACACGGGCAATCCAATACAATATCCAAAGGACAGGAGCAAGGAGCAGAGCAGGTCAGCAGACTGGTAACAGAAGCTATAACCTTAAATATACAAGTGGACCAATCAGAGCCTAGCTCTGTAAGTATTCCGAGGGGCTGGCTGATTAAATAATTATAGCTTAATAGCCATCAGGCTATTAAGTGTCTCTGCGCACGCGCCCGACTGTCCCCTTGTTGCCGGAACGCGGCGCTATCTTGCAGAGCGTCCGGCCGGGAGTTAGGGGGAAGTGACGTCCCGGTCGTCATGGTGACGGCCGGGATGCCGGGGCGCACAGGAAGCGAACCGCAGCGGCTGTGAGTACCGCCGTGGCTCGTGACAACATCAGTCCCTGCCCCATTGGGGCATACAGTCTGAATTCCCTAACACACACACACACATACAGACACTCGGGTCAATTTAATAGCAGCCAATTAACCTACCAGAATGTTTTTGGAGTGTGGGAGGAAACCGGAGCACCCGGAGGAAACCCACGCAAATACGGGGAGAACATACAAACTCACAGATAAGGCCATGGTCGGGAATTGAACTCATGACCCCAGTGCTGTGAGGCAGAAGTGCTAACCACTTAGCCACCGTGCTGCCCAATGTTGCACCTTCCTCCTCACCAAAACCTACACGTTGTGCACGAGGTATGGCACATTATTTGGGGGTAATGAGCTACCACTGAACAATACCTCCCTCACTCGCTGTACCCCTTCTTAGTATAATGAGACTGTGTCATGTACTGTTGTGTGACACATACGTTTCCTGTGCAAGTCTAATACACCTGCAGGAGATGACCAAATGTTACAACCAATGTCAGCCCAAACTGACCCCAGCCCACAACATCTGTCTCCCCAGCCCCATACCCTGCCTTCCTCCTAAGATAAGAAATGATGCACATTGGTAATTTGTACCCACAAATAAGCATAGCATATCATAGGTAGATAATACAACTGCTAATATTAGTATTATTTATATAGCGCCATCATATAACACGGCGCTGTACAGAGAATATTTTATCATTCTCATCGGTTTCTGTCCCATTGGAGCTTACAGTCTAAACTCTCTGCCACACGCACTAACCAATCAACCAGTCATTATGTTTATGGACTGTGGGAGGAAACCCACACAAACCTGGGGGACATGCAAACTCCACACAGATGGGGTGCTAGTCAGTATGAAACCCATGAACCCAGCGCTGTGAGTCAGCAATGCTAACCACTGTGCCACTGTGATATTCAGGAGTATTCACAAGTTACAAAGGCTCAAAAAGTCGTGATTACCAGCAAAACTGCTTGAACGTGTACTGTAGACCTGTTGTCACGAGCCCGACATATCTAAAACAGCAGGAAAAATAATAAAAATAACACTGTATATATATATATATATATATATATATATATATATATATATATTGTGATATCCAATGGAGGCATTTTGAAAATCAGTATTAGCAGAATAAACATTTTTCATTTCTCTACAAAGAGCAGTATCATAGAACATATCCATATAAATTCCTAGCATTCTAATTAAGTCAATGTATGTGAAAATCAAACAAGAGACGTCTTTCACTCCCCAAAATATCTTACACTACATGAAGTGCAGTAAAATGGGAACGGTTTCAAATGGTTCTTTCCTCTTATGTAATGTAAATAAGTAAAAAATGTAAGTTATCTAACACTGTCATCTTGTGGTCATTTGTAAGTACTACAGCTCTTCAAAATTGTGTATGCTGCCTATTTTCTAAATTATAACACAGAATTATTCATAACCTAAATAGATTTCTTTTTCTAATGGAAAGCCCCACTTTACTTTACTTTTCAAGTTAGAGCTACTGATGGGCTAGTTATCTGCAAGCTTCTTGCTATTACCCCAGACTGATAACATAGACACCCTCTGATTAGAAATAACTAGAGATGCTCCGGCTCAGTTCCCCGAGAACCGAACATACCCGAACATAGCAGATCCGAGTACCGAGCTGAGTCGTTAAATTAAGTTCATATTTAGGCAAGATGAATATGTTTAAGTTTCATTTAGATGAGTCCTGTAATTACCATGATGGATTTGTAATGCACAGCAAGAAGATCGTTATCTTTAATCTATATATATTTTTCACTTGTTGCTATTCTCATGTTAACCGATTTAATCGATGCAAATCTTACAGCCGATAGGCCGCACACAGAGCAAGTACTGGCAATATGTCCCGGTGCATTAGCTGCCTGACGTTCTTCTGACTGCAGATAACGGTGATGAGAGTATGGTATTGATGGTTTTAGCCCATGAGCTGGAAGAGGTTGGGACGTACTTTGTAAAGTATGCTTGGCTAACTTGTCATCAAGATTTCAGGGATGGTTTAAGTTTTGTGCCATCAGTGAGATGACAGTCTCTACAGCAGCCAAGCATTGAGCTACACAAGCCTTTTACAGTTCTGCTGGTGAGGGACCAATTTTTCTAAGTTGGCTAGATCATCCTATGACAACTGTTATTCATGATGCTGTTGTCAGCCCCTCCCCCTTGCTTACTGCATCCCAGCTGACTGCTAACTGAGATCTAGCGCTTACTCTTCCAGGAGGCTCCAGAATTTCCCACCGGAAGAGTAGACATCCTCCTGGGTTTTGGTGGAGACGGGGCTTACTTGCTAGTTGTGTCACCAAGCCCCCGGTAACGCCATGCCGCTAATTTTTGATATTGCATAGCCCCTTCCTGCACTTGTCACCTGATGTCCCCTGCGGTGGAAGGTTTTAAAAGTCGATGAGTATGATCTAGAGGTCTATTTATCGTCGGCCAACGATAGTTATCTATCGCTATTTATTGCAGTGATAGAAAACTTTCAATCAATATAATTTACCGTTGGATTTCCCCAGGGCAGTTGAGCAATACAAATCTTAAAAAAATAAGTAAATAATAATATTGATAAGCACCAATCAAAGGAAGTATAGAAGATTTAAAGACTAGCACGGTCCATCATTAAGAAATACCGAGAATATGGCAGAGCTGTGGATTTATCTAGAACCAGTCGTCCTCCAAAAGAGGTCTATGGCAACTCTGAAAGAGATACAGGTGCAGTTATCATTAGGCTCCTTTCTCCGGCGATCTGGCTGATTGCGGCAGTGAAAAATGATTTATCGATGCACTTTACCAAGACGCTACCGCAGTAGCAGCTGCATGACACCTCGGCGATGCTGGCGGTTAGTTTACCGCGTCACCTGGCCAGTCTCTGTCGATATGTGAGTCGGACAGTCGGCTTGCGCAGCGGAACTTGAAATCCCATATTAAATATTTTTTTTTGACACCCCCCGCTATGCAGTGCTGCGAATTTCGGTATTTCATAGCAGGGAGTGGGGTCACAATGGAATCACCAGCCCCCGTCCTGCACCTGACTTCCCCTCCGGGATTTCCCAGATGGGAGGTTTTAAAAGTCGGCAAATATCGTGGAACCATAACCAAATAGACAGTGATTCACAGTTGCTATTGCACCAAAAGGTGCTTCTACTAAGCAATAGGGATGTGCACCGGCGACTTTTGAGGTCTCGTGTTTTGTGTTTTGGATCCGGATTTTCGTTATTTTTGAGGTTCGGATTTGTCTCGCAAAACACTTGACGAAAGGTCTCGGTTCGGATTTAAGGTATTGGATTCGGATTTTTTTTGAAAAAAACATAAAAAGTTTAAAAATCAAGTTTTTGGGCTTATTTTCACTCCTAGGCTATTATTAACCTCAATAACATTCAATAACAAGCATTTCCACTAATTTACAGTGTATTCTGAACACCTCACAATATAGTTATTAGTCCAAAACGTTGCAACAAGGTATCTTTCTGGACTGCGTAGAGGAGTGGGTCACCACAATATATTATAAACCCTGAACTTTTATGATTCGCACCAATAATTGTACCTGGACTGCGTAGAGGAGTGGGTCACCACAATATATATTAAAAACCCTGAACTTTTATGATTCGCACCAATAATTGTACCTGGACTGCGTAGAGGAGTGGGTCACCACAATATCTTAAAAACCCTGAACTTTTATGATTCGCACCAATAATTGTACCTGGACTGCGTAGAGGAGTGGGTCACCACAATATATTAAAAACCCTGAACTTTTATGATTCGCACCAATAATTGTACCTGGACTGCGTAGAGGAGTGGGTCACCACAATATCTTAAAAACCCTGAACTTTTATGATTCGCACCAATAAATGTACCTGGACTGCGTAGAGGAGTGGGTCACCACAATATATATAATAAGAAAACCATCAACTTGTATGATTCGCACCAATAAATGTACCTGGACTGCGTAGAGGAGTGGGTCACCACAATATATATTAAAAACACTGAACTTTTATGAATCACACCAATAAATGTACCTGGACTGCGTAGAGGAGTGGGTCACCACAATATATTAAAAACCCTGAACTTGTATGATTCGCACCAATAATTGTACCTGGACTGCGTAGAGGAGTGGGTCACCACAATATCTTAAAAACCCTGAACTTTTATGATTCGCACCAATAATTGTACCTGGACTGCGTAGAGGAGTGGGTCACCACAATATCTTAAAAACCCTGAACTTTTATGATTCGCACCAATAATTGTACCTGGACTGCGTAGAGGAGTGGGTCACCACAATATCTTAAAAACCCTGAACTTTTATGATTCGCACCAATAATTGTACCTGGACTGCGTAGAGGAGTGGGTCACCACAATATCTTAAAAACCCTGAACTTTTATGATTCACACCAATAATTGTACCTGGACTGCGTAGAGGAGTGGGTCACCACAATATCTTAAAAACCCTGAACTTTTATGATTCGCACCAATAATTGTACCTGGACTGCGTAGAGGAGTGGGCACTGGGCACCACAATAAAATATATAAAAAACCTTCAACAGATCTGCATTACACTACACATACGGCTGCTCCTCCATCCTCTCCATCATATACATGTTGGAGTTTTAGCGTGTGACAACCTCTTGTTTTTGATAATGTCAGTGCATTTTGAATATTTTTCAATTTGCCCCACACCACTGAATGTACTTTATCTATGATACGCAATACGCATCTATCTATCTTGACTGCGTAGTGTGGTGGCCCCGGTACACAATTTGGTACCGAGGCCACAATATAATTAAAAAACCCTCCACGTGTCTGAATTCCACCAAACAAGTATCTGGACTGCATAGTGGGGTGGCCCCGGTACCCAATTTGATACCGGGGCCACAATACCTCCTCCAAACATGGTACAGACAATTCGTCATTGAGAGACCCCAGACAGACAGGGTCGAAGTGTTATTGTTTGACTTTGTAAACCCAAAAAAATGTCCCTGTTGCACATAGTCGTGCAATGAAGACTGACTTTTTCATTTAAAGGCACGATCTTTAAAGTGTAGTGTTTGTAAGTCTAAGTCATATTATACTTTTGGTAAAATTGGTTTATTTTGTTCCTCTTTATGGTAATTAATTGTCACGGGCACTAGGAGTCTTTACCCAGGGATCACCAGGTGATAGGCTTACCAGAGCAGTATAGGTGGTAATATGGTACTCTGGTAGCAGGGTGATCACGGAACAGGAAATAGCAGATGATGAGATGCTCAGGAAAGTCTATGACTAGCAGCACTGGCAATATGGAGGTAGTAATACACGAGGAACTGTATGGACAAAGGACACGTGAAGGTAGTCAGTGGTCTGCGGTAGCAAGTTGTACCACTGCTATAGTGAGGAGGAATGTCCAACAGAAACGAGGAGGTGATGAGAGTCAGCGGTCTGCGGATAGCAAGTTGTACCGCTGTCTGAGTGAAGGAATGGAATCCAAGTGGAGGTATCCGGGGAGTCAGTGGTCTGCGTTAGCAAGTTGTACCACTGCTATGTGAGAGGATACTGGAACAGGTGAAACTGTAAACAGGAGTCAGTGGTCTGCGGCTAGCAAGTGGTACTACTGAATATATATGTGAGGAGGTGCACGGGGAGAGACTGCAACACAATATATACACGGGCACCTTGACTTTGATCCACAGTAATATGCACAATATAAATGTATAAATGACTGAACAACACTGCCAATATAGAAAGTCTCTTGAAGCAATCCGGCATGAGATAACACAGTCAATGATGGCAGTAGAGTCAGCAGATAGTACACTCCAGAGGAGAACCAACACAGTCCAGCAAGGTATGCAATACACAGCACAGTCAATGGAAAGTATGCATACCGTGGTTCAGGAGAAGGCAGTCAGACAGGAGTGCAGAGATACCTGAAGGGCAGGAGGCCAGCAGGATACAAGTCCCTGGATGGGTGAAGCAGGGGTCTAGCAGGTGCAGCGCACAGGTAGGTAGACCAGCAGGGAACACAGGAAGGCGTGGAGAGCGGATCAGCAGTAGATGGATGAGTAGCGCTGAGAAGTAACAGCAGCGGGTCTCTGCGGGAACACGGAGGTAACCAATAGCAACCAGCAGGTGCAGTAACGATGGGACACCGGAGCAGAGTTGAACTGGAACAGATGATCACGGAGAGTAGCGGGTAGCAATAGTGGCAGCAGACTCAAGGAAACACGGTAGAGTTGACAAGGACTGAAGACTGAAGCGCACAGAGGCAGCGGATAGGAATCAGTTAAACAGTCGCGATGAAACACAGACGGGTTGCAGGTTGAAGACTGTAGTGCACGGAGGCAGCGGATAGGAATCAGCCAAACAGTCACGATGATGAAACACAGACGAGTTGCAGGTTGAAGCCTGTAGTGCACGGAGGCAGCGGATAGGAATCAGCTGGCAGTCACAATCATGAACAGGTGAGTGGATGTGGTTGAAGCCTGTAATGCACGGAGGCAGCGGATAGGCATCAGCTAACAGTCCCAATGATACATGGTAGAGTTGAAGTGATTAGAAGACTGTAGTGCACGGAGGCAGCGGATAGGAATCAGCTCACAGTCACGATGATACAGTAGATGGTAGAAGTGGTATGGGAACCACAGTAGCAGAAGTGGTTTGGAAACCACAGAGGTAGAAGTGGTTTGGAAACCACAGGAATCAGCAGGGCTGAATAAACAAGGAAACACAGGAACACCTTCAGAGACTCATGGGGAATGAGACTCCAAGATCAGGCAACGTGGTGTTGACCACAGGTGCTTAATATAGGGAGGTTGCCTGATCTGCCAATTAAGTTAAAGGAACATACACTGAAGGTTTGGAAAGGGCTGCGCATGCGCAGTCCCTCAGGATAGAGGACGTCCACGGTTCCTAATAGTCCGGGAAGAAGCACTCACAGTCCGGTGAGTGACAGTACCCCCCCTTTTAAAGGTGGGCACAGAACGCCTGGAACCGGGCTTGTCCGGATTTTTGGAATAAAACTTCTTCAGAAGGGCAGGAGCATTAAGATCTTCAGCTTTGATCCATGAACGCTCTTCAGGACCAAAGCCCTTCCAATGAACGAGGAAACGGAGGACTCCTCGCGAAATTTTTGCATCCAATACCTCAGTAATCTCGAAATCCTCCTCCTGATGAACTTGAACTGGCTGCGGTGCTGAGGAAGGAGTCGAGAAACGGTTGATGATGAGAGGTTTGAGCAAGGACACATGGAAGGCATTGGAAATCCGAAGATTCTTAGGAAGAAGAAGTTTAACACATACTGGATTGATAACTTGAATGATCCTATATGGACCAATAAAACGAGGGGCGAATTTCATAGATGGAACCTTCAAACGAATATTTTTGGTAGATAACCAGACACGATCTCCAATTTTTAGTGGTGGAATAGCCCGCCTCTTCTTATCTGCGAAAGACTTATATTTGTTAGATGTCTTCTTTAAACAGGTTTTGACCTGAGACCAGATATTTTTGAAGGTCTGACAAGCAGTCTCCACAGCAGGAACTTGGGTGGGCGGGAGGGCAGAAAATTCCGGAAAAGACGGATGGTGACCGTAGACCACAAAGAATGGAGTTTTGGATGATGACTCATGGTACATGTTGTTATGGGCGAATTCAGCCCAAGGGAGCAATTCTACCCAGTTGTCTTGGTTGGCTGAAGAGAACATCCTAATAAAAGTCTCAAGATCTTGATTGACTCGTTCCGTTTGTCCGTTAGATTGCGGATGGTAAGACGATGAGAGTGCTAATCGTATGCCCAAGGTTTTACAAAGGGCCCGCCAGAATCTGGAAACGAATTGTACTCCTCTATCTGACACAATCTCAGACGGACATCCATGGATGCGGAAGATTTCTTTAATGAAATGTTCAGCCAGAGTAGACGAGGAAGGTAAACCGGACAGAGGGACGAAATGAGCCATCTTCGAAAATCTGTCTACCACTACCCAAATAGTATTGTGATTCTTACTTGGTGGCAAATCAGTAACGAAATCCATACTAATATGGGTCCAAGGCTTGGACGGAATGGGTAGTGGTCGCAGCAACCCTGCTGGAGTTCTGCGGGAGGATTTGAACTGAGAACATAAATCACAGGAAGCAATAAACTCTTTGACGTCTCTCCTCATTGAAGGCCACCAGTAACTACGAGAGAGAATCTCAAAGGTCTTATGTTCACCGGCGTGTCCAGAAAAACGAGAGGCATGGAACCACGAAAGGATTTTCCTCCTCAGAGTAGGAGGCACGAGGGTCTTCCCAAATGGTAGCATTTTGGTGGATGAAGCAGCCAGAGAAATACATTTGGGGTCTAGAATAGCATGGTTGGGAACCTCTTCTACATCAGAGGACGTCACAAAAGCTCGAGATAGAGCGTCAGCTTTCTTGTTCTTAGCAGCTGGTTTGAAGGTTATAATTAATTCAAAACGGGAAAAGAAAAGAGACCATCTTGCTTGACGAGGGTTCAAGCATTGAGCAGATTGCAAATATGACAAGTTCTTATGATCCGTGAAGATCGTCACCGGATGGCGAGCTCCTTCCAACAAGTATCTCCATTCCTCTAATGCAGCTTTGATGGCCAGCAACTCCTTGTCCCCGATAGTATAGTTTTTCTCTGCGGGCAGAAGACCCCGAGAGTAGAAGGCACAAGGATGTAATTTTTGTTGCTCCGAGCGTTGGGAGAGAATAGCTCCTAAGCCCACATTAGAGGCATCTACTTCTAGGAAGAAGGGGAGTGTCACATCAGGTTGTCGCAGAATGGGAGCAGACGAGAAGGACTCTTTGAGGATTTGAAAGGCTTGGAGAGCCTCAGATGACCATTGCTTAGTATTAGCCCCTTTCCGAGTTAAGGCCACAATGGGAGATGCAATGGATGAGAAGTCTTGAATGAAGCGTCTATAGTAATTGGCAAAACCTAAAAAACGCTGGATGGCACGAAGAGTAGTTGGCTGAGGCCAATGTAGTACAGCATTTACTTTGTCTGGATCCATCTTCAGGCCAACTCCGGAAACTATATACCCCAAGAATGGAATCTGGGGTAACTCGAATGAACATTTTTCCAATTTACAGAACAACGAGTTTTTCCGTAGTCTGGAGAGGACCTCTGCCACATGTTGGTGATGAGAAGGCAGGTCCTGTGAGAAGATCAATATGTCGTCCAGGTAGACAACGACACATACATATAATAAGTCCCGAAAGATCTCATTGATGAAACCCTGGAAAACCGCGGGGGCATTACACAGCCCGAAGGGCATTACTAAATATTCGTAATGCCCATCTCTGGTGTTAAACGCGGTCTTCCATTCGTCACCGGAACGGATTCTAATTAAATTGTAGGCACCACGAAGATCCAACTTAGTAAATATCCGAGCTCCCTTGATGCGATCAAATAGCTCAGTGATCAGCGGAATGGGATACCGATTCTTGATAGTAATGGCGTTGAGTCCACGAAAATCTATACAAGGGCGTAATGATCCATCCTTCTTTTTGACGAAGAAGAACCCAGCTCCAGCGGGAGAGGTGGAAGGTCGAATGAACCCACGCTGGAGATTCTCCTGTATGTACTCAGATGTGGCTTGAGTTTCAGGTAACGAGAGAGGATAGACCCGACCCCTGGGAGGAGTCTTGCCAGGTAGAAGGTCGATCGGACAATCCCAAGAACGATGAGGAGGAAGACGTTCAGACTGAGCTTTATCAAACACATCGGCAAATGAAGCATACTGAGGAGGGAGTCCCGGGGAGGAAGATGAGATGGAAGATTGCTGTACTTTAAGAGGAATAACTTGAGAGAGACAACGATGGTGACATTCAGGCCCCCAAGACGTAACTTGAGGGGTGCGCCAGTCAATCTGGGGAGAGTGACATTGAAGCCATGGAAGGCCTAAGACAATCGGACTTGTCGTAACAGGAAGAATTAAAAACGAAATTTCTTCATGGTGTAGTACACCAATCTGAAGGGTTACTGGAGACGTACTCTGGGTGATGAGACCATTGATGAGACGTGATCCATCTATAGCCGTCACAGTAATGGGTGTTTTTAAAGTGATCACTGGTAGGGACCATTGATTCACTAGTGATTTAGAAATGAAATTTCCTGCTGCTCCGGAATCAATCAATGCCTGTGACTCAAAGGATTTGGTAGCAAAGGAAATCGTAACATCGAAAGCGCAGACTTTAGATTTCATAGACAATGGAGAGGACTCCAGGGACCCTAACTTCACCTCTCCAGAACTAGTTAGGGCCTGGCATTTCCCGATTTCTTAGGGCAAGAACTGAGCATATGTGTGGAATCAGCACAATAGATACAGAGTCTATTCTTTACTCTTCGTTTCCTCTCTTCTAAAGATAATTTGGAACGTCCTATCTCCATGGGAATCACAGAAGGTGAAACTGGACGAAATTGAGGGTTTAAACGAAGAGGTGCTTTAGCAGAAGTTGTTTTCTCAGATTCTCTTTCACGAAATCTCATGTCTACACGATGGCAAAGAGAGATCAAATCTTCTAGTGACGAAGGAAGCTCTTGGGTAGTCAGTGCATCTTTAATTTTATCGGAGAGCCCCTGCCAGAAGGCGGCAACTAATGCTTCAGTGTTCCACTGAAGTTCAGAGGCTAAGATCCTAAATTGAATGACATACTGTCCTACTGTATGGGAGCCTTGTCGCAAACGAAGAATGCTGGAAGCAGCGGAGGTCACACGACCTGGTTCATCGAACACACTTCGGAACGTGGAAATGAATTTGGCACTATCTTGTAGAATTGGATCGTTTCTTTCCCACAGAGGGGAGGCCCAAGCCAGGGCTTGTCCAGAAAACAATGAGATAAGATAGGCCACTCTGGAACGATGGGTAGAAAAATTTTGAGGTTGGAGTTCAAAATGGACTGAACATTGGTTAAGGAAACCTCTACAAGTTTTGGGGTCCCCGTCATATTTTGACGGAGTAGGCAGGTGAAGCGTAGGAGCTGTAGACACCTGGGATGGCACTGGGGAAACGGAGGAAAGCACAGGAGCTTCAATACTAGCTGTAACAGTCTGTCCAGATGTTCCTTGGGAGGTTAACGATTGGTAACATTGAAGTAACAGCTGTTGGCGAGCATCCTGTTGCTCCACACGGCTGACCAGATGCTGCAGCATCTCTTTAGCGGTAGGTTCCGTATCTGGGTCTGTCATGGCCTGATCTTACTGTCACGGGCACTAGGAGTCTTTACCCAGGGATCACCAGGTGATAGGCTTACCAGAGCAGTATAGGTGGTAATATGGTACTCTGGTAGCAGGGTGATCACGGAACAGGAAATAGCAGATGATGAGATGCTCAGGAAAGTCTATGACTAGCAGCACTGGCAATATGGAGGTAGTAATACACGAGGAACTGTATGGACAAAGGACACGTGAAGGTAGTCAGTGGTCTGCGGTAGCAAGTTGTACCACTGCTATAGTGAGGAGGAATGTCCAACAGAAACGAGGAGGTGATGAGAGTCAGCGGTCTGCGGATAGCAAGTTGTACCGCTGTCTGAGTGAAGGAATGGAATCCAAGTGGAGGTATCCGGGGAGTCAGTGGTCTGCGTTAGCAAGTTGTACCACTGCTATGTGAGAGGATACTGGAACAGGTGAAACTGTAAACAGGAGTCAGTGGTCTGCGGCTAGCAAGTGGTACTACTGAATATATATGTGAGGAGGTGCACGGGGAGAGACTGCAACACAATATATACACGGGCACCTTGACTTTGATCCACAGTAATATGCACAATATAAATGTATAAATGACTGAACAACACTGCCAATATAGAAAGTCTCTTGAAGCAATCCGGCATGAGATAACACAGTCAATGATGGCAGTAGAGTCAGCAGATAGTACACTCCAGAGGAGAACCAACACAGTCCAGCAAGGTATGCAATACACAGCACAGTCAATGGAAAGTATGCATACCGTGGTTCAGGAGAAGGCAGTCAGACAGGAGTGCAGAGATACCTGAAGGGCAGGAGGCCAGCAGGATACAAGTCCCTGGATGGGTGAAGCAGGGGTCTAGCAGGTGCAGCGCACAGGTAGGTAGACCAGCAGGGAACACAGGAAGGCGTGGAGAGCGGATCAGCAGTAGATGGATGAGTAGCGCTGAGAAGTAACAGCAGCGGGTCTCTGCGGGAACACGGAGGTAACCAATAGCAACCAGCAGGTGCAGTAACGATGGGACACCGGAGCAGAGTTGAACTGGAACAGATGATCACGGAGAGTAGCGGGTAGCAATAGTGGCAGCAGACTCAAGGAAACACGGTAGAGTTGACAAGGACTGAAGACTGAAGCGCACAGAGGCAGCGGATAGGAATCAGTTAAACAGTCGCGATGAAACACAGACGGGTTGCAGGTTGAAGACTGTAGTGCACGGAGGCAGCGGATAGGAATCAGCCAAACAGTCACGATGATGAAACACAGACGAGTTGCAGGTTGAAGCCTGTAGTGCACGGAGGCAGCGGATAGGAATCAGCTGGCAGTCACAATCATGAACAGGTGAGTGGATGTGGTTGAAGCCTGTAATGCACGGAGGCAGCGGATAGGCATCAGCTAACAGTCCCAATGATACATGGTAGAGTTGAAGTGATTAGAAGACTGTAGTGCACGGAGGCAGCGGATAGGAATCAGCTCACAGTCACGATGATACAGTAGATGGTAGAAGTGGTATGGGAACCACAGTAGCAGAAGTGGTTTGGAAACCACAGAGGTAGAAGTGGTTTGGAAACCACAGGAATCAGCAGGGCTGAATAAACAAGGAAACACAGGAACACCTTCAGAGACTCATGGGGAATGAGACTCCAAGATCAGGCAACGTGGTGTTGACCACAGGTGCTTAATATAGGGAGGTTGCCTGATCTGCCAATTAAGTTAAAGGAACATACACTGAAGGTTTGGAAAGGGCTGCGCATGCGCAGTCCCTCAGGATAGAGGACGTCCACGGTTCCTAATAGTCCGGGAAGAAGCACTCACAGTCCGGTGAGTGACATTAATTAGTAATAGAATTAAAGTAGGAAATAGAATTAAAGTATGAAATAGAATTAAAGTAGGAAATAGAGTGGTATAGAGTTGTAGTGTGGTATAGATAGAGTGGTCCACACAATATAATAATAAAACCCTCAACTGGTCTGAATTCCACCAAACAAGTATCTGGACTGCGTAGTGGGGTGGCCCCGGTACACAATTTGGTACCGAGGCCACAATATAATTAAAAAATTGGGCATCAACTGTCACCGTTGTTTAATATCTGATACACCTAAATATGGACTGCACAGTGGAGTGGCCCCGGTAGTAAATTTGGTGCCGGGGCCACAATACCTCCTCCAACTTCCAAGTGTAGTGTTTATAAAGACACACAGCGTCGAAGTGTTATTATTAGTTGATTTTCTTAACCCTAAAATTGTCCCTGTTGCAAATATTCGTGCAATGGACAGTTACTTTTCTATTGAAAGACTCAAGCTTTCAAGTGTAGTGTTTATAAAATATAAACAACAATACAGTAGTTTTAGAGCACGTCAAATACCTCTTGTTTTAAATTATGACACGGCATTTTACTTTTGGTTTAATTTCTTGAATTTTTTTACATTTGGTTTTACTTTTTGAACATGGCAAACGACTGTTGCTTGGTCATATAATGCAAAAAAAAAAGTTCCAAGATGGAATTGTCCTTGGGCCCTCACACCCACCCTTATGTTGTTGAAATAGGACATGCACACTTTAACAAACCAATCATTTCAGCGACAGGGCCTACCAAACAACTTTGGCTGAAATGATTGGTTTGTTTGGGCCCCCACACCAAAAAAGCTATTCATCTCTCCCTGTACAGACTAAACAGGCTCTACTGAGGCAAGATGTCGTCCTCATCCTCAACCTCTGATTCCTCTCCCCCTACAGTGTGTACTTCCTCCTCATCACACATTATCAATTCGTCCCCGCTGGACTCCACAACCACAGGTCCCTCTGTAGTATCTGGAGGGCAGTGCTGTACTTCATTGAGGAATTGATTATTCATTTTTATAAACATCATTTTTTCAACGTTGTGAGGAAGCAACCTCCTTCGCCGCTCACTGACCAGGTTCCCCGCTGCACTAAAAACTCTTTCCGAGTACACACTGGAGGGGGGACAACTCAGGTAAAATAGAGCCAGTTTGTACAGGGGCTTCCAAACTGCCTTTTTTTCCTGCCAGTAACAATATGGACTGTCTGACATGTCTACTTGGATGTTGTCAGCAAAGTAATCATCCACAATTTTTTCTATTGTGACAGCATCCAATGCAGCGAGAGTAGACATGTCTGCAATGGTTGGCAGGTCCTTCAGTCCGGACCAGATGTTATCAGCATCCCCGCCAGTGCCTCTTTTGGGAAAACTGAGCTTTTTCCTCGCAGCCATAGATGTGGAAGAAAATGAGGGTGGAGCTGTTGGCATGTCACGGTCCTCTTCAGAGGACAATCTCCTGACCAGCAGGTCTTTGCACCGCTGTAGACTTGTGTCCGCCGGAAACAGAGACACAACATACGCTTTAAACCGAGGATCGAGCACGGTGGCCAGAATGTATTCCTCTGACTTTAAAAGAGTGACCACCCTCGGATCCTGGCAAAGCGTACGAAGGGCTACATCCACAAGAGCTACATGCTTGGTGTAATCGCAATGGCTTACCAGCTCCTCCCTCACTTTCTCCAGCTGCTTCTGCAACAGCCTGATCAGGGGAATGACCTGACTCAAGCTGGCAGTGTCGGAACTGACTTCTCGTGTGGCAAGTTCAAATGGCTGCAGAACCTTGCACAACACGGAAATCAGTCTCCACTGCGCTTGACTGAGGCGCATCCCCACTCCTTTGCCTATGTCGTAGGTGGCTGTGTAGGCCTGAATGGCCTTTTGCTGCTCCTCCATCCTCTGCAGCATATAGAGGGTGGAGTTCCAGCGCGTCACAACCTCTTGTTTGAGGTGATGGCAGGGCAGGTTCATGCTTTTTTGATGTGCCTCTAGTCTGCGGTAGGCACTGGCTGAATGCCGAAAGTGTCCAGCAATTTTGCGCGCCACCGCAAGCATCTCCTGCACACCCCTGTCACTCTTGAGGTAATGCTGCACCACCAAATTAATGGTGTGGGCAAAACATGGGACGTGCTGGAAATTGCCCATATTTAATGCCCGCACAATGTTACTGGCATTGTCTGACACCACAAATCCCCATGAGAGTCTAAGTGGGGTAAGCCACTGGGAGATAATTTCCCTCATTTTCTCTAATATGTTGTCAGCGTTGTGCCTCTTATTAAAGCCTGTAATGCACAATGTTGCCTGCCTTTGCATGAGCAGCCATTTTGTAGATGCTGCTACTGATGCAGCTGTTGCTGTTGCTGCGGAAGGGGATGCATCTACCCAGTGGGCTGTCACAGTCATATAGTCCTTCGTTTGCCCAGAACCACTTGTCCACATGTCCGTGGTTAAGTGGACAGTGGGTACAACCGCATTTTTAAGAGCACTGAGGACACTTGATCGTACTTCTCTGTACATTTTTGGTATCGCCTGCCTAGTGAAGTGGAATCTCGAGGGGATTTGGTACCGGGGACACAATACCTCCATCAACCCTCTAAATCCCACTCCACTGATGGCGGACACCGGGCGCACGTCTAACACCAACATTGCAGTTACAGCCGCAGTTATACGCTTTGCAATAGGGTGACTACTATCGTATTTGGTGGTCATGGCAAACGACTGTTGGACGGTCAATTGTTTTGTGAAAGACTTAGCGGTCTTACGACTTCCCCTCTGGGAAGATGACCGACTAACAGCAGCAACAGCAGCAGTGGCAGTAGTAGGCGTACCGCTGCAGGATTCCTCGGATGAATCCCGTATTGAGGAGGACTCAGTCTGGCTGCTGACTTGGGCTGCAGGACTGAATCTGATGGAGATTGTGGAGGAAGTTGACGAGGAGGGTGTTGCTGGTGTGTATCCAACTGGACCACGGGATTTAGGTGTCCCTGTACCGATGAGGGTCCTAGCCCCAGTTCCTGAACTAACCACTGAACTATGAAGGTTATTCAGGTGACGTATAAGGGAGGATGTTCCTAGGTGGGCAAGATCCTTACCCCTGCTTATTTGAGCTTTACATAAGCTACATATTGCCATACATTGGTTGTCTGGATTTGGATAAAAATAACTCCAGACCGAAGAGGTGCATTTTTTGGTCTTCTGACCAGGCATGACGATGGGCTTTTTCATCCCATGGACATCAGCTGTTTCCCCCCCTGGTGCCTCATTTACAATAACCACATCACCATCCTCATCATCAAGTTCCTCCACAGCGCCAGCTACATCATCAATAGCCTCCTCCCGAGCCACCTCTTCCCGTACAGTGATGGGAAGGTCAGGCTTGACAACCACCAACACCCTTGGACTCGCCTTGGGGATTTGTGATAATTTCTCTTTAGAAGGCAGAGTTGTTTGCTGTTTTGTTGCTGACAGCATAACTCTCTTCAATTTTTTGTAGGGGGGGGGAGGAGGAGGAGGGCTAAGATCCGTGGGTGAAGCTGAACCACTAGTCATGAACACGGGCCAGGGCCTAAGCCGTTCCTTGCCACTCCGTGTCGTAAATGGCATATTGGCAACTTTACGTTTCTCCTCAGATGATTTTAAGTTTCTCTTTTTGCTACTTTTTCTTAACTTGGGCTTTTTGGATTTTACATGCCCGGTACTACGAGATTGGGCATCGGGCTTGGAAGACGACGTTGATGGCATTTCATCGTCTATGTCATGACTAGTGGCAGCAGCTTCAGCATTAGGAGGAAGTGGGTCTTGATCTTTCCCTACTTTATCCTCCAAATTTTTGGTCTCCATTATATGTAGCACAAGATACTGCAGAATGTGTGAACTTGGTAATATTGCAGTACCAATGGACTTATACTGCTGGATTGGTTTTGCAAATTTGGTTATAATTATTATATATTTTTTTTTTTTTAAATTTTTTATTTTTTTTTACTTTTTTTTTATTTTTAAAAAACTTGGGAATAGTGGGGAAATAACTATGCCCTTAGAAGCACAGAGCACAGGACACAGCACCACTGGACTGAACAGG
Source organism: Mixophyes fleayi (assembly GCF_038048845.1). Taxonomy (NCBI): domain Eukaryota; kingdom Metazoa; phylum Chordata; class Amphibia; order Anura; family Limnodynastidae; genus Mixophyes; species Mixophyes fleayi. The sequence continues at coordinate 335,136,767 of NC_134404.1, read as the reverse complement.
ACACGGCACAGGACCCAGCAGCACTACGGAACTCAGCAGGACAGAGCACAGGACACAGCACCACTGGACTGATACTGCAGAATGTGTGAACTTGGTAATATTGCAGTACCAATGGACTTATAAATTATAATGCTGGATTGGTTTTGCAAATTTGGTTATAATTATTATATTTTTTATTTTTTTTTAAATTTTTTATTTTTTTTTACTTTTTTTTTATTTTTAAAAAACTTGGGAATAGTGGGTAAATAACTATGCCCTTAGAAGCACAGAGCACAGGACACAGCACCACTGGACTGAACAGGACACGGCACAGGACCCAGCAGCACTACGGAACTCAGCAGGACAGAGCACAGGACACAGCACCACTGGACTGATACTGCAGAATGTGTGAACTTGGTAATATTGCAGTACCAATGGACTTATAATGCTGGATTGGTTTTGCAAATTTGGTTATAATTATTATATATTTTTTTTTTTTTAAAATTTTTTATTTTTTTTTACTTTTTTTTTATTTTTTAAACACTTGGGAATAATGGGGAAATAACTATGCCCTTAGAAGCACAGAGCACAGGACACAGCACCACTGGACTGAACAGGACACGGCACAGGACCCAGCAGCACTACGGAACTCAGCAGGACAGAGCACAGGACACAGCACCACTGGACTGATACTGCAGAATGTGTAAACTTTGTAATATTGCAGTACCACTGGACTTTTACTGCTGAATGTGTGAACTTGGTAATATTGCAGTACCAATGGGCTTATACTGCAGGATTGGTTGTGCAAATTTTGTGGTAATTAAAAAATATTAAAGTAGTTTTTGGTATTTTTTAAAAAAACTTTTTTTTATTTTTTTAAACACAGGGGAATATTGGGGAAATAACTATGCCCTTAGAAGCACAGAGCACAGGACACAGCACCACTGGACTGAACAGGACACAGCACAGGACCCAGCAGCACCACTGACCTCAGAAGGACAGAGCACAGCACACAGCACCACTGGACTGATACTGCAGAACACAGCACAGCACAGCACAGCACAGCACAGCACAGAACTAAACAGCACAGAACTAAACAGCACAGAACTAAACAGCACAGAACTAAACAGCACAGAGGACCACCTAACACACCCTCCCTCTACCCTGATCAATGCCCGAGTGAAGATGGCGGCGACTAGCGGGGAATTTATAGGATCCGAGTATCGCGAGATCCGACAACGGGATTATGAGTCAGAGCCTCAGTTTCACTTTTGAATTTGGCGCCAATACCCGGATCTGTCTCGGATCCGACTCGGATCCGCAACGTTCGGGTGGGCTCGGATTTCATAAATCCGAGTGCGCTCATCCCTACTAAGCAATAAAACAAAAGGGGTGTGAACACATATATGATTAATTAGGAAAAAGCTTTACAGTTGTTATTTTGTATTTGGACATTGCACAGTATTTTGTGTTGCTCAGTGGTAAACATTTGCAAATAATCGGAGCTGTGATATACATTATATGAATGTGGAGCTAAAACGGTTTTATACTATGTGTAAGATTGTATTAAAGAGAATACATAATATCTTAAATGAATCTTTGACTTGCGTGCAATCTTTCCTGATATAAGTATCCTTTTCACTGTGATGTGTAACCAAGTGTATATGGCTATCTATTTTCATATTGTTCAAGCTTTACAGCGGGGTTGAATTCCATCACATTTCCTGTTTTGCACACACTATCAACTTGGTGTTACAGAACGTTTAAAAAATGACACGCAGGAGATGCTGTTTGTGTCCCAAAAAATTTAGGGCCAATTTCTGGTTTCTGCAACAGCATGTAGGAGAATTGCAGCAGCTGCAAGAAGACTAGCATTTGAGGGTAATGTACTTTAGTCCAGCGAAGTAGTCATCTGTGAAAATAGTGCAGACACAGTTAGCTTGAGTCAAGTGATTGCCTTAATAATACATTTTGAGAAGGAGCTACAGAAATTTAACGTGTGAAATAAAACAAAGTAAATGTGATAACTATATTTTAATTGTAGTTTAAATACTTAATTTGCTTCACAAGGATCCAAGAGTTATCAGCATCTTGTTTGGATGTCTTCTCCTTCAGTTTCTCTGGCAACTTTTTGTTGTAAAAAAAAAAATTGCTTTCCCAAGACACCCAGTGGTGATGCAGATGAGTCCGCACAACATTTTGATATTTGCTCTGCTGTAGAAGAATTGCCCAAAAATCGTGACAGCTCTGCCCTTAAATGAACTACTAATTCCATTTGGAAGGCCATTATCGGCAATTACATCATAGTACACAGACTTCTATGATGGTGGGATGAATTAGTATTGTTTGAGGAAGATTAGCACTGAACCCTGCCACCTCTCCTGTTTCTGAGTAAGCTATGGTACAATAAAATGTAACTGCAGATTTAGACCAAGACTGTCAGCCATATTATTTCTATTTCAGCAATTACAATTAGCAATGGAGCAATGTAGCTCTTCTCTTTGGGTGTTACCTATATAACGCAGTAGAATTTGCCTGCAAATTCTACAGACAAGCCTGCTTGTCTTCCTCTTTATCAATGAATCTTCGCAATTGAGCACTCGTCTTTGGGTGTATATTACACCCAAACCTTATTCGTGCAAATTAGGAAAATTACAGTTTAATCCCTGATAGGCCCTCCATCATCCTTTGCATGTTAATAGTAGGATTGGTTGGAGTTATGGGCAAGGTCACACATTTTTTTGTCAAATCCTTCAAACCAGCCCAGATGTCAAACTGTTGTGGTCTGCCACCTGCGTCATCCCTGCTTCTGTTTGGAAAGTGCAAATTGGTGCCAGAACCTCACATGCCAGAACTGCTGCCACTGGTGCCACCCTGCTGCCACTGGCGCAAGACTTACACAATCAACCGCATCCTCATCAGCGCCCTCGTCGGCTACCCAAATCTCCCCCTCATCCTCTTCTAATTTCAAAGTGTCATCCTCACTTGGTGTATCACAGGCTACACCCGGACTGTTCAGGCACACATCAGCAGAACTGCTGAAAGGGCCCTTCTGGGTACATTATCAGAATGCTCACAATTACACATACCACTGGTGGATGGACTCTCCACAGGGATTGGTGTCATTTTTGATTCTGAGCATACATTATCCTCTAATGCCTTACTGTTTTTTTGCAGCTTGGCTTTGATGCGTAACAGTAGTTGTGCACCACTTTTAGACTCCTAATTACTTGGTCTTGCTTGGTCACGAGTGACCGTACAAGAAGAAGGCTCAGTAACATTTTTTTGATCTGCCACTAATAGAGAAAGGCGAAGGCCTCATTCTTACTTTGCCACTGCGTGTGTAGAATGGCATGTTGGCAATTTTTTTTTTATCGCCAGTTAACTTTTCCTCAGTTACACTTCTTTTTCGCTTCAACACGGTACATTTTTTTTTGGTGTGTTTTTTTTCCTGATTTCAAAATACTATGTACTTTTACATAGGCTTTATCAGATGACGTACTGGGAACACTACCATAAGGACTGGTGCCAGCACCTGCTTGCTGATTCTGCTCATATGTGGACTGATTTGAATCCATTTTAATGAGCCCAAACAACTTGTAGTGCAAAATATTGTATTAGATAGATACTGCTGACAAATATTACTTTTTTTGACAGCCAGAAAAATTAGTGTAAAACACTGGGGAATATTGGACACCCCAAAGCACTTGTAGTTCAAAATATTGTATTAGATAGATACTACTGACAAATATGACTTTTTTTGACAGCCAGAAAAATTAGTGTAAAACACTGGTGAATATTGGACACCCCAAAGCACTTGTAGTGCAAAAAATTGTATTAGATAGATAATACTGCTGACAAATATGACCTTTTTTTTAACAGCCAGAAACATTAGTGTAAAACACTGGGGAATATGGGACACCCCAAAGCACTTGTAGTGCAAAAATTTGTATTAGATAGATACTGCTGACAAATATGACTTTTTATTGACAGCCAGAAAAATTTGTGTAGAACGCTGGGGAATACGGGACACCCCAAAGCACTTGCAGTGCAATTTTTTTAAAAAAATAAGCCTCTTCTATCCTCCTGTCTTCCTGCTCTAACAATTGCTAATAGAATTTGAATTATTAATAGAATTGAATAGATTAAAAATGAAAGAATAATACAAAGAATAGGGTGTACAATTATTGCTCTGTCCCAGCCTGTGACCTAACCCTGCTCTCTCCCTCTGTCATATGGCGATGGATTGCTGTGGGGGCTGGTATTTATGCTTTTCGAATCTCGCGAGAACCGAGCTCAGAAATATGAATATGTCGCGATGACGTTCTGGAGGCCATATCATCAAAAAGACATAAAAAAATACCAGCAATTCAGAGAAGAGTTGCGAAAATGGTGCATGGGCTGTATGTATAACAAAACTTATCAGGACAGACTTCAAGAGCTGAACTGGTGCAACTCAGAGGAGAGAATAGACTGACAGAAACATTTATATATATTAGTAGAGTTCAGGATGGCAGTATTCCTTAAAGTGATAGGATTTCTAGAACAGGGGACACGTTTGGAGGGAAGAAGACTCAAAGTTAACATAACGAAGAATTTTATTTTTGCCAAAAGTGTGATAGATCCATATAATAATCTCTCAGCATTTGTGGTAAGGACTCACAAATTTTGGGGAGTTCTCCTGGACTCCTCTAGAGTAGGCCACACTTTCACACCTTGCAAAGTAGGCGAGGTTGTGATGGCCCCAATCGCTGTGGATCACATCCTCATGACCCCGCTCCCTGCTTTGTGATGCCGGAACCGAGCGTTGAGCTCATAGCACACACGTGGACACGCTGTGTGTTAGCCAGGTGTAATGATGTCGTCACGCTTGGTAGGCCTGCGAGCGCAATGCGGCTCCCTCAATAGGTCATTTCAAACATTGGGAAGTGTAAGTATAGTACCATTAATTTTTTGGGACAATACAAAACATATTTGTTTATACGGCTCACAGAGATGATAATTCCTAATTACTAACAGAAGTGTACAGTACGTAGTGCACAATTGTATTACCCTGTTGTGGTGAGGGTGTAGTGAATATAAGATTAAGTACAGGTCGCTGGTACCTTGGTGTGACGCAGCTCTGCAGACTCCTGTTCCGGCGCACTAACTTCTGCCGCAGACCGTCTTTTCCAACTTACCACACCACAGCAGAGGCAAGGGTCTCCAAACTGGATGTTATATGAATAAAATGCAGAGTAGGTGATATTAAATAGCACGTGGTTGGTGATTCTGGTCACAGCTATATATTGTGTATGTTGGGGGGCCCCAGCTAGCTGACAGGAAGGAAAAATCATGGTTCTCTCTCTGCAGTTAAATAACAACATTATAACGTTGTGGTGGTGTCTTTATATTACAGGTGAACGGTGGTGTACACAAAAATGGACATGTTGCGACTAGATCCTTTCTTGTTCACTGACTAACAGTTTAGTGCATCTAGTGAATAGTGTAAGATGTGCATATTTTTAATCAATATATAAGCTTATCTCTCATAAACTAGAAGGTTCTTGTGTGATGTAGCTTCCCCTCAGATTCATGGAGATTAATGGTGATATTGGAAGTCTATTAACTTCTGTCCTTTTAACTGTATTCAGCTTCCTTGTACACTCACACTTTTCTTCCTGCTACTGTATCTCCTTTTTTTGCTTTAAACTTGCTATACTTTTTCAGCTTTCAACAGTAGTGAACCTAAGTAAAAGAGATATAGGTACGTACTTATTTTGAAGTGGTTTAAAAGCATCTCTTTCCACAGCTAGCGGTAGGATGACAGGATATGTCTGCACTGAGGTTAATCAAAACAGAACACCTGCAGAGAACTCCTTTTTAAAGGCAAGGAGGAGTGTAACGTATTTAAACCTGGCTTTTTCTTGTATGTGTGTGACTGATGTCAGACAGTGGCCGGTATCCAGGGAGCTTTTCTCTGTTATTTTAGCGTTAGGGTCACAAGGAATGTGTTATGTTTTGTTATGAATTACCTTGCCAGCCTGACAATAAAAAACAAATAAAAGCATATATATATATATATATATATATATATATATATATATATATATATATATATATATATATCTACTATATAAATGCCTAGTGGAGTGAGTTATACACTGACCTATATATTTCTTGAAGGAGAAGTGACAGTTGGGAGTGGTTGGTGGTTGCCGGGGGTGACAGTGGGGAGTTTTTAACACCTTAAGTAGATTTATGAAGGATGTGGCGATGAAGATGAAGGATGAGGTGATGGAGAAAAATGATGAGGTGGTGACATGTGGACAAAACCACGTTAAAAAAGGGCGCTTGCGTCGGGTGGTAACGCTCTTCCCCTGAGGAGGCCTGGGCTAGGCCCAAATGCATGACAAGAACCTTTTTAACACCTTAAGTAGCTTGATTTGACTAGAATGCATGAGTATCATGCACGGGTTAACTTGTGTGTATATATATATATATAGTGACACAGGCACGCTTCAAGTGATGCACACAAACTATGACATTCCGTTCATTTACATTTTCCATACCACCACATCTAAATTTACAAATCAACCACTGGTGCTAATGACAATAAATTGTGATCAGGAAGTGATGGAACATTCCCTTTGATGAAACGGTCGACACACTAGAAGACAGAGAAACGCGTAAGGTTGAGGAAAGTTTATAAGTTGTGAGGTTGACCAAGCATCACTGAATATACACCCGGATACTAAGAGAACGTCTAAAGAGATTGTGAAGATGAATAACCAACCGAGCTAGGGTCCTCGTCGGAACATTTTCAAAGCTGTGTCAAGCTTCCAGGTCCAGTGTGGGAGCCGGCATCTTTATTACAGCATTTTGATAAATAAGCCCCTTTGTCTGGAATGAAAATAAACCAATAATCAGTTTGATAAAATTACTGACAACCACAAGAAATGGAAAAATAGGGTTCCCTAATAGAAAAATATTTAGTTCTGTGGCACTGTTTCTCATTGCCAGAGATTGGGTAATTAATATATTATCTTTATGCACTGGAAAGGGATCTGTTTGATCCACTAGCTTCATAATGTCTACTAACTGCAGTATTCCCCTCAGAATTTTGCCTAAAACTATTTATTACGTAATTCTATGAGGGTCTGCAAAAACTACAGTCAATTGTGACTAAATCCTAGGACCCAGGTTAGATGTTAACTAATTTGGGGAAGACTGACATTGTCCAGTTCTATTAGATTAAATAAAAAAATGCTATACTGAGGTAATATATAGTGAAGATTCACATTGCATAAACCAATATTTTGAAAACTGATTTTCCAGAAGTACCGGTAATACATTGTATTCCACTTTTAAACATGGTGAGAATAATATATGGTACTTGTAAGCAAGCAGACACCAGGGGGTAAATGTATCAAGCTGAGAGTTTCTGGAGGGTTTGAAAAGTGGAGATGTTGCCTATAGCAACCAATCAGATTCTAGCTATCATTTTGTAGAATGTACTAAATAAATGATAACTAAATTCTGATTGGTTGCTATAGTCAACATCTCCACTTTTGAAACTCGCTGGAAACTCTCATCTTGATACATTTACTCCAGAGCTAGATTAAGGTTCTGGGGGGCCCAGGGCACTTAGGACAGGGGGGCCCCCTATTGTGTAATATGGCCTTAATTTTAGACAAATAAGCCAGCAATACTGTTCGGTACACGCAGCTCTGCCTTCATGAGTAGTACAGTGTCAAGCGGGACTTACCTCCCATCTGACCTTGCAGTTGGACCAAATCCTGACTAAGTGAGACAGTCGCTCAAATTCGGACTGCCCCTCCAGAGTCAGGGCAGTTGGCAGACTGTCCTGCTGTCTCCTACCTGTTCTTGTCACTTTCACCACCTGTGGCTGCTGGTGTCTTAAGCTCAGTTGCTGCTTGTGTAGATCCTGGAATGTCGGGGCCCTATTTAGAAAAAAGACAGGTATATAAAGTTTAGAAATCCCCAAACAGTCCTGTTATTAAATTTTTAATAATTGCCCTTTAATAACTAGCAGTTCTATAACTAAACATTTCAGTGCCCTGGGCAAGACAGAGCACTGGCGCCCCCTTCCCGCACACTTGCGAGAACGCACAGACAGAGGGGACATTCCTACCTGGTGCTGCTGCCAATGTGTTAAACTGCTTGGCTGGATCCTGGAATATTGGGTTCCCTGTTTGGAAAAGAGATCGTTATCGCTTCGTGTCCATAATCACCCCCCCACACCGTTTCCATACCATAGTTATCCCACCACCCCATGTTCATAATCACCCCCCCCCTGCACTGGGTCCATAATCACCCCCTGCTCCATGTCCATATGTGTTTTGGAGTGTGGGAAGAAACTGAGGTACCCGGAGGAAACCCATGCAAACACAGGGAGAACATACAAACTCCACACAGATAAGGCCATGGTTGGGAATTGAACTCATGACCCCAGTGCTGTGAGGCAGAAGTGCTAACCACTGAGCCACTGTGGGTCTAAACATATATAGACCCAGTCTGTTCTTTCTGTAAAACAAGGGGGGGGGGGTTCACCTATGGTGCACAAATAATACCTTCCAATAAAGCATCCTTTAAATCAACACAGTTATAAACCCCTCAAAACAAAAAGCTATCCTTAGGGACCTTACATGAAGCCAAAGACATAAATCTATCAACTGTAGAGGAAGTCTTTATAAACCATCCAGTGAGTCAGATTACATTCGGGTTATAATGGTATTATTATTCAGAGCCTCACTAATGCGTTTCTCTATGTTCCTTTCGTGGTTTCCTCAGAGATGTATATTATGCAATGGCAAATTATTCAGTGGGATGATAAGAACATCATTGATACAATACATCCATGTTGAAATATAATAATACATACACGCTATATTGAATATACTGCTAATCACGGCAGGAGTAGATAGAAGAAGTAGACCTAGAATATAGATGTGTTATCCCATGACGAGTAGGGTAAAGTTATGATATTGTAACTTTTTAAGGTAATCAAAAACAGTTTATAGTACAACATATAAAGTGAATATTGGTGCTAATGTCTCAAACACAAATCATAAAGTCCAAAACAGTGATCCAGCTAGAAGATGTCTGTAAACATCAACGCGTTTCAATACCGAAGTATCTTTATCTTTACCAACTTGAGAAAGATACTTCGGTAGTGAAACGCGTTGCTGATTACAGACTTCGTCTAGCTGGATCTCTCCTTTCCATTTGGGACTTTCTGATGTGTGTCTGCAACCCGGATTCGTACCATCTACATTACACGTTTGAGAGTAGTTTTACACGCTGATTTCTATCTTCAATCTGAACATTCTTCTTTATCCTCCTTTGTATTCATTGTCGCAATAGATTGTTGTTTAATTTTAAAATGTCAAACAACTTTACGCTCAGCAGCTTCACGGTACGTCGTACGGTGATATTCCGGAGTGAATCCATAAGCCGTGGTTTATGGAACGTGATCTATCACTGTTTAAGAATCAGGAAACTTGAGAATCACAGTGATTTCAGAGTGATTGACATTCTCCAGGAGAAAATAGTTACAGGGATAAACTCAGGCATTTTACAGACCCTTTGGAATGACAGAAAGGTATTTATCTGTCACTCACCGGACTGTGAGTGCTTCTTCCCGGACTATTAGGAACCGTGGACGTCCTCTATCCTGAGGGACTGCGCATGCGCAGCCCTTTCCAAACCTTCAGTGTATGTTCCTTTAACTTAATTGGCAGATCAGGCAACCTCCCTATATTAAGCACCTGTGGTCAACACCACGTTGCCTGATCTTGGAGTCTCATTCCCCATGAGTCTCTGAAGGTGTTCCTGTGTTTCCTTGTTTATTCAGCCCAGCTGATTCCTGTGGTTTCCAAACCACTTCTACCTCTGTGGTTTCCAAACCACTTCTACTACTGTGGTTCCCATACCACTTCTACCATCTACTGTATCATCGTGACTGTGAGCTGATTCCTATCCGCTGCCTCCGTGCACTACAGTCTTCTAATCACTTCAACTCTACCATTTATCATTGGGACTGTTAGCTGATGCCTATCCGCTGCCTCCGTGCACTACAGGCTTCAACCACATCCACTCACCTGTTCATGATTGTGACTGCCAGCTGATTCCTATCCGCTGCCTCCGTGCACTACAGGCTTGAACCTGCAACTCGTCTGTGTTTCATCACCGTGACTGTTTGGCTGATTCCTATCCGCTGCCTCCGTGCACTACAGTCTTCAACCTGCAACTCGTCTGTGTTTCATCATCGTGACTGCTAGCTGATTCCTATCCGCTGCCTCTGTGCGCTTCAGTCTTCAGTCCTTGTCAACTCTACCGTGTTTCCTTGAGTCTGCCTCCACTATTGCTACCCGCTATTCTCCGTGATCAACTGTTCCAGTTCAACTCTGCTCCGGGGTCCCATCGTTACTGCACCTGCTGGTTGCTATTGGTTACCTCCGTGTTCCCGCAGAGACCCGCTGCTGTTACTTCTCAGCGCTACTCATCCATCTACTGCTGATCCGCTCTCCACGCCTTCCTGTGCTCCCTGCTGGTCTACCTACCTGTGCGCTGCACCTGCTAGACCCCCGCTTCACCCATCCAGGGACTTGTATCCTGCTGGCCTCCTGCCCTTCAGGTATCTCTGCACTCCTGTCTGACTGCCTTCTCCTGAACCACGGTATGCATACTTCCCATTGACTGTGCTGTGTATTGCATACCTTGCTGGACTGTGTTGGTTCTCCTCTGGAGTGTACTATCTGCTGACTCTACTGCCATCATTGACTGTGTTATCTCATGCTGGATTACTTCAAGAGACTTTCTATATTGGCAGTGTTGTTCAGTCATTTATACATTTATATTGTGCATATTACTGTGGATCAAAGTCAAGGTGCCCGTGTATATATTGTGTTGCAGTCTCTCCCCGTGCACCTCCTCACATATATATTCAGTGGTACAACTTGCTAGTGGCAGACCACTGACTCCTGTTTACAGTTTCACCTGTTCCAGTATCCTCTCACATAGCAGTGGTACAACTTGCTAACGCAGACCACTGACTCCCCGGATACCTCCACTTGGATTCCATTCCTTCACTCAGACAGCGGTACAACTTGCTATCCGCAGTCCGCTGACTCTCATCACCTCCTCGTTTCTGTTGGACATTCCTCCTCACTATAGCAGTGGTACAACTTGCTATCGCAGACCACTGACTACCTTCACGTGTCCTTGTCCATACAGTTCCTCGTGTATTATTACCTCCATATTACCAGTGCTGCTAGTCATAGACTTTTCTGTGCATCTCATCATCTGCTATTTCCTGTTCCGTGATCACCCTGCTACCAGAGTACCATATTACCACCTATACTGCTCTGGTAAGCCTATCACCTGGTGATCCCTGGGTAAAGACTCCTAGTGCCCGTGACATTATCACTCTAATGATCGCTGATAGTTCACATTTTATTTTAGCTTTCAAGAAAGAAAAAATAAATAAATAAAATCCCAACTCATTTTTGGCACCAGCTGTCATATAAATCTACCTAGTTATTTACTAACAACAATCTTTTTGGAAAACAGCAAAAAAATCCCCAGCTTCATTAAAGGGCAAAAAGTCTTATTGGCTGCAAAAACTTATTTTTAGCTGTTAAGCCTTTTTTGTTTTGCCCTGTACATGGGGAAGTTCATTTACCATGTATATCAGGATGTCGTCAAGAGATACATAAGCTGAAAATAATAAATTCTAACTATAATTACTTAACTTTTATTAAGATTTTATATGAAAAAAAAGAATTTTTTATTTCTTTTTGTAAAAAAAAGGCTTTTATTTTTATCTATTTTTGTTAATATAGTAGAATTGGAAGCCCATGTATGCACCGGGGTCCCCCACATCCTATATAGAGTGAAGAAAACCATCCAGGGCAATAAATTAGACTCATCACTGTCTATATATTTCACCATGGCAGCCGAGTAATAGTGGTGTCACAATTACCCCCATTTCCTATTTATAAATAGTTTGTTAATATTGTCTTTTTAGCGGTGAGCTGAGCTGATTAACGTCACAAATTTGCTTTTGTCGTTTTAACTCAGATGTGTCACTTTTTTTACATACACAGGGATCGTACAGGCGATCGTATCGTTAGCCCTATACAGACGTGAATCATGTAACTGTTAAGTATCAGTAGATTTTGACACGTTAAATACTGAACAAATATGAAAGTACCATTACCATAGCACAAAATGTAATAACAATTCAGTATAGATGATAAAGTCTGGTAAACGTCCAACTTCCCCCACCTCTCATACTATGCTTCCTCATCCTACCCAACGCCTTTTATCTTCCTTCTGGATCTAGGATGGGAATATGTAATACGGGTCCTTTTCATATACTCAACCTTTGTTTTGTTTCCCTCTAGAATGTAAGCTCTCATCATCATCTATTTATATAGCGCCACTAATTCCGCAGCGCTGTACAGAGAACTCACTCACATCAGTCCCTGTCCCATTGGAGCTTACAGTCTAAATTCCCTAACACACACACACACACACACACACACAGACCGAGAGAGACTAAGGACAATTTGATAGCAGCCAATTGACCTACCAGTATGTTTTTGGAGTGTGGGAGGAAACTGGAGCACCCGGAGGAAACCCACGCAAACACAGGGAGAACATACAAATGCCACACAGATTAGCCCATGATCAGGAATCTAACTCATGACCCCAGTGCTGTGAGGCAGAAGTGCTAACCATTGAGCCACCGTGCTGCCCACCCTCTCAGGGTCCTCTCTATGATTTGTCTTCTGCCTGTCCGTCCTGTCTATGTCACTAACGCTACACGGCACCCCAAGTCCACTCTCCTCATCATATTTTCAGCTCTATAGAAGTGAAGTTCGGTGGTAGTCAGTTTACCGGTACTGACTACCCCGACAAAGAAGAGGATGACAGGAGGACACCGACTTGATACTACAGTGACCTGAAAAAACCTACTTACCAGGAAGCGGTGAAGTTAGACTGTATTAATCCATGTGCATTGGAAGTTCTCAGAAGACGTGGGCTACAACAACTAATCCCACACAGCCACAGTCGCTCCCACCTTCTACACAGTGTAACGTTACCAGTGACTTTGTTTGTGAAAGATTTATCAGGAGCATTGAGCTTGAGACTTGGGGGATAGGCGATGTCCACATTCATGACTATAACGGGCTCACACGTCCCATCCATGGTTACACAACATTATGGGTGACGCAACTACTTTCTCAAAGAGAAGATGCATTTCTCTAATTCCAGCAGATTCCTGGTATTAACGTGAAACCTCCCAATGGCTTAAAACAACGGCAGGAAACAAATATGTTTTGTGTACAGAGAGGATGAACTGTCAGTTCCCACTCTCAGGTCATTGTCTCCTGAAGGCTCTGCTCATCCTCACCGTGGCCATCATGTGACTTCTGTCCTGGGAAAGTACAATAGTCAGAGCTCCGGGCTTATCCTGCGGGGTTAGTTCACGGATGGGAAAATGGAACAATTGGTTTTGAATTATCAACTGAAATCCCAACCAGCTTTACTGCGACAAATAGTGAGGACACGACTGTGAGCGTGACATCACTATATCGAATTGAGAGGCAAAACAACATTAAAAAAACGTAAATATTTTTTTTTATATTAATTGTAATATTATTTATTTTTTTGCTTCTCCTTTAGTGGTAGGTGAGATGTATAATGAACTTAAGAGGTGGACAGCCTACGTTCTCAAATTAGCCGGTCTCCGCAGAGTCTTTTTGGATACTGCACCTGATTCTACACACTTGCTGCAGCCTGGTGGTTTTTCAGATGCAGTTCGTTCTTTTGGCTCAATATAGGCTCAATTTGTATGCGATATGCATTTGTTTGTGCATATAAACCAATCTTATTGAAACATAAAATGTTCAATTGTGACAAATGAAATGAATGCGGCATGGTGGCTAAGTGGTTAGCACTTCTGCCTTACAGCACTGGGGTAATGAGTTCAATTCCCGACCATGTCCTTATCTGTGAGGGGTTTGTATGTTCTCCCCGTGTTTGCGTGGCTTTCCTCCGCGTGCTTTGGTTTCACGTTACAGGGCAGGCGCTCAAACCCAGTTCTCAAGAGGACATGATATATGTGGGGGGCTTATATCTGAGCCAGAGGGTCACAGTAGCATTAAATCCTTCGGTTTCAGAGATATAGGATGACTCATCCATCTCTTTTTCATTTACTACCATTCATCACCAGCCAGCTCTTCTTGCGAGGGTCTTATTGACATTGTAAGTGCAACTGATTTTCATGGGCACATAAAAATTCAGACTTTATATAATTTTTTATTAACATAAATCTAGGAGGAAAATATACCATTGTTTTCTTTCACTGGATATATCAGCAAATAGAAAATAAGACAAGCCTTCACTCGTCTGAGCCATCAGCTTTTCCTATTAGCCGTCTCCTCTCACGACAGCTGTAGCCCCACTGGCTAAGTACCAGCAAAGCACCCAGAAGTGAACTAGTTAAGTTAAGGTCATGGTCACATGCAGGCCCGGCGCTCCCATTAAGCAAGGTTAGGCACTTGCCTAGGGCGCCGGGCCCTGGAGGGCGCCTGGAGGGCGCCACAGAATGGTAAATGACTGTAGAACTGTGCGGTGACCGCTGACCATACCTGTCACGGCCGCCGCACAGCATTCAGATGCACGGGGAGGGGGGAAGAGGCTATTGCTCATCACTGCCGCCTCTCTGCTCCGTCTCCTCCCCTCCACTCACTAGTGTCAGTGAGTGGAGGGGAGGAGACGGAGCAGAGAGGCGGTGGTGGTGAGACAAGGTAAGGAAAGACTGGGTGAGGGAGGAGGAGGGCGCCGATATTTGCGGGGGGGGGATGGGGGGCGGCGCCGATTTTTGCAGGGGGGGGGGGTTCGGGGGGCGCCGATTTTGTAAAAATGCCTAGGGCGCCATGGACCCTAGCACCGGCCCTGGTCACATATGCATTCTAGAATGCCACGATCTTCTGACCAGGAAACCGTAGAGTTCTAAAGTGAAGATACGCTCAGTCTTGGCAGACGCTGTTTCCGTCACAACAGAGCAGATCCAATGTCAGAGAATTCATAGCACAATTGCTGCTGTGGCAGGGGAATATCGTTTTCTATTCATGGCTATTGGCTTGCGTGTGCTTTTTTCTCTCACAAGTGTGTAACCAAATTGGACACTGATTGTACCATGTGTAGTCAACATAAAGCTGGACGAATAAGAAAGTGTGGCCCAAAAAATAAGTGCAATGGCCAATCATGATCAAAATTGATAGGATGACAGTTTTCGGACGCACAGAAGACCTCCTATTGGCAATTCAGTTGGAGGACACTGCAATCAGCCTCTCCTCTCCTGGCTGATAAAAGAGATTAAGGTTGGCCACACACTACAGAAAATTTCTCCCGTTGCGATATCATTAACAATTTTACCAACGACTGAAAAAAAAGTCCCTATCAGGATGCTGATTCATGTGGACACACTAACCACGTTTTACATGATCTCTGCTCTTTATCTGCCATAACCATCGGCTGAAACGATCGTGACTCTGCGCACTGCGTAGAGATCTATGGACACTGTCGGTCGTCAGTGCAGAATTGAGACAACATTGTTCCATTGTTGAACAAGATTTTTAGTTTGGTTTAAGGATCAAATGAAACGATACAATGTGCTTTGGAACGATAATCGTTGCTGCGTACACACTAATGTGATATCGGGTCTAATAGTCATTTATCGTGTGACAAGAAAACAGCACTACAAACGTAATCTCCAGCCATAAACCACAACTACTGGGGGGCGTTCTTCATTACCCTGAATTTCAGAATAATCTCAGTGGTTGAGGATCTTGGTGCTAACACTTTATAGCTGTGCTGTGTAATATAACATCCCTTGTTAACCAGCATACTGTATACATTCCTGTAGATAATATATATAATAACAGTGAGTTCCAATGTGATTGACTATTACATCTTATTAGTGATATATAATAATTCACTTCTATGTGAGGAGCCAGTGTGTATAATCAGGAATAATGGAACTTGTAATTATTGAGGATGCAATAAGACACCAGTCAGCCCATACAAGTCTGTGCTTATTTGAGATTTTGCAGACCCCTGGCCACATAGGATGAATTTGATTTAATTCGTTAGTTGCTACTTCAGTATTTCATGAGGTGCTCTATATATTAACACAGTGCGGTAACAATCGATAAAACATTGCTGTAATTTTTCACGCCGGGGCTGCTCTGGGAGCCCCTACGAAGTCGCCCCTCGTCCACAAAACCTTTTTGCCTAACGCTGACAGAGAATGGAGGAAGTCAAATGTGGATGCGCATAGAACTTCCACGGGCGAGGGATCCAACGGACAGTTGACCAGTAACGCCATACATTGACTACGGTCTATGGGGACAGCAGTGAGCTCCAGATATCTATATTGCATAGTACACATATATACCTGCCACAAGCCACAATCCTAATGCGTATAGATATGTAAATAAAGTATTTTCCTCACATTGGATTTTAACATTTTAATTTTTATTATTATTATTATTATTAGCAGTAGTATCATTATTATTAATAATAATATTATTAATATTATTTTTATTATTAATAATAATGTTGATAACATTACTGTGAAGACATTATGTAATATATGAACATATATTGATGTAATAAATTAACCAGAGTAGCGTAAATATATTTTACACCACTTTGTATTTAAAAACAAGGTTCATGTGTTTGAGGAACTCTGTGATTACATTCAATAGGATTAAAGTCTAATAACAATAATATATATATATATATATATATATATATATATATATATATATATATATACAGTCCTGTGCATAACATATATATTAATCTTAAGGCTTCTCCCCTCCTGGTAAGAAGCTCAATCAACAGACGGCTCATCCCCTCCCTGGGAAGTCAAACAATAGAAAGATTGCTGATCCTTGACTTTAGACTGAGAAAGGAGGGAGTGGGGAGAGGGGGAGGGGGGGGGGGGTTGCTGGCCTTGTATTTTATGTAGAAGGATCTGATTTAATAATTAGTGCAATCAGACCTGTTGTTCTAATCGTAGATCAATATGCAAATGAAGTAATTGGAAATAAGCCGATTGCGCCTCTGCCTGTGATCAGATTGTCCACCATTAGACTTTGTTATTTCAAGTTGGTTGTTAACGTACAAGTGTCTTAACACAGACATGTTTGCTTAACAACTGCTATCTACACGTTTGTATGCGGTACAGATCAACTCACTTTTTGTAATTATATTTGTGGCTCCACTAATCACATCATTTTGACCTACTTAATGGTGCAATTCCCCAATCAAGTCATTGTGCCATAGGAGACAGGGCAAAGAATATGAGGGCACCATCCCTTCATAGTTCAGTGGACGGGATCTGGCAGGTGCGGCAGAACTACCGGAAATTCGAGTCTTTTGTAAGATCATCACAAAGGGACATCTCCTTTAGTTCCACTGGCCAACCAGGGTTGACTACCAAGATCTTTAGAAGGCTATCTGTCATGTGTGGGTTTAGTGTAAATTGTATTTAGGAGAGGCCCTGGAACCAGGTAGGGGATAGAGTGGAACAAATGCAGGATCTTCGAGAGTAACATCATTTTCAGGGCGTCCACTATCTCCATCCAGAGATTTTGGAGTTTACCCAAGATTTAGTGAATGTGTCAAAATGTCTTAGTACCTCTGATTTAGAGGTGTTGAGTTTATAATAGGAGACCCCTGAATAATCCTGTAGGATTTGGGATAGTGCAGGTAATGAGGACAGGGTTTGTGACAAATAGGAGAACATCATCTGCGTAGGGACAGATTTTGTGGTGGGTAGAACCAATAGTGGACCCTCTGACTGTATCAGTTGTTCTAATCTTGGTGGCCAGAGGTTCCATAGCCAGTGCAATGATTAATGGGGAGATGGGACAACCTTGTCTAGAGCCATTAGTGATCTGAAAGGAAGAGGAGAGGAACCCATTGCTGAAGACCGTGGGTGAAGGAATAGTGTACAAAGTGGAGATGGCTTGGAGGAAAAATCCACCAAACCCATATTTGGATAGGACTGCGGCCATATATTCCCAATGGATCCTATCAAATACCTTTTCGGCATCTAGAGATAGTAGCAGTAGAGGTACGGAACTAGCAGTGTGCGTCTTAATAATGTTTAATACTCTCCTCGTATTATCTGGTGCCTATCTTCCAGGCACAAATCCGACTTGATATAGGTGGATCAATTAGGAAAGAATGGAGTTTAGCTGGTTAGCAATTAGCCTACCAAAGATTTTGAGGTCAGAGTTGAGAAGCGCTATGGGGCGGTAATTATGGCAGTGGGAAGGATCTTTGCCTGGTTAAGGAATGGTTATTATTTGTGCTTCGAGCATTTCTGCTGGTAGAAACGTATCTCGGGTGCCCAAATCAAATAATTTAGTGAAAACAGGGGTCAATGCGGGCTGGAAGGAAGAGTAGAAGTCGTACGTGAAGCCTCCAGGGCCCGGGGCCTTGCCGTGCTAAATGGATTTTATGGCACCTCTAACCTCATCCTGCGTCCAGTCCGAACACAAGGCCAAAGCCTCTTTGGGTGACAATGACGGGAGCGATATGGATGCTAGGAGCTCGTTAATAGACTCAGTGGAGGACTGGGTCAGATATGTGTCATCTTTTAAATTATACAGGCTTTGGTAATAAGATGCAAACTTGTTCGCTATGGTGAGTGGGTTGGAGACATAGGTACCTTGTGCGTTATGCAGAGCCATAACCTGGTTGATAGCATTCTTTTCCCTGAAGTTTACGGGCCAGCAAATTACTCGCTCTATTACCTAAGGTGTAGAAGCACTGATTGAGTCTAGCTATCGCATTGTTAATCTGTATTAGAGAAACTTCATTAATTTTCCTGCATAATGCATTTAGCTCTGCTTTAATCTTGTGGTCTGAAGGGGTACGTTTGTGTTGGGCTTCTAATGACGCTAGTTGAGACTCATAAGAAGCCTGTACCTTGGACTGTGCTTTTCTGATTGCAATCGCAGCCTAAATTGTTGCACCTCTTGTAACGGCCTTAAGGGTACATCAGTGGGTGTAGACTGAGGTATCCTTGGGTTTATTAATAAGAATCAAGGGCATCCTGCATGATCCAGATCCCACCAACATCAGCTAATATATAATCTGCCAGTCTCCAGGGTCTAAGAGTGCAGTCTCCAGCAATGAGTACCATCTGCCATACAATAGGAGCATGATCAGACCAGGTTATGGGTAAAATCTTAACATTTGTGATATGCTGAAGGAACCATTTATCAGATAGCACAAGGTTAATTCAAGAATATGAATTGATGATGATGAAAATATCTTTGGTGCCGAGTCCAGGGCATTCCTAGATTTGGGCAGACGGTGGATATGGTCTATGAGGAGGTCATAAGTCGAGTCCGTTGGCAATAGTTTAGTCCGTGGCATATTCATATAAGTCAGAGTTAGCAACAGAGTAAGGGATACCCCAAATGATGTTGCGCCACGACCTGTCCTCAAGATCCACCAATTTGTCCTTAATCCCAGCAACTTCTTCCTGCAGGAGTTCATGAGCAGATATCAAGTCATTATGGGAAGACACAAGTTCCTCCATCTTGTGTTCAAGTTGGTCCGTCCTGGCTCCAAAGTGGGTTACATCAGCTCTGCTTTCTTTGATTGATGCCCTGAGTTCAGAGGTGTTGTCCGCTTTAAGCACTGTCAACAGAGACTGAATGGAACTCAAAGTAACAGGGCCATCTATTTCCAAGGCCTGTGTGTCAACCGGAGCGCCAGATGGATCTGGTTGTGTCCTAGGCAGAGAGGTCTGGGAGGTTTGGTGCACTTACAGCGATTCGGCATGGGATGCAGCTGAAGTGGACGGAGATGCCGCAGAGCCAGTGCCGAAGAAGTTCAATGGTGGAACTGGTTTGTCAGGTTTCACTTTTTAGGAGCCATGATTCCCAGTCAATTTTGATTCCACAGATTGTATACGGCAGAGACCCCCTATGTTAAAGATATCCTCGTAGGTAGGTATGGTACTAAATGTTACGGGATGAGCAGCAGTTAGGTTAGAGTATGGCAATAAAATACTATTTTAAAAATGAAATTTTATATATATATAATTTCTTTTTTTTTCTCTCTTAGGGTACTTTTTTTCTGCTAGCAAATTAATTGATCAAGAGTCATTGCAAGAAGATATATTCTTGAAAGAGGCAAGAGCAATATCAATCTGAATTTGTTTATATACACTTAACAACACCGAGAACCCTAAGGCTGGGTACACAGTACAGGTTTTTCACCCAACTATCGGGTCAATCACTCGGTAAACGACTGTTAAATCCGATATCGCATTAGTGTGTACGCTCCAACTATCACGTTTTATGGTTCCACAGCACCGTTTTATAAACGGACTAAAAATCTCTATAAACGACAGAACGCTGTTGGTCAACTACTGAAGTGTGTGCGCACTCACGACCGGCAGTGTCCGTAGATCTATAGAGTTTACAGAGTCACCATCTTTTCAGCCGATGGTTATGACAGATGAAGAGCACAGATATGATGGTAAATTTTGTAAAACGTGGATAGTGTGTACACAGGAATCAGCTGCTGATCGGGACTTTCATTCGTTGGTAAAATCGTTAATGATATTGGGAGAAATTTTCTGTTGTGTGTACCCAACCTAACTTTCTTTTGGCTCGCAAAACCACTAACAGTCTTTCTGATGTCATTGTAAAAGATATTATTAGAGTCTTATCCTCGATGACACAATACCTCGAGGTGATCTTTTTGTTTCTACTCCCTGAGCAGGTTGAACCTGACAGTAATGATTAAGCACAGTTAAACACAGACAGATACAGCATTTTGTAGCACTGAGGACATATATCTCGCCTGAAGTGGTTTAATTATCATAAGTCAATTACTGTAGAATATTAAGCTGAAAAACAGCTAAGGTCAGTTGATGTCCCACCCGTCCTTCAGTACTGCACGGTGAAGGGGAAGATCATTTTTTATGTTGTCCTAAGCATCTGAGAGGCCCATAGTGTGGATCTAAAAGTGGATAGACTAAAAAGGAGATATGCGCTTAATTATTGGATTGTCGGTACTTAGGCAATTTATTTATCACGGGAGTCACGTGTGTAAGTACTGGAGCAATCAGTTGCTTTATTCATGGAAAGACGTCATTTGTGAATTTCACAGCCACTTATTTGGACATTGTTTTGAAAATAAAAATCTTCTGGTATAAAAACACTTTATATGAGGTTTTTGCACTGGTGTTTAATTTGAGGAAAACAATATTGCATTATTTTTTTATTATCAACAAGGCAGAATATACGGAGCTGAGATCTATATGAGATATACTGGATCACCATACTATACAGATGGGCCATTTATGATTGTTTCTATCAGGGTTGTCCAACCCGCGGCCCGCGGGCCACATGTGGCTCTGCACGCCTGTAAATGTGGCCCAGCAGGAGTTTTGGTTGTGGCAAGGGGGCAGCGCTGAAAAAAAAAATCCTGCAAAAATAAAATAAAAAAAATACTTACCTTGCGGTCACATCAGCTGGCGCTCCGGCTCCCTCCCTGGTCTCCTCCTTCATGTGGCGCTCGCAGTGAATGTCGGGGGTGACGTCATCACACCCAACATCCATTGCGTAGCGCAGCACAGAGGAGTCACCCGCGCGAACTATCAGCAGCAGTGAAAGATTATTGTTGTTATTATCTTATTGTTGTTACTCTGAATTTGGACTTTCTGCACCATGCAATTATGAACTAGCTGTGTTCTCTGTATGTATCTAATATAAATATTAAGAGATAATTGTATTTTTAATATTTTAAACCATTTTAAATGTGCAGTGCTGAGTAGGGTGAAAATATCACCCACTGTTACCCTCATCGGAGGCTGCTCCATGAGCCATTTTTCCCGCCACCCTATCTTTAAATCTCTGTAGATTTCTATTAGTCCTCTTGATGCTACCTATATCGGTGACCAGTTCAAACTGGTCAATAAAAAAAATGATTCATGGGTGCAGAAAGAGAGGAAAAAAGTTTTTGCCATTTAATTCCTCGAACCCCACTAAGGGGCAGATGCAGGTAAGTTAAATTGTAGCTGGTAATGGGACCACTGCTTTAATCATGATTCTGCAACAGGTTTCCTAACTCTTACTAACTTCGGGCCTGATTCATTAAGGAACTTAAATGAAGAGGCGTCTTATTTCAGTCTCCTGGACAAAACCATGTTACAATGCAAGGGGTGCAAACTAGTATTCTGTTTTGCACATAAGTTAAATACTGACAGTTTTTTCATATAGCACACAAATAACTAATGTGCAAAACAGAAAATTAGTTTGCACCCTTTGCATTGTAACATGGTTTTGTCCAGGAGACTGAAATAAGATACCTCTTCATTTAAGATCCTTAATGAATCAGGACCTTCATTTCCAAGTAAGTTTAATATGTTAACTATGTTTTCTATGTTTTTTTCGATGATCAGCTATCGTTAGTGTTAGTGTATTTTATGTGCGGCCCAAACCAACTTGTCGTCTTCCAATGTGGCCCAGGGAAGCTAAAAGGTTGGACACCCCTGGTTTATATGGTACACAGTTTTAATTGTTTGAAATAAGGTTGCAATCCATAAATATTGCACTAGGGGGCGCCTCTCTGTCCTTTTGTATTTTTCTACAGTTCTTTATACACACTTATTAAGGTGTACCGATCCTGATCATTCTGTTGTTCTAAAAACAAGTAAGCCCAAAGTTGAAAATACTATTACGCTAGATTGATACAAGTAAATACAAGCTAGTGACTGTCTTGATAAATTGCTGTATCAAGGGCTCATATAAATTTGATTTTTCACAATATTTCGTTCACTTATTCACATATTTCCATCTTATTTCACTGCTTCTTTAATCAATCCGAGCAATGCAGAAGGCGGAATTAGATTTTAAAGTATACCAAGAAAGTTACAAAATGTTTTATTATTGATTCATCGGTCTTGCCTTTCTCTTCTGTTTTTGCCTAGTTTTGATAATAGGGTACAAGGTAGCACCTCTCTGTTCTATATTTTAAAAAAACTGATACTAAAAAAGATAGACCAAGTCGCTGCCCAATTTATAGTGTATTAAAATATAGATTAATATGTTAAATAAAGCATTGTCTCAGAGGGGATTACTTGCAAAATATTTGTTACATATTTTTTTTCCTTGTTTTCATTTGTGTAGAGAGAATTTTTGGAAAGTGGAACTGGAAGTTCAACGGGCTAGCCGGGGTGACGCATGCCCCAGGACTGACTGGCAAAGTGGCACGACTTCTCTTACTGCTGCCATCCAGTATGACCGGGCAGCTGAGTGGCACTCCGTGGATATTTCCTTGTTGAATTGTGGCGATAATAGACTTTGTATCGCTGTGATAAGTGCCAATAGAAAATCTATTGTTCCTCTTAATAATAAATAGACCCACTAAGGTGAGACCTGATAAGAAATGTTACTATATATATATATATATATATATATATATATATATATATATATATATAATATATATATATTTCAAATTGACCCTAGTGTGTGTATGTTAGGGAATTTAGACTGTGAGCCCCAATGGGGCATGGACTGATGTGAGTGAGTTTTCTGTACAGCGCTGCGGAATTAGTGGCACTATATAAATAAATGATGATGATGATGATATATATATAGTGCAATGCAAATTTACTGTATCTCTTTTGTGCATATTATTCCTGCAGCAAAAACGTCCAATGAGGTTTCTAAACGATATAATTATAGTAGTCCAGTTGGCTGCTACATGAACAGTAGTTAATTCCTATCTCAGTCATTAGTGTCTTTCCTTCCCACCCCTCTTGTCTTGAACACATATTTACACTACTGTGATTAAACAGATTTGCTGTCCCCTCCCAGCAGACCAGAGCTGACGTATACCTGACTCCTTATTTATACCTCTCACTGCCTGCTTCAGCTTCTATCCGTCTGTCACTCAGAGCAGAGGTAACATGTCAGGAGTTGCAGCTAAATTGTCCAAAGACCGGGCAGTAGCCGAGGGACTTGGTACCAACAAGAACCCGGTGAAATACTTGAATCAGGACTTTGAGAAACTTCGGGCAGAATGCTTGTCATCCAAAGTTCTGTTCAAAGATGATCAGTTTCCTGCCTGCCTCTCAGCCCTGGGGTACAGAGATCTAGCACCCAATTCTCCAAAAACACAGGGGATTGTATGGAAGAGACCCACGGTAAGGAGAACTCTCTCAAATGTTTGTCGATTTTGTTTTTATTCATATTAATACTGGGGAAAAGAAGGTAGAGTGAGGCAAACTTTAGGTAGGTAATGGTAAGTCTGCTTATCTTATCAAGGTGTACTGAATGCTGCAGTGCACTAATATGGGATGTGATAGTGTGTAATGAGGTGTGTGTAATATGTCATCTAGTAGTTGGTTTGAATGGGTATCGTTAATTATCGTCTGTCCTCAGAACAGTGTCAAATGACTTTTCGGCTCCATTTATTAAAATAATTTCCCGGGAGGCTGACCTGGTGATGACTTTACTCACCTCTCAATTTTCGGGTTCTGTCTGTTGCCCATGTGCATAGGCAGTTTGCAATTTTTATCTGAGAGCAGAACAAGAAGGCTTCGGAGTGGAATCGAAGATCCCTCTTCCGCAGTGCTCTTCCCATTGGGTAGAACGACTAATGTCATCTTCAGATGGCATTAGCCAACGAGCTGAAGCTCGGAAAAACTAGGCTTTTTGGACCTTGTTAAATTGCCCCAGACCGCAGTCCCCAGAATTTTCAATAGGGACTGTGATCTGGGGCAATTTAGCAAGGTCCAAAAAGGTTTAATGAGAAACTTAGCTTAATGCAGGAGATATCTATGATATCTCTTGCATTAGGCTTTTGTTACATACCTATGTAACTTACAAATGCCTAATCCAGGCGTCAAAAAAGCCGCTTCCGCATGGTTTATGGCTTAATAAATAGACCCCTCAGTATATTACGTGTCATAATGCTATTTAAGTTCTACCAACAAATTGTTTATCATATTTATTTTAAAGTGTTTCAGTGTAGTACATAATTTGGGAGTAGAAGTTAGGCTAGCCCTAGACAATGGCCCTGTTTGCCTCCCGCAATCAATGGCGTTGGTAACACTGAAGGACAGAGGGGATTCTGTACAGTAGGGAAGTAACAGTAAAGGGAGCATATATGCATTTTGGTTTAAGTGTAGCGGCGAATCCAGAGAGTAGTGTCCCCAATGCAACCTCATTTACAATACTTTGTTTTCCCTGTGACCCAAGACAGCCATATAGAAGGCGTTGTGTGATAAGCAATTTCTGAAACCATGGCCCAGGCCAACTTTGCGTGATGGCGCAAACCACATCTTGCTTCATGCGGCGGAGTGGAGGCAGACGCGGTTACACAAATGGTGTCATCGAGGTCCCTCCGTGCCCACTTCACAAAAAAACAGATTTGCAGGACAGACAGTTACTTAGCTGGGCACTGCGGGACGGTGTCCTAACAGGCATTCATGTGACATGGCGATGCCTGGATGTCATGATGATGTCTGGGTGATGCAATATGAACATTCTGCCTCAGTGTCTCAATGTCTTGGCCCTATTTGCTTTAGATATGATAGTGTAATGAGGGGTATCTTTAGTGTAGGGTCTAGTAGCAATCTTTTGGCATCGGCCACATCTACAAATATTGGCTGGTTTTTTATGTATACCAGGTTTGTTTAAGTCACCGTCCGGCCCTGAAACATAGATTGTATATAATATAAACACAAGCATAAATACTAAAAGCCCATAGTAAATGTACAGTCTACTGTCTTCCTGCACTAAATTGAATCAAACCTCACAAAACTGTCTTATAATTAGAAGTTGAGAGAGAAACTTACCTTTGTATTACCTCCAGCAGACCACAGGGGGTATTTCAACAGCTATATTTTATTTAATTTTTTTTACAGTTTCAGTCTCCCCAAACAGTATTTATACTTTCGGGAGTCCAAACACATTTAATACCCCCGAAATTACATGTGACACATTTTATTACATATCAAATTTCCTATATACAATTCTGTACTAGTAGACTCTGATTTCTCATTAAATTAAATTAAATTTGAAATGTTTTTTTACTGCTAAATAGTTCTACATCTTCATAGTTATTATTTTTGTTAGAATAGTTTTGCTCTGAGATCTATGTGTTACACATAGGGGTAGATTTACTAAAACGTCTAAAAGGGAAAAGGGGAGCTGTTGCCCATAGCAACCAATCAGATTCTAGCTGTCATCTTCTAGAATGTACAAGATAAATGAAAGCTAGAATCTGATTGGTTGCTATGGGCGACACCTCCACTTACCCTTTTTAAAAGGTTTGATAAATCTATCCCATAGTCCCCTATTCTGTTCTCATCTATCTCATTGCTCTTTCATGTGATTATTTAGTTGATCATTAACGCATACCTTTTTCTCATACAGCCTAGACAATACATTTTTGTTTGTGTTAATTTTTTCAGTAGTTTATAATGTGCTTATGATGGAACCTTTATAAATGATACTTTGATCCACTAGTATTTAGTCACCATATGACTCACTATCATCTATTATAGAAAAAAACCACATTTGCTATTAGGGTCCCTATACTACCGCTGTTATAACTGACATATGAATGAAAGTAAAAAAATTAGGGGCAAACGCAGGATTTGTAGAGGGGGGTTTCCACACCACGCCCCCAGTGGGCGTGACCAGCATGCATGGGGGTGTGGCTATAATATTAGACAGTGTTTGGCTGCTCTCCAACTCTTCCTATCCCCATAATATACATGGGCAATGCTGTGTGCACTACTGTTAGGCACACGCAGCTCTCCCTTTTCAAGCAGAGCTGTGTGAAGCGGGGGCAGGGTCCAGCCACCTCAATTATAGAGTGCCCCAGGCTTGGAGGGGTTTCCAGGCACTAGGAAACCCCCCCCCCCCCCTCGGTTTCCCTATGAAAATATATATATTTTTTAAATACAGACACACAAATCTGACAGTATATGCAGGATCTATGAAGAAAACACCCAGCAGCTTCAGAGGTGAAATCACAATCAGCCAATCAGAAGCCGTTACCAGCGCTGGCGACCGTGTACCAGCTATAGGCTTGTACCAATAATACAGCTGTAAAAACTGTATCTGTGTCTGCATTGGCTCATAGTTCTGCAAACATTCCCTTACTGTACTCGGCAAACGTTAGAACGCCACTTTCCTGCCCTGCTCCTCCTTCCCAACTATATGGGTGTAAGTGCCATAAGGACGCAAGACAGCATGGGGCATATGCATGTGCCCACTCACTGGCCATCAGCAGAAAAAATTCACCCAAGAAGTGCTACGCAAGCTGGCGTCCCTCCTACCTTGAATCATCAAAAACCCGGGACCCTACCACAACAAATAAATTACTATAACTCAAACTATATTATTTAAAATGACCCAAGCCACAGGAAATGAGAGACATATAGTATTGAATTCAGTGGTGCTTATCAATGGGTGAACGATAATACATGCAGTTAATAGGATGACATAACGTGCTCACACACATGATGAGCTACCGGATCTCTGCCAGATTTGTCTGTACATTTCTATAAACCAGTATGGCCGGATCAAAAGATTTAGGCTTCTTTGGGTCGAAAGTCCGGA
This sequence comes from Mixophyes fleayi, assembly GCF_038048845.1. Classification (NCBI taxonomy): domain Eukaryota; kingdom Metazoa; phylum Chordata; class Amphibia; order Anura; family Limnodynastidae; genus Mixophyes; species Mixophyes fleayi. The sequence continues at coordinate 335,109,090 of NC_134404.1, read as the reverse complement.
ACCAACAGTGCTCCAATACAGGGACAATGGCCACTTAAGCTGGGTACACACTACACGGTTTTCGTCCAATAATCGGCTCAATCAGCAGATCGCTCGTTCAAAAGTTGGGTCAGTGTGTGCAGTGACACGATGGTCGAAAGTCTGCCCAAATGGACGATTGTCGCCTCATTTGGTTGGTCGTACCGTTTAATATTTTCGTTCCAATCTCGTTTCCGTTGTGTAGTGTGTATAAACTACCGACCGATCCACAACAGTGAGTACGAAATTACAGTCATTGCTCACAACAACATGGCTGTAAAAAGTCGCTAAAGGGACATCCGCTCTTCCCTGTATCGTCCTAAACAAGGCTACTGTGTATGCAGTCCATGGACCGAGCGATCGGACCATCGATCGCATGTAAAACCGCTCGGCATAAAAAGTTGGTCGAAATTTCTGTAGTGTGTACCCAGCTTAACACAGTGAGATGTCATGACAGTTTGACCTCATTTACCACCCATCTCAACCCCCCCCCATCACGTGTTGATCAGCAATTATCTGTGGACCACAAAAGCTGCTTTGTTATGTTCCACCTATACAGGGGCGTGTCTATAATGAGGCAAACTGAGGCAACTGCCTGAGGTGGCAAATTGTGCGGGGCAACAAAATGTATTGGAAACAATGCAAATGTTGTTGCTGGAAAGAAATATCAAAATGAGTGTATTAATGAAAAAAGTGTCTATATCTGCCTTTTGTACAGTACACTACACTGATACAACCAGTTCTAACCGTTTGTGTACGGGATCAGGATTTTGCTGGATGCTTCTGGCTTTTTTATCTGTTGTAGTTGCAGGTGGAGGCTGCTTTCAGACTGAGTTTTTTAGACAGAAACTCGGCTTGTGAGACGTACTGATCTGACAGAGAAACTAATCTGCCCTTTTGGGTGTTTAAGGGGTGTGGTTGGTACAGCAAGACTTCAGCTTCCAATAATGACCCGATAAGGAATCCCAGGCGCTAACACACTTTACAACAGAGAGCGATTTAGAGACAAAATGCTTCTATGTGGTGTATTAATGTAGTTATTATTTTTTTAATAACGAATATCAAACATGTCAAACTGTTCTTCTGCAGCGCAAACCTTCAAAGTAAAATTAGAACACTAATGTACGAAGAGCGAGGTTTACACGGTGAAGCTCATCTACGAATGTGCAATCGCGCTCAATACCACACGTGCCCAAGTCCGTCATGGATTTAGACTCTTCAGTGTTTCTCCCAATATACTGCTTGTTTCCTTCTATGTTTTAAATACATTATTGCATATCATGAAATCTATGCTCATTGTATCATATATCATCATCATCATCATTTATTTATTTATATAGTGCCACTAATTCTGCAGCGCTGCATAGAGAACTCACTCACATCAGTCCATACCCCATTGGAGCTTACAGTCTAAATTCCCTAATATACACACACACAGACACACAGACACACACACACACACACACACACACACACACACACACACACACACAGACTAGGGTCATTTTTAATAGCAGCCAATTAACCTACCAGTATGTTTTTGGACTGTGGAAGGAAACCAGAGCACCCGGAGGAAACCCACGCAAACACAGGGAAAACATACAAACTCCACACAGATAAGACCATGGTCGGGAATTGAACTCATGACCCCAGTGCTGCGAGGCAGAAGTGTACTCCATAAACAAGGGACAGTTACAATGTAAATAAATGTATTGTGTTCCATCCCCCCACTGACTTGGTGTAACTTTCTGGTCATTTTGCATGGATTAGAAGCCCAGTGACACCTTAAAATACGAGCCATCACTAGGACCATTTAAATATCACGTGCGCAAAATAAAATCGAATTTTTCTGGATCTTGAGCATACTTACTATCTTCATCGCTAATTTATATGGGGCCACAGAATCCGCAGCGACCCACAATCAACAAAAAATGAATATAACAAGATACAGATAAGTGAGAGGCAAGAGAAACAATAGAATCAGTAAAAACAATATAAGAAACAACAGAGAAAGCATCTACAAAAGAAGTCACAACTAGAACAAAAGGAAGCAGAGGGGCGGGGTACGGAATAATGATGATCATTATTCCGACAAGACTCACCCCGATGTCTTCACAGCGACCGGCTCCTTCCCGACGGATGTGACCAACGGCTGCAAGGCATTGCGACGAATGAAGGCGACGGCAAGAGTTGGTGACATCACCGGCGAGCGCGACGCTGTTATCGGTGCTGTTAAGGGGGTAATGTAAGCAGGTAGGCATGGACAATGTAGTTTGCAAAGCGTTGTACATTGTCCGGGCCCAATGAGGAGATAGGAGGAAGAGAGGGTCCACCTTGTGAGAGCTAACATTCAAGAGGGGAAGGGAAGCAAGCGGAGACGATGCAGGAGGTGGGATGCGGGAGGAAGAGGTAGACAAATCGTTGCTTCTACTTCCTATCCCTTTGGAATGTTCATGATCCGCCTAGTTCCACCTAACATCCTGTACAAAATGTACTTGTTGAGCATGTTGCTATGCCCGTCCATTAATTGTTCTACAGAAATAGGGACAGAGGCAAATGCAGTTTAGAAACATCATTACGGCACTAGGCTGTACAGCAGTCACCAGCATCAAACTGGAATACAATATTTCCTTTTCTTTGTGATTGCACTAAATGCCTCTGTCCAGCTGTTGTGACATTGAGAGCATAAGGGTGCTCTGCAGGCATGCTGGGACTTATAGTTCTACAACAGCTGACGAGCCATAGGTTGACCAACGTTGTTGCCTGGGATGCACAACAAAGCACAACAGACAATAAATGTGACTCAGTGGGTAAAAGTACCCATCAAAGAACCATTCACTTTGCTTTGCGTTGCACTGTGATATTTTCAATGCAACTTTACAAATCTGTTTGATGCACATTTCCAAAGCGCTGACTAGTCGGATAATTATGAACGTCCTTATAAACATAAGTATTTGTATGTATGTTCCATATGAACTACTGTGTATAAGTCTTAACTTATTAAACTTTATTTACTGCAGTAATACTTTACATATGCATTTTGAATATTACAATACATTTTTTCCTATATAAGATCAACTTATATTTAATGCTTCTTGGACCTTTAAAACTAAGACATTTTTCATCCACATGAATCTATTTCTGCAGAACAGAACAAGCAGCTTCTAAAAATGGGCATCTAACGTGTATCCACTTTATGTATAGACGCTTTATGGGTGGTTATTTTGAGCATGTTATACAAGACAGTTTTATTAGTTTGTAATTGCATAGTAACAACCACCTGTGCTGTGTCGCTGTCCCTTCCCCCACCGTCATTGGTATAGTCCAGCATACAATGGACAGAGTCATACTAACACGTGAAGAGATCAAACACATTCTCTGTGTAAACTAGACAGACTGGTGTAACAAAGGTAGAGACTGCTGGGGACATCCTCTGTAAAACATGACCACATGTAAATGCACTATGCACTAACATATACAAAAGTTGTATGCAAAGTTTTAGGCACCCCCTGTTAAATGTTTTGATGAATCTGTAAGTAACAAAAAAAAAAGTAACACAACCTTTCCCAGGTCCCAAAAATTAAATAGCTCGATTGGCATTTACAATAGTTTGAACACCATGTCAGTCAGTACATAGTAATACCTCCTCATAGGCAAACCGAGGGGGGGTTTCCTAGTGTCCTAGTGCCTGGAAACCCCTCCAGGCCTGGGCACGATATAATTGATCTGGCTGTACCCTGTCACCGCTTCAAAAGGCTCTGCTTGAAAAGGGAGAGCTGCATACACCTAATAGTGCACGCAACATTGCCCATGTATACTATGGGGATAGGAAGTGTTGGAGAGCAGCCAAGTACTGTCTAAAATTATAGCCACGCCCCCATGCATGCTGGTCACGCCCACTGGCGGCGTGGTGTGGAACCCCCCCTCTACAAATCCTGCTTTTGCCCCTGCTCCTTTGGCAGAAATAATTGTCCAAACGCTTCTTGTAGCCAGATAAGAGTTGTTCTGTTCTTCGTGAAATCTTTTCTAGTCTTTCTAGCTCAGAAATATTTTTACATTTTCCTGCACACACTGCGTGTTTGAGGTCTCCCCATAGATTTACAGTGATATTGGAGTCGTGGACCTGTGAAGACCTTAATCTTTTGTTCCTATAAGTACTTGATGGTTGACTTTAAGATTTTGATCGTTGTCTTGCTTGTAATATACAACCTGTTTTTCAGCTTCAATTTCTTTGCTGAGTTTGTGACATTAGTTTGTAAGATTTGTCTATATTTAGTTAAATTAATTCTTTATTTCACACTTGCAATATTTCCTGTGCCGCTGGTTGTCACACAGCCCAAAAGCAGAACAGATCCACCCAATGTTTAATGGCTGCTAAGGTGTTCTTTTCCTCCAATCGTTTACCTATGTATTTTGTGGTTGTGGATGAAAAGTTCAGTTTTGGCTTCATCACTCCACAGCACTTTGTTATATGATGTTTCTGGACAATCCTAGTATTATTTTGTATGTATGTTAGTGCAGGGCCGTCAACAAAATTCTCCTCACTTGTCTCAAAATATCTCTTAACTCAACACGTCCGTTCTGCACAAGATCTACATCTCTCTTCCGCTCTCATCACTTCCTCCCATTCTCGGTTACAGGACTTTTTTCGGGCTGCACCCACTTTGTGGAATTCTCTCCCTCGCACAGTAAGACTTTCCTCTAGTCTCCAAACCTTCAAGCATTCTCTGAAAACCCACTTCTTCAGACAAGCTTATAATATTCCTCAACCACCATCTTTACTTTCCCTTGGTTACCCTATTACCACCCTCTACATAGCTAACACAAGACAACAACCCTCTGACCAACATTGGTACACACAGCCCACTCGCTACTTTTACATTTGTATTCTAACTGATCCATTGTGTAATATGATGTAGCACATGCCCTTGTGTTTCTAACTCCCATTGTCCCATAGATTGTAAGCTTGCGAGCAGGGTTCTCTTACCTATGTCTGTATGTATTAACCAGTATTGTTTTATTAATGTTTGTTCCCAATTGTAAAGCGCTAAAGAATTTGCAGGCGCTATATAAATAAATGTTGATGATGATGATGATGATTATTTTTCATGTTTCAGACGTGGACTTTTGTAAATAACCCATAGGATTCTTCCATGCAGATTATTTTTGCTTCAGTAATGCTAAAATGTGGACCTGTGGACCACTACAATGACATCAACTAAAGGAACCGACTGTCTCTGGGTCCTTTACAGTAATTTGTGGGTTCTGCTTTGACCAGTTTATGAGTTCAATCAGAGATTGATTTGGGTCTTCCAAACCTTGTCTTGACTTTGACAGTTCCCCCTTAACATCTATTTCCTGATGATGTTTCTGACAGTGGAACTTCCAAGCTGGGAACGTATAGATATCTATTATCTATTTATATCCAATAGACAATTTTTTTTATTTTTAAGACCCCAGTCAGCTTCTTAAAGGGTGGTTATATGAGTAGGCACAACATCCAGAGGGGTTAGCGGAGTCAAAGTATTTAATCAACCTTGGAATTGTCTTCACCTAACTTAATTTATGGCCTAAGGAGTTAATCAAGTTTGAGGCCTACAAAAGTATTACCTGGAAGGGTGCCCAAAACATTGGCATGTACCACAATTACTGTTTTATATTTTCAATCTGTTAGATTCAGAGACCGAATAGATCCGGTCCGGGAACATCGGGGCCCACTAGCTTGGTCAGAAGATAATACTGGTACATAGATCTATGCAAACTCCACAAATATCTAAATGAAATTAATGCTGATACGTTGTCCCCTTACTTAGCCCATCAAATAATCCCTTAATGAGGGCAAATGAGGACTTCAGTGTTCAACTTAGGAAAAGTTATAATTAATGGGGGATGGAGGGGCAAACAGTGATTTATACTTGAGTGTCTAATACACACTTAGAAAGGAACGACCCCGAAACACCGAGCTCCTCCTATTGCATGGTGCAAGCTCTTGCACACCTTCAGAGGCTGTCATCTTGGTTTGCCATTCCCTGTAAGAACATGATGTAGGAGCGTGACTTCACAAAAGAACATTTGCGGTAAGCGCTACGGAATATGTTGGCGCTATATAAATAAATGATGATGATGATGGTTTTACGCTTTTATAAACCGGCCTTCATGAGTTATATGCTTATTTTTTTCCTTGAAAACTCTGCAATTTTATGACAATGCCAACATATTGCCCTGTACAATCAGAGAGTTTTATCCAGACACATCTATCCACATCAGCACAGTGCCAATCACTGTGCCACCGTGCCACTCTGCATATGCAATTATTACTACACTGTTTCATGGTGGACTCCCATTGACCATATTACATTTAACACAAACCACTGATGAGTAGAGGCAATATCAGGCAAAATATCCCCACTGCTTGAAATGTGGCTTATAAATAGCTTCCTGTAAACATTTACAGCTGACTATAGTCTGTGCTGGGGGTGGATTGTGATTACTCTCATTTTGGGCCCAACAGGTAAATGCAGATTATTAAAGACAACAACAGCTTGAAACACAGGGCTCAATGTAAGATCCTGGTAATGGTTTTAAGGATTCTAAAAACAAAGTCTAAGGGAAAACAAACATCTACAGTCTGTTGAGCCAATTAAAACTCCTTGTATATTATCTAAAAGACATACTAACCATAGTGCACAATGATCTTGTTGCCCAATGTGAGCAGCTGAATCGCCCAGTGTGAGAACAGATACACAGCAGCGGCTCTTGGTAACACAGTAAAGCTGGGTACAGACTACAGAATTTTCCACCAACTTTTTATGCCGATCGATTTTACATGCGATCGATGGTCCGATCGCTCGGTCCATGGACTGCATACACACTAGCCTTGTTTTAGAAGATAAAGGGAATAGCGGACGTCCCTTTAGCGACTTTTTACAGCCATGTTGTCGTGAGCAATGATTGCAATTTGGTACACATCGGTCAGAAGTTTATACACACTACACAGCGGAAACGAGATTGGAACGAAAATATTTAACGGTACGACCAACCAAATGAGGCGACAATCGTCCACTTGGGTAGACTTTTGAACATTGTGTGACAACACACACTGACCTGACTTTTGAACGAGCGGTCGTATGTCGGCTGATAGAGCCGATTATTGGAAGAAAACCGTGTAGTGTGTACCTAGCTTAAGTAGTTTTCCGACCAATCTGTTATCTACAATGATTGTACCTACGACTGAAGGCCCATTCGGTCTGGCGAGTCATGCGTACACACTAGACATGATTTACCTTCAGATCTATGCACTTTATCTGGTCCTCTAGTCATTTAGAGAATGAAAGAAAAATATTAATTCATTCATTCATTCATTAACCGCCGAAATAAACTTTGAGTTTTCACAATGTCATTATGCATTTCGTTACCATCTGTGACTCTGAAACAAAATATTTAGTCTAAGAACAAAAGAATGAATTATTACACCTACAGCAATCTCTATATTTATTCACTGGGACATGTTCATTGCCGGCATTGGCTGAAAAGATCATGACTCTGTACACTCTATGGAGATTGTGATGTTGAGTGCAGACACACTGCAGGATCGGAAGGTGATTGGAACGAGATTATTAGTTTTACCGACCAACCAAATGAACCGACAATTGGTGCTTCGGAGCAACTATCGGTCATCGTGTAAGTTGTACACACTACTGTGATATTGGGCCAAATGGTCGGTCGATAATCTGCTGAAAAACCTGTAGTGTGTACCCAGCCTTACATAATAAGTTGATAAAAAGATATAGGTCCATGAATTTAAAAATTTTAATTGAGATGATTCAGAAGAAAGAAAAACAAAACATCTAGTATGACTTCAGCATAATTAGCCACACAGGGGGATAAATTCCTTCCTGACACTCGAAAGGGCAATCAGAAAAGTTATCTGTCTCAAAAGACTTGTTTAGATGAGAATGTAGTGAGAATTTACTCAGAAGTTGCTCGAGTGGTGTTAGAAAACGGAGCTCGATGGGAGGAAACGGTTCTAAATACTTTGCCTGCACATCTCTGCTGTTCAAATGATCAATGATCCCAGTATTCACAGCAAAGAGCTCAGGTCACATTTTGCTTGCAACCCTGTGGGCATGATTGATCTTCGAACGTAAGTCCATTTGCACAGCATATCTTGCGTGAAATAGCTCTGCGCATGCGCCAGAACATGACTTACGTCAGTGAAGGCTATTGCATGCAAATCGTATCGGATTGCAAATATCACGAGTGCTTACAACTTGGAGGTCGGAATGGAGGTGGAGAAGGGCGGACTACCGTAGGCAATGTACATGATGAATTTTTAATTTGATGAGAAGTATTTCAGTCAACAGATGTATGTAATACACCCCGGGAAAAATAAAACATATTTCATGCATCCAAATTATTACATCGGCTCTGAAAAATAAATGTTATTTGTCTCTGTAAACTAACTTGCCATTTTGTCTTGCAATTTGTTAACAGGATATATGTCCATCACCTCACTTCATTGTTGACGGAGCGACACGTGCTGACATCCGCCAAGGCGCTCTCGGTGAGTAAATAAACTGTACTCACTGTTAGATGCGCAAAGGTTACTCGGGCTTCCCATAAGTCCTATGGAAGACAGCCCCAAGGCTAAGTCACCCTCCCCAATAGTTATATATCTATCTATGATTGTGTATATAAAGTATTTGCTGTGTAGAATAATTTAATTTCCATTCATCAGTGGGCGCACATAAGATTCCTTTGTGGGAACTTAACTCTCCAGTCAAACACTGTCAACCATTTTGTTGGATACGTCAAGTGAGCTAGAAGCAAGTTTTATAAATCATAGGTGGAGTCTTTCTCGTGATGTAAAGACTGGTGGTCACTAGAGTGCTGATGGGTGGGGCACGTAAGTGCGCTGCTGATTTCAGCGACAACACTTACCCCGACATATTGAGTGCGAAGCTGTGGACCCCGACATGCTGTGAATTTCGATTGTCGAAAAAAATGACTTAGAATCACTGCAGCTGTGTTAGAAGCCGGCCAAGCAGAATCACGTGAGTTTTAACGCCGGAAGTTTTATTGTGCCTCTTAAGGGTTCAACAGAAGGAAACTGCGCCTGTAGAATGTAGTTAAGGAGACTTCTATAATATACAGGCGCAGTAGTCATGTTCGGGAACATGACTACCACCGCTGATACATTGGTAGTAAAGTGCCCCTGTTAGATAAGGATAGTGCAGGCAGCCATTTTGTAGAGTTGTGTTCCTAGTGAATTGATAGACTCATATTGATTCAGCCCACAAAATGGATGCTATATGGAGCTGACCGCTACACTGAAATCAACTGTCACTTGCTTGTAAATGCCAATGGATCTGCTTTTTAAAAGGTTCAGCACTGAGACTTGTGTGAACAAGCTTTATATATACTTGTCAGCAGTGCTTTTTTGTAAGAAAAAAGGTGCCGGAACTCACCTCTTTCTGCCCCCTCATTTTTGTGTAGCCCTTTCTTTCTGTCCCCTTGTTTTTCTGTAGCCCTCTCTTTCTGCCCCCTCATTTTTCTGTAGCCCTCTTTCTGCCCCCTCGTTTTTCTGTAGCCCTCTCTTTCTGCCCCCTCGTTTTTCTGTAGCCCTCTCTTTCTGCCCCCTCGTTTTTCTGTAGCCCTCTCTTTCTGCCCCCTCGTTTTTCTGTAGCTCACTCTTTCTGCGTCCCTCCCCCGCTTTCTGTAGTCCTCTCTTTCTGCCCCCTCGTTTTTCTGTAGTCCTCTCTTTCTGCCCCCTCGTTTTTCTGTAGACCTCTCTTTCTGCCCCCTCGTTTTTCTGTAGCCCTCTCTCTCTGCCCCCTCGTTTTTCTGTAGCCCTCTCTTTCTGCCCCCTCGTTTTTCTGTAGCCCTCTCTTTCTGCCCCCTCGTTTTTCTGTAGCCCTCTCTTTTTGCCCCCTCGTTTTTCTGTAGCCCTCTCTTTCTGCCCCCTCATTTTTCTGCAGCCCTCTCTTTCTGCCCCCTTGTTTTCTGTAGCCCTTTTTCTGCCCCCTTGTTTTTCTGTAGCCCTCTCTTTCTGCCCCTTAATTTTTCTGTAGCCCTCTCTTTTTGCCCCCTCGTTTTTCTGTAGCCCTCTCTTTCTGCCCCCTCGTTTTTCTGCAGCCCTCTCTTTCTGCCCCCTTGTTTTCTGTAGCCCTTTTTCTGCCCCCTTGTTTTTCTGTAGCCCTCTCTTTCTGCCCCTTAATTTTTTTGTAGCCCTCTCTTTCTGCGCCCCCTCCCCCACTTTCTGTAGTCTGTACTTACCTTCTATGCTTCTTTTCTCGCTTCTCTGCTTGATCGCGGCTCCTCTCACTGGCAGCGTCGTGACGTCATGACGCTGCCGGAACCAGAAGCAGGACACACACTAAGATGTTCTGCTGCACTGTAGCAGCACCACGGAGAAAAAAATAAAACGTTCATTAAACTTTGAAAACCCATGGAAAAAAGGTGCCGGAACGCCGTTCTGAGCGTTCTACCACAAAAAAAGCCCTGCGTGTCAATATGCATCATATGTAAAATATTCTTGGCGCTGAAAGATTTAGATGGGCGGAGGGATGACATTTGGGACTGGAGAGGGAGGTAAGTGATTAAATGCTATGGCTGCTGACCAACCACTGGCACTGATCAAGGCAATGATCTGACTGGCGGATGTCAGACCATTGCCTCGAGGGGCGCAGCATGCAGGTGGCACAGCTTTTGGAGAAGACAGTACTGTGTCTGCTCAGACCAATAAGAAGCTAATGGTCACTTTCCCCACCTATAATACGGCTCAGTTAGGCCTGTGATTGGGTGAATGAGCTGGAGCCCAATTCCCTCCTACCGCAATCACTCCCCCCCCCCCCTTCTTCTGATTGAGGTCTTTCTATCATACCTTCAGTCCCCTCTGGACATGGCCCCGCTCCCCGTGACATCGTACAAAAATAAGAGAAATTAATTAATTGATTAATTTTTTAACAAAAATCTTGCTAAATTGTAAATTACAATTTTTCCTGTGTTTTTATTACTAATTTTTAAAGTGACAACATTTGTTTTTTTTTATAACATATAGATAAATGTCTTTGTTGGTGTAAGGGGTGAGAGGGGGGCAGAATGGTCAGTCCAACCACTGTTTTTACTAGGGATGCCTTGTAGGGTCCAAAGGGTGGCATTGGCCTCCTGGCTCCTTACCGGCCGTCCTCTTTAGAAAGGTAACACGAAACGATTCACTGGACACTGTTACTTCTTTCCTCCATAGTGGAAATAAATCAACAAATAGAGACAATTTTATAGTGTCTCATTGGAACAAATGGCGTCACTGGTCGGAATGACAAGAGTGGGAGCACCTCTAGAAATGCCCGGCATGATCAGCGAGGGGCATCCAATCTTACCCACAGTCTAAAAGAAAAGTGACTGATCTGTACCTTAATTAATATGGCAGTGCTTAGACCATAGCTGCCAACGCCCCCATATTGCCCAGTAGACTCCTGAATTAGGGAGGAGACCGCCTGGACTTCTGAGAGAGCAAGCAAATCTCCCAGGAGTGTTTACCTGGTGCAAAGTGGGTGGTACAATGAGACAAAACACCTTATAAAGCTGGTCACACCCCAGTAAACACCTCATGACAAGTCTTCTCCACTCAACTCACCTTATTCTGCCTTTCCTCTGGATCTCCTGGAAAAAAAGTAGCAAAAACAGGCAAGTGTGGCTTAACCTTACTAACAAATACTAAAGAACAGAGATAGGAGAGAAATTCTGTAAAGGTAACTGCAAAAAAAAATAAAAGTCAATAGATCCTGCAATTTTTCTCATACAATACATGTCCCCTATAAGTTTCTATGCAGAACAGATTATACACATATATTTCACATAGCTACAATAAAACCCCTTTGATTAATAGTGTATTTCCCTGTCCGATGACCAGTTCAGCAGCATTTTCAAGTTAGTCACAAGCCAAATACTGTTAGGCGGAGAATCTCACCTTGTTTAATAAAGGTGTATATTTAGAATATAGTTCAAAAGATTAGCTTCCCATTAAAGTCTTACCTGAGATCAGTGATACAATAACCTGCATCTTGTAGCACAAATTACATTCATGCCCTGCAGTGTATCTGTCATAATTAGTAGCTTCTACATTCTCTCCTTGTACCCAGTAGCTGCAATCTTATAGAGGACATCACGGCCAATCCTCAGTGAATGTATTGTCAGTAACAAAATTAACGATGAGTAACAAATATGACAATACCTTCCCTATAGTCCTGATGCGCGTGACCCAAAAGGGACTGGATTGGGGGCATGACAAAATATTGTCACTTCAAAATGTTGTCCTGCCCCCCCCCAATCCAATCAGCCACTCTCCCAAAATGTTTCCACCTGCAATGTTGGGCAGTATATATTACAACATATTAATAGTACTAAACTATGCAAAGCATGTCATACACCAGAAACATTAATGCAAATATCCTCCGTGTTAGATCTTATTTATTAATATATGTTTTTGCAGTTTTTTTATTATCAACGGGCATAAGTGGCACAAATAGTACAAAGCAGATTATTACATAGTCCGATTTTCTTTATTTAGTTTTTGACACATTTTTCTATGAACATTGTTTTTTACATAAACAATGTGACTTTCTTGTAGAGCAGAATGCAATATTGCAGACTGAACGTAGGGTTAAGATTATGGCCTGACAATTCATCATCATCATTATCATCATCACCATTTATTTATATAGCGCCACTGATTCCGCAGCGCTGTACAGAGAACTCACGCACATCAGTCCCTGCCCCATTGGAGCTTACAGTCTAAATTCCCTAACATACGCACAGACACACAGACAGAGAGAAAGAGACCAGGGTCAATTTTGATAGCAGCCAATTAACCTACCAGTATGTTTTTTGGAGTGTGGGAGGAAACCAGAGCACTAGGAGGAAACCCACGCAAACACGGGGAGAACATACAAACTCCATAAGGCCATGGTCAGGAATTGAACTCACGACCCCAGCACTGTGAGGCAGAAGTGCAAACCACTAAGCCACCATGCTGCAATTGTGGCCGAATGTGTTATAAGTTGTGCATATCTATAAAATATGTACAACTCAAAATAATGCGTGAGTATACGATTACATCAAGATACGCTCTAAGACCTTTGGGAAGTTTTACAGCTGGATGCTCTTCGGGAAAGTTCCTGATGGATGTTCATCAGGAAGGTTCATGGAGAATGCTCTTTGGAAAGGTTCCTGGTGGATGTGCTTCAGTAAGGTTTCTGGAGGATGCTCTTAGCAAGGTTTCTGGTGGATGCTCTTCAGTAAGGTTTCTGGAGGATGCTCTTCAGTAAGGTTTCTGGAGGATGCTCTTCAGCAAGGTTTCTGGAGGATATTCTTCAGTAAGGTTTCTGGAGAATACTCTTCAGTAAGGTTTCTGGAGATACTCTTCAGTAAGATTTCTAGATGATGCTCTTAGCAAGGTTTCTGGAGGATACTCTTCAGGAAGGTTCCTGAAGGATGCTCTTCAGTAAGGTTTCTGGAGGTTACTCTTCACTAAGGTTTCTGGAGGATGCTCTTCTGCAAGTTTTCAGGAGTATACTCTTCAATAAGGTTTCTGGAGGATGCTCTTAGCAAGGTTTCCGGAGGATGTTCTTCAGTAAGGTTTCTGGAGGATGCTATTCAGTAAGATTTCTGGAGGATGCTCTTCAGTAAGGTTTCTGGAGGATGCTCTTAGCAAGGTTTCCGGAGGATGCTCTTCAGTAAGGTTTCTGGAGGATGCTCTTAGCAAGGTTTCCGGAGGATACTCTTCAGTAAGGTTTCTGGAGGATACTCTTCAGTAAGGTTTCTGGAGGATACTCTTAGCAAGGTTTCCGGAGGATGTTCTTCAGTAAGGTTTCTGGAGGATACTCTTCAGTAAGGTTTCTGGAGGATGCTCTTCAGTAAGGTTTCTGGAGGATGCTCTTCAGTAAGGTTTCTGGAGGATACTCTTCAGTAAGGTTTCTGGAGGATGCTCTTCAGCAAGGTTTCTGGAGGATACTCTTCAGTAAGGTTTCTGGAGGATACTCTTCAGTAAGGTTTCTGGAGGATACTCTTCAGTAAGATTTCTAGAGGATGCTCTTAGCAAGGTTTCTGGAGGATACTCTTCAGGAAAGTTCCTGGAGGATGCTCTTCAGTAAGGTTTCTGGAGGATACTCTTCAGTAAGGTTTCTGGAGGATGCTCTTCTGCAAGTTTTCAGGAGTATACTCTTCAGGAAGGTTTCTGGAGGATGCTCTTCAGGAAGGTTTCTGGAGGATGCTCTTCAGTAAGGTTTGTGGAGGATGCTATTCAGCAAGGTTTCTGGAGGATACTCTTCAGTAAGGTTTCTGGAGGATACTCTTCAGTAAGATTTCTAGAGGATGCTCTTAGCAAGGTTTCTGGAGGATACTCTTCAGGAAAGTTTCTGGAGGATGTTCTTCTGCAAGTTTTCAGTAGTATACTCTTCAGGAAGGTTTCTGGAGGATGCTCTTAAGGAAGGTTTCTTGGGGATGCTCTTCGGTAAGGTTCCTGGAGGATGCTCTTTGGTAAGGTTCCTGGAGGATGCTCTTCGGTAAGATTCCTGGAGGATACTCTTCAGTAAGGTTCCTGGAGAATTCTCTTTGGTAAGGTTCCTGGAGGATACTCTTCAGTAAGGTTTCTGGAGGATGCTTTTCAGTAAGGTTCCTGGAGGATACTCTTCAGTAAGGTTTCTGGAGGATACTCTTCAGTAAGGTTTCTGAAGGATGCTCTTCAGCAAGGTTTCTGGAGGATACTCTTCAGTAAGATTTCTGGAGGATACTCTTCAGTAAGATTTCTGGAGGATACTCTTCAGTAAGGTTTCTGGAGGATACTCTTCAGTAAAATTTCTAGAGGATGCTCTTAGCAAGGTTTCTGGAGGATACTCTTCAGGAAGGTTCCTGGAGGATGCTCTTCAGTAAGGTTTCTGGAGGATACTCTTCAGTAAGGTTTCTGGAGGATGCTCTTCTGCATGTTTTCAGGAGTATACTCTTCAGGAAGGTTTCTGGAGGATGCTCTTCAGGAAGATTTCTGGAGGATGTTCTTCAGTAAGGTTTGTGGAGGATGCTCTTCAGTAAGGTTCCTGGAGGATACTCTTCAGTAAGGTTCCTGGAGTATACTCTTCAGGAAGGTTTCTGGGGGATGCTCTTCAGCAAGGTTTCTGGAGTATACTCTTCAGTAAGATTTCTGGAGGATACTATTCAGTAAGATTTCTGGAGGATGGTCTTAGCAAGGTTTCTGGAGGATGCACTTCAGTAAGGTTTCTGGAGGATACTCTTCAGTAAGGTTTCTGGAGCATGCTCTTCTGCAAGTTTTCAGGAGTATACTCTTCAGGAAGGCTTCTGGAGAATGCTCTTCAGGAAGGTTTCTTGGGGATGCTCTTCGGTAAGGTTCCTGGAGGATGCTGTTTGGTAAGGTTCCTGGAGGATGCTCTTTGGTAAGATTCCTGGAGGATACTCTTCAGTAAGGTTCCTGGAGAATTCTATTTGGTAAGGTTTCTGGAGGATACTCTTCAGTAAGGTTTCTGGAGGATACTCTTCAGTAAGGTTTCTGGAGGATGCTCTTCAGTAAGGTTCCTGGAGGATACTCTTCAGTAAGGTTTCTTGAGGATGCTCTTCAGGACGGTTTTCAGTTGATGCTTGCTTGGGACATTCCTAATGAATGCCATTCAGGAAGGCTCTTGGTTGGTGCAAAATATATTATTCATCTAATTAGGAGTTTTTGGCACATGGTTATATTCTGTCACCTCCAACTCTATTTCTCTCTTTTTCCCTAACTCTCTAATTATACATATGTACATTACCTTTGCTTAAATCGTTATCTATATTTTTCTTGATGTTACTTGTACTTCCTTGAAAAAAATAAATAAATAGAACCTTAATCTCAAAAAACGAATCATGTACACTCTGGAAAAGCGAGACTTTTAAGTTCTGGATGTTACAAGCTTATGGGTTAATGTTTTCTGCTCCCATAAGAAAGTACATTGATTTGCACCTCTAATTGTCTGTACCCAACAGCCTGGAATTCCACTCTTTCTAAACACATATTATTTTACATGGGAAATTCACCACATTCTCTCACTGCTGCTCTGGGGTCTAGTCTTGGTCATATAATGGTTCTTCGCTTACATACAATAGTCATTCCTGCAATACCTTATGTAGTGTGTGCCGGTCATGGTAACAATATCTGAATACTAACTTTAGAATCAAAGTATCTGACACAGAATGTTCCCTTTAGTACAAGCACTCTGTATCTGTATTGGTGGAATACTACAGTATCCTCTTACTAAGTAGCGGTAATCACTCACCCAGCTTGCCGCTGATTGCTATTGATTACACCAATAGTTATTAATCAGCGGTGGCCAACTGTTCAGGTAGTCAGCAGTGATGAACAGTCAGCTTATCCTTATCTGACAACAGCAATAATAGAATATAAGCCCCAATGAGAGGTTTTAAATTCCATACAAAGCCCATTTTACTAACCTGCAATATATACTGTACAACTGTATTAAAAAAAATAAAAAAATATATAAAAGGGTTCCATTCTGTTCTTCAATTTCAGGATCGTCATTATAAAGTCAGTCTAAAATAGCCACATGTGATTGGTGCAGCACATTGTTTTGTAATTATCACTATGCAAATCTTACTTCTATGGAAGCTATTGTCTGCTGACTAAGGCTGGGTACACACTACAGGGTTTCCAGCTGATTATTGGGCCAATCACACGATAAACGACCGCTCGGCCCGATATCGCATTAGTGTTAGTTTCATTTGATATTTAAGCCAGATTAAAAATCTCTTTCAATGATGGAACGATGTCGTTCCAATTCTGCAGTGTGTAAGCACTCAGGACCGGCAGTGTCCATAGATCTCTATGGAGTGTGCAGAGTCACCATCTTTTCAGCCGATGGTTATGACAGATGAAGAGCACAGATCTGAAGGTAATCATGTAAAACGTGTATAGTGTGTACACAGGAATCAGCTGCTGATCGGGACTTTCAGTTGTTGGTAAAATCATTAGCGATATCTCACCGGGAGAAATTTTCTGTAATTTGTAACTAGCCTAACCCTGTCTTACTGATACACTGTGCATCTAAAAGCACAATACCCCAGTCTATCCTGTATTTCCTGTATATAAAATAAACACCTCTTTACACAAAAATAGACATGTCATATAGTGTACTTCATGTGTAAAGGGAGTTTTTGGATTGTGGGAGAAAACCCATGCAAATACAGGGAGAACATGAAAACTCCACACAGATAAGGCCATGGTCGGGAATGGAACTCATGACCCCAGTGCTGTGAGGCAGAAGTGCTAACCACTAAGCCACCGTGTTGTTAATACAGTTTTATTTTTTTTATCATCAATAGTTTTTATTCAAGGTTAAAGGGTATGGGGATGGAGGTCCTGAAAAAAGAAGGGGGAAAAGTGCAGAGTACATAGTGGGGGGACAAAACAATGAATATCAGAGTACAATAAACACTTTCTAAATTACAGAGCATTGTGGTTATATTAGAGAATATGGGATAGCTTACTTGTGGAGACTCAGTTAAGCATGAGGGTGATAGAGGTGAGCCAGAGGTGGAGAAGTCGGATGGTTCCTGGGAGTGTCTGAGCCTGGATCCTTCACCGTCAGTTGTAAATGTTAATACAGTTTTATAGACATAGAAGAGAGGAAACTAGAAAGTGACAATTGTTTTTTTTGTTCTGTTTTTGTCTTTCTTTTGTACATTGCTTGGCATATACTGATTGCATGCAGCACAAATCGTGGTTCCTCCCCACTTGCCTGGGAGAGAGCATTTAATAAAGCACACTCTCTTTGTGCTACGTTCTGTCCTCGGCTCGCTTCCTCCATATCTCACAACAGCAGAGCCGGATTGGGAGAAAGTGAGTTAAATTGTTTTGCTTTTTAAAATGGAGAAAAAATTAGAATGATCATTTGAAATGTTTGCGGCTTTGTCTCAGATCTACAAACTCACCTTTTCTACTTTTGATAGATATGACTGTAAATGCAATGAATAAAATGTTTGTACTGTGTAGTAAGAATTTTAATTCCTACAACCATTTTTCTAGGGGATTGCTGGCTCCTGGCTGCTATTGCGTGTCTTACATTGGACCAGGATATCTTGGCTCGAGTTGTTCCTGAGAACCAAAGTTTCGAGAAGGACTATGCAGGAATATTTCACTTCCAGGTAACCAGATAGATTTGTGCCCCCCCCCCCCCATTTATAATACTGCATATAGTATGAATATACATCAATATGATTTAACTTGCTCTACAATGAGGATCCTAAACATATTCCCCATCTCCCTTTCATTTTATCACTTGTTTCCAATCTGGACACAAAAGGCACATGGTAATCAGAACAATTGCTTTGATCAATCAACCCCTTGTTATCATCATCATCATCACCATTTATTTATATAGCGCCACTAATTCCGCAGCGCTGTACAGAGAACTCACTTACATCAGTCCCTGCCCCGTTGGAGCTTACAGTCTAAATTCCCTACACACACACATACACAGACACAGACTAGGGTCAATTTGTTAGCAGTCAATTAACCTACCAGTATATTTTTGGATTGTGGGAGGAAACTGGAGCACCCGGAGGAAACCCACGCAAACATGGGGAGAACATACAAACTCCACACAGATAAGACCATGGTCGGGAATTGTACTCATGACCCCAGTGCTGTAAGGCAGAAGTGCTAACCACTGAGCCACCGTGCTTGTTATGAACTAATTATAGCTTCAATTAGGCTGGGCATACACTTATGTAATTATCATGCAGATCAGATGATAAGCGACCATTTGGTCAGATATTGCAAATGGTTCTGGATTGTATGGCGGTCATTTTAAAAAGCCGCAATGTTGGAAGTCTCTTCTCCTCAGTCACCAGAATGAATAGAATAACATCTCTGCAAAAACTGTACTAGTTCTCCAAACACCTAAATTTAATATTGGGTTTAATGAATAATGAGGCTATTTGGGATATAAATCAAGAAGAGTGAATTTCCAGGCCCAGGATTCAGCAAGAGAAAATTTATCAGGAGTTCTTACTGGATCGGAAAGAAGAACAGTTGGATAATTGTGAGTTAGTTGGAGTAGGATTTACCCCATGTTTGCCAACTATCTTGATTTTCCCAGGATTGTCACAATTTTCATAACCAGAAGGCACATGGCCTACCAGGTAGGGAGGATATTATAAAACATGGGTGTCTTTTGGAAGGATCTAGGTATCGTTTGGGAGTATCTGGAGGCTTAACCTTTCTTATCCCAATTTTCCAATCAGAAATAATGACAGGTATGGCCTTTCCAGATCATGTGTAGAGACGAGGTTTACATTACAGAGGGGTCGAGTGAGTAGTATTTCAGGCATAGTAAGAAGCAGACGGGTGTATTCTCCAGTACGCTAATGTTCATTGTAGTGCGACAGATCTTGTTCACCAAATATGGCTGTTTTTGACCAACCTGTTGAGATGTTGGATGATGTATGCTCCAAAAATTGGAGCTCTCAATTATCGAAATCTGGTTGCGTAACAAAATTATCATGTTGGAGGATGACCACTGTTGGTCCATGTAAAGTCGTCTGATGAACTCAAAGCCATAGGAGGTCATTGTTTATATGGCTAAATCTGTAATCTGGTCACAATCAGGCTGAACAGATGGACTGCATAAGGTGTGGTCAACGTAACGTGAAATAAAATCCATTCTCTCTTTAGTTCTGGCAGTATGGTGAGTGGGTGGACGTTGTCGTGGATGATCGTCTACCTACAAAAGATGGACACCTGGTGTTTGTGCACTCGGCGGAAGGTGACGAGTTCTGGAGCGCTCTGCTGGAGAAGGCCTACGCTAAGTAAGTTCCATCAACATTCTACCACCTCTGTCCTTAGAAAGGACACTGTTCCATGGAATACCACAAAGTTATACCTTAGATTGTACGCTCCTTTGAGCAGGGTCATCTCTCCTCCTGTCTTCACCACTTTTAACTCTGCTCTCCAGCTACCTAGCCCTCTTCCTTGAGGACCCTCTTCCCCCCGTCCCCTCTCGCTCCCTCCTCTCCCCTCTGGGAGTTTCGCTGTCATCCGTGCCCTCCCTCTTGGGCTCCGTCGTATGCGGACCCTCTCCTCTCCCCTCCCCCTACCCTAGCTGTTCTTTGAGCTCACTGAGTTACTGTGCCTATTGTTCACTGTACTGTGCTGTCTCACCTCGTATTGTAATTTTGTTTGTCCCTGTACGGCGCTACGGACACCTAGTGGCGCTCTATAAATAAAAATGAATAATGATAATAATAATAATAATAATAATAATATACCGCTGTTCTGAAATATTTTATATGGTTATTCTCAAGTGTACAGCCATTACCATACAAAGTACCATTAAAGGGCTGTCAACACATTTGTAAAATGTGTATTGACTCTTGTGGGCCCCATTGCTTCTACTGCTGCCAATGAGAAGCTTAACCCTTTAGCCAAATATTAATGATGATAAATGCCCTAAGCATTACCACAGTGCAGTGATATAGAGTATTTGCATTGATAGGCTGAATGGATCCTATGAAGCTCTAACAGGTGGAAGCTCTATCGAAGGATTTGAAGACTTCACTGGAGGCATCTCCGAGATGTATGAGTTGAAGAAGGCGCCGGCTGATCTCTACCAGATAATACAGAAAGCACTGAAAGCAGAATCACTACTCGGATGCTCTATCGATGTAAGATCTCATCAGCATTTTATCTATCACATGATTTGTTACGACTGCTGCAGATTTTATGGAAAATGCAACTTATACCCATTGTTTTAATTGCAACTTACATATCTTCTTCCACTTAGATTACAAACGCTTATGAAACCGAAGCCATCACGAGCCGGAAGCTGGTGAAAGGACACGCATATTCAGTCACTGGAGCAGAAGAGGTACATGACAGCCAACAAAATCATCATTTAAATCTTCCTTACGTCAAGTGTATGAAGTTCACAGCGCATTTTTCCAAGAGAGAGAGCAATTTTTTCTTTAGCAATTTCATACATTATTTGATTCTTTTTGGTTTCTTTATAAAAGTATGTCTTTATTTTTTTTCTCCTTTACCAAAAAATCATAAAGATAATTGAACTGCGCTAGCTGTCAATTATCCCAATGTCAACACGCATTTTGTGCTTACAATGGTATCAGTGGAAGAGGGAGCAGAAGACTTATGTTCGAATGTCCTCCCTTCTGACCGTCGCTCTGTTTAATGTGTTGGTGCAGTGGTGGACTTCAAGGCTGTTTAACGAAACTATGGGGCTTTGTCTATAAAGGAGGAATAATGGAAATATTGCCTTGATTGTCTTTAGGATTATACTTCTTCTAGAAGAAAAAAAAGTATAGGTGGCCAGAAAGAGCCCCTGAGCTTCATAGGGCCATGTAGCCCCTTGGAGAGGGGGGGGGGGGGTGCTGTTTTTACCCCTTGTGAAGGCACCTACCTTGCAATCAGCAGCCTGGAACTGGTTCTCAGTATAGCAGGGGGATGCCACGCTTGTGGTCTCCCTGTTATAGGGGGATAAACCCAGGCTGTCTAGTACTGGGGATGGCTGAGAATTTGGAGGGAGCCATCTGCCCATGTTGTTTTTCATTTTAATTAAGCGGTGCACTGTACACAAGGGCTGTTTTATTACAAGTTGTGAGTGTGCTGCGTGTGCGCTTCTTCACCAAACAGGACCCATTTAAATTTCTAAGTGCTCTCCGATGTCCTATCGCTCTCTTGACATATGTAAGTCATATAGGTGACTAAGCCAAGCTCTATTTTAGAAGAAAAACTTAGGCTGCTGCCCTGTGCAAAGAGGATTCGTGCATTTCAGACCCCATGGGGCCCTAGATAAGATACTGGTTTGGGCCCAATTGTCGTCCCATAATTTTTTAAAACAATGTACCCACATAAAAACACTGGACAGTATGTAGAAGCCTTGGTTGGCCATTAGATGATCCAGCGATGGTGCACCTTGTTGTGCAGGTGGAAGGGGTGGGCTAGTGCCAAACGAAAGTGTTTTGTGGAATAAATCTGGTGCACTTCATCAATAACCTCCACTGTCTCCCACAGAAAACTTTGTGGGAGACTCCCACAGATCAGAAGGTCACCAATTTAATGGCTTCTACACTTTTTCTTCTGTTTTCTTGGAGTGGTCCACACTACACACGCACTCGTGGGTGCTGTTTACAAACCAATTTTCAATTCTGAGGAGCTCTCTTTTTTCCTTTTTATCTATAGGTGCCCTACAAAGGTCAAAAAGAGCAGTTAATCCGAGTGAGGAATCCCTGGGGAGAGGTGGAATGGACGGGACCCTGGAGCGATGAGTGATTATTTACATTTTCTTGCAACTCTTCCTAGGAACATAGAATCGTAGTATATTTATAGTTTTATGGAACAGCTAGTGTTCTTAAACGTCAAACTAAAGAAGCACAGTCATTTAACTCCTCCGTACCTAGTTTATGTTTTCATGGTTAAATATTTTTTTTAAGTCAGTTACAGCTGTCACTATTATTACACTATCACATTTAAATTAGAGATGCTCAGGCTCAGTTCCTCGAGAACCGAACACACCCAAACTTAAGGGATCCAAGTACTGAGCCGCCTCGGTACTTTTGCGCTTTTTTGGAATTGAAAACGAGGCAAAATGTCATTGTTACGTCGTCAGATCTCGGATCTCGCGAGTTTTGAAATCTATAAATACCGTCCTCCACGACGATCTAGCGCCATTTCAAAGAAAGACACAGAAGGGGTAACACACTGTGTAGAGCAGTTTGTCAGACAAGTAGATAGAATTGAAAGAGGAGGGGGTAGCAGTGTTCAAGAAAGTCTACAGTGACATTCAGGAGAGCTCCACTGCTAATTCTCATTGCAGAAAAATTCAAATACTAGTGCTGGCAGGCTTTTCTTCTGACTTTACAGTCTAATTGTACAGGTTACACAGAAAGAGAAGAGCTCCATTGCTCCATTGCTAATTGTCATTGCTAAAATACAAATATTAGGCCCTGCAGGCTTTTCTTTTGACTTTTCTTTTCTGCCACTGCTGTGTGCCAATGTGTCCTAGATGTACTAGGAATTGCTGTGTGTTTGAGTCATTGCTCTGTCACTTACCATGGTCGCTGCAGTATTTGTCCGAAAGTGTATGAAAATAATATTGTGATCTGTGAGGTGGTCAAAATTGACTGCAAATGACTGGAAATTAGTGTTATTGAGGTTAATAATAATGTAGGATCAAAAAAAGAGCAAAATTATGTGATTTTAGCATATTTTAGCAATTTTTCTAAAAAATACAGAACCAAAACCAAAACCCATGAGGGCGGTTTTGCCGAAACCAAAATCAAAACACGAAGCTAATCCAGATCCAAAACCAAATACAAAACCACTTCACGGGGGTCAGTGAGCATCTCTAATTTAAATTCGATGTTATGAGCAAGATTCACTCAGCAGCTTCTTATGAGTTTTATTGTGATCACAGCAACCAATCTAACAGCAAGTAGTCCACATGTGCAGCCCTTTGAAAGATGTAATAATTTGTACATCACTATGTGTCAGTATCTACAAAAAAAACACACAAGGGGCCTAGTTCATTAAGGAAAGTAAAGCAAAAAAAAAATGAGTTACTTTAAACCTTAGCAAAACCATGTTGCAATGCAAGGGGTGCAAATGAGTTTATTACTTTGCACATAAGATAAATACTGGCTGTTTTTTCATGTAGCACACAAATACTTGATAGCTTTATGTTTACACTGAATTTTAAAGTTGATCTAGGACATGTCCTACCTCAACTATAAATCTGTCCCCACATTTTAAATTTACCTCCCCCTCCAATGCAACATGGTTTTGCCAAGGTTCAAAGTTACTCATTTTTTTTTTTGCTTTCCTTTCCTTAATGAATCAGGCCCTAGGTGTTTAGCAGTAAATGGGAATATAAAACACAGAAAGTATATGAACATTGTACATATATTTTGCAATTCGCTTCATACATAATTTTTTTCTAGGGCCCCGGAATGGAATTCCGTTGATCCTAAAGTAAAGGCTGCTCTGGATAAACAGGCGGATGATGGTGAATTCTGGTGAGAACACTGACATACATAAATTTAGTACAGTTTGACAGTGCGATAAAACAATGCATTGGACTTATTTAATTAATTCTATGAAGGGTATATATAAAAGTTTTTCCTGATGAAATCACTGACAATGATGGTGAAAGGTCAGTAGAGTTCCATACTTATACAGCATTATTATTACTTATTTTCTGCTCATCCTACCAAAAAAGGGGACGAGGCTTAAAAGAAATGGGGTCGGCGATCAGGATGATGGTGCAATATTTTAGCCCTGCAAGCAGTTTAGTGGCGCAGGTGCTATGACCAGAGCTGCTTATTACCTGTCCTGTATGCATATTATATTTGTGTAACTCTGTGATGATGTCATGCTTTGCAGGATGGTATATATCATTGTGTAACTCTGTAATGATGTCACGTTTTGCAGGATGGTATATATCATTGTGTAACTCTGTAATGATGTCACGTTTTGCAGGATGGTATATATCATTGTGTAACTCTGTAATGATGTCACGTTTTGCAGGATGGTATATATCATTGTGTAACTCTGTAATGATGTCACGTTTTGCAGGATGGTATATATCATTGTGTAACTCTGTAATGATGTCACGTTTTGCAGGATGGTATATATCATTGTGTAACTCTGTAATGATGTCACGTTTTGCAGGATGGTATATATCATTGTGTAACTCTGTAATGATGTCACGTTTTGCAGGATGGTATATATCATTGTGTAACTCTGTAATGATGTCACGTTTTGCAGGATGGTATATATCATTGTGTAACTCTGTAATGATGTCACGTTTTGCAGGATGGTATATATCATTGTGTAACTCTGTGATGATGTCACGTTTTGCAGGATGGTATATATCATTGTGTAACTCTGTAATAATGTCACGTTTTGCAGGATGGTATATATCATTGTGTAACTCTGTAATAATGTCACGTTTTGCAGGATGGCCTTTACAGACTTTGTAAAAGAATATTCCCGGCTAGATATCTGTAACCTAACTCCTGACACCTTGACCGGTAATGAACAGCATAAGTGGAATATAACTCTGTTTAGTAACAGCTGGATGCGTGGGTCTACTGCAGGCGGATGCCTGAATTACCCAGGTAATAAGATATATAGTATGGGTGCTATGATGTGGTGCAGTAGGCAGTGTTAGATTACCATTGTAATTTTAGTTATGAGTTGCCTCTGTCTTATTGATTGGAGTTATATAAAACAAAGAGTAGAAGCACTGAAGGTGAATATGTGTAATCATAGATAAGTGGGGCTTGTGATAATGTAGCTGGGCAATATGGCTTAGGTACCAATGGGTGCAGCTAATGATAGTGTGGGTGGGCTACATGTCTGAGGAACCAATGGATGGTACACATGATAATGTGGGTGGGACACATGGCTGAAGAACCAATGGATGGGGCTCGTGAAAATCTGGGTGGGTTACTTGGTTGAGGAGCCAATTAGTGGAGGTAATGTTAATGTAAGTGAGCTATATGGCTGAGGAACCAATGGAAAGAGCATATGATAATGTGGGTGGGCTACATGACTGAGGAACCAACGGATGGTACATATCATAATGTTGGTGGGATATATGGCTGAGGAACCAATGGATGATGGATGGAGCTAGTGAAAATGTGGGTGGGTTACTTGGTTGAGGAGCCAATTAGTGGAGGTAATGTTAATGTAAGCGAGCTATATGGCTGAGGAACCAATGGAAGGAGCACATGATAATGTGGGTGAGCTACGTGACTGAGGAACCAATGAAAGGAGCACATGATAATGTGGGTGGGCTACATGACTGAGGAACCAACGGATGGTACATATGATAATGTTGGTGGGATATATGGCTGAGGAACCAATGGATGATGGATGGAGCTAGTGAAAATGTGGGTGGGTTACTTGGTTGAGGAGCCAATTAGTGGAGGTAATGTTAATGTAAGCGAGCTATATGGCTGAGGAACCAATGGAAGGAGCACATGATAATGTGGGTGAGCTACGTGACTGAGGAACCAATGGAAGGAGCACATGATAATGTGGGTGGGCTACATGACTGAGGAACCAACGGATGGTACATATGATAATGTTGGTGGGATATATGGCTGAGGAACCAATGGAAGGAGCACATGATAATGTGGGTGAGCTACGTGACTGAGGAACCAATGGAAAGAGCACATGATAATGTGGGTGGGCTACAAGACTGAGGAACCAATGGGTGGAGCATGACTGAGGAACCAATGGGTGGAGCATGACTGAGGAACCAATGGTTGGAGCATATGATAGTCTGAAGCTATACAGAACCTACAAGAGGGCCTTTTTTTAGCATATTTATTTTACTTGAGGAACATCATAAAACTCAGCACGACATTCTAGACTTAAGAACTAACCCTTTATCAGGTGCCTATATGAGTGTATAGTTTACTTATTTTTTTATATACTCCAAAATGGTTAATGCAAAACTAGTGTTCATGTTCAATAAGGAGTCAAGAATAAAAAAAATCTTTCACACAAACCGTATTTCATGGCAGAACCGGATGTTGTACACAGGTGCAAAGTTCCGATGAGACAATGTTCATGTTCCATTTTTGCTTCTCCATTCCTCAGAAAGGCACTCCATACTGTATTTCTCATTTCCACTGAATTTTTAGTCTATAAATAGGTGCAGGACCATAATGGTGTCAATTCATTCTGCTCCGTGGAGTGGCTGAGGAATAAAAAGGAAGAAGTCTGAACGGAGCAAAAATTATAGGGGACTTTTGGGTGGGACAAAAATAATAAAGGAAATCCCGAGCGGAGCAATTGAGCTAAATTCTGCTGGAAAAGCGTGCAAAATTCTGGAGACAAATGTGTAATTAGGCAAATATTCCTCATAACAGTTTTGAAAATCTCGCTCACCTCTGGTCAAGAGTTTTTATGGTCTTGTTTAGGGAATTCATTTCGAGTGAAAATAGTTGGGATTGTCCTTCAAATAATGAATAGCGTGACAGTGATGTCTCATAATCAAAAAAAAGTTAACAACCACTAATTTATACCCATTATTCACAATATATTTTCCAAACAGCAACATTTTGGACTAACCCCCAGTTCCGAATTAAGTTGGAAGAACCGGATCACGACCATGACGGGTCTTCAGATGAACCCTGCTGTACGGTCATTGTGGGGCTCATGCAGAAGAATCGGAGACGGCAGAAGAAATTAGGAGAGGAATTGTTGACAATTGGCTACACATTGTACAGGGTTAGTGTCATCATCACTCTAAACCATCCCAAATATTGTACAATAATAAACTTTATTTGGGGAGTTACAGTTTGAGTAAATTGTAATTGACATGATACTGTATACCAAGACAATTGCATCCCTCGTAAGATCTCACTGGGAACCTTTAATGAAACCAAGCCTCCACAATAGAGGACCCAATGTTGCATAGCCCTCTCCATAACTACGTGAAGTTGGCACAAAATGTTCTGCATGTTGTGTCCTTCTTTGTAGAGGCCTGATTACAACATGGATCAACACCCAGAGGTACAGGTCCAAGGAACAGATGTCTTATTATTCTTGTTAGGGGAATGAGCATTTTATTTTTCTAAACTTTGTTTGTCCTTTAATATTATACAAGGGGAATTTAGAAGACGCGGGTGGAAATTGACCATATATACTGACCTACCTGTCAGACTTTTTTTGTATTGAGATAAGACTTAGAAATCGAAAGAGTCAAATCTAGGATTGCTTGCAGTGAGTATATTAAGAAACAGAATATTGTAAATTGGACGTATTCTCTGTCATTAGAATATTTCGGACTACTACGTCTACATCACGAGACTCCTGACCAATAAATGCGAACACAAAATAACGCTTTTGCATGTGTCTGAAGTCTTTAATGAATGATGTCTTAAAAGTTGAACATTTCTGTTTTGCAGGTTCCGAAAGAGGTATGTTGTGTATGAAGCTGCCTTGAAGAAAGAGTTACTGTAAACCAATTTTTCCCTTGCAACTTCCGCAAAATAAAAAAGGTTTAAAGAATGACTAAAGCACAAAATAAAAAAAATTAAAAATAAAAATATATCTATGGAGCATGTAGGTAAGATAGATTGTTGAGTGTTACCATGGCATTCCACTGCACATCTATTAAAAAGTAACATTCAAAAGACAATTCCACACAAAATTAAAAATGGAATTTTGGGTGGAATTAGGTGAGATATAGCAAACAAGAAAATATCACTCAAGTGCACTATCCCAAACCTCCAATCCAGTGGGTCACACAATGCTTCTAATGATCTCAAACAGATGTCTCCTAATTGTCACATACAGGAGATCTTTTATAATGGTCGCATACAGGAGACCCTCTCTCCTAATGGTCGCATACAGGAGACCTTCTCTCCTAATGTCGCATACAGGAGATCCTCTCTCCTAATGGACACCTACAGGAGATCATCTCTCCTAATGGGCACCTACAGGAGATCCTCTCTCCTAATGGTCGCTTACGGGAGATCCTCTCTACTAATGGTCGCTTACAGGACATCCTGTCTCCTAATGTCGCATACAGGAGATCCTCTCTCCTAATGGTTGCTCACAGGAGACCCTCTCTCCTAATGGTCGCATACAGGAGACCTTCTCTCCTAATGTCGCATACAGGAGATCCTCTCTCCTAATGGGCACCTACAGGAGATCATCTCTCCTAATGGGCACCTACAGGAGATCCTCTCTCCTAATGGTCGCTTACGGGAGATCCTCTCTACTAATGGTCGCTTACAGGAGATCCTGTCTCCTAATGTCGCATACAGGAGATCCTCTCTCCTAATGGTCGCTCACAGGAGATCCTCTCTCCTAATGGTCGCTTACGGGAGATCCTCTCTCCTAATGGTCGCTTACAGGAGATCCTGTCTCCTAATGTCGCATACAGGAGATCCTGTCTCCTAATGTCGCATACAGGAGATCCTGTCTCCTAATGGTTGCTTACAGGAGATCCTGCCCCTAATGTCGCATTCAGGAGATCCTCTCTCTCAGACTATTTTTGTCAAATTGTTAGAGAGGTTGTTGAAGTCCCAGCTCCGTGAGCTATTGGGATGGAAGAGAAGCTCACGATCGAGATCTTCCCAAAGATCTGACCCTGAGATCTTCCCAAAGATCTGACCCTGAGAGCCGCGAGGACTTCACCCTCGTTGGTCTCTGCTGGGAAAACAAGTGTGATGCAGGAACTGTGTTGTGAGCTATGGACAGACTTAGCCCACTAGAGCCAAGAGCTGTAGTGTATGGTGTCTCAGGTAACAGGATGATTCCTTGGGTGGGGAGTGGGGACTTGGTACACATGAGGTGCGGGTTCGTTTAACTATAAACACATCACATATTTCAGGTACAATATTTAGCACAATAATAAGTAGCCTTAGTATAGATATAGTAATGTCACATTTTTCTTTGCTTCTTAGAGATAATAGGAGCCATAATGCTAAAATTCCAGTACTTACAGTGAAGTAGATAGTGATACATAATATTCTGTTTGGTTGTAAAACATGTCTCTGTGTTTTTTTTCTAATATTAATTCATTATTCTCTTCCATAAGCTTCAGGACCAAACAGATGTCCATCTGAGCAGAGATTTTTTCCAGAAGAATCAGTCTGTCGCACGTTCCGACACCTTCGTCAACATGCGGGAGGTCTCCAAACGTGTGAAGTTACCGGTCGGAGATTATCTCATTGTCCCGTCTACTTTTGAACCATTAAAAGCTGGTGACTTCTGCCTGCGTGTCTTCTCAGAGAAACAGGCCAAATCTCTGTAGGTATCAGTGACGGACTGTGGGCCTTCCACAGGTGGGAGAGACGTGCACAAAGTGCCATCCAATATTGGTTTTTAAATTAAGGGAGTTTTCCATAATTTGTATGAAGCTTACTTGCCTGAACACATTTAAAAAATGACCTCTCTGTTTCAATACATTATTTTGGCATTTCCCTCCTCATTGCATTGTTTAGCAGGGCTCCTCATAGTAGCTGCAGGAAGAAAAACTTGGTGATCATATCTGCATGTATAGCACTGAACACTAGCACAAATTTATTTTTATTTTTGTGTTTGAAACTACTGGATAGATGATTTCCAAGTTAGAGATTGAATATGTGTATACATTCCAACATTGGATACATTTTTCAGAACTTAGAATGTACCAGATAGGGGCTTTGTTTTATGCAATTTGGAGCACCATGGCTAAAATAAGATTAGAACATTTCCCAACACTCCCCTGACATTGCCCTGAAATTGTTTAGCATTGCTCCTCATAGTGAGTGCTTGCAGGACATAACCACACATATATCAGGATGAGTTGTTTATTGCTACCAAGCTGTTCTCTGGATGCAATTGTATCCATATGTAGTAGTTCCCTCTCTGCTACCGATTGTGCTCCACCTCTTCAGGATATTATTCCTAGTGCATGCATAGGAAACGCACACAGCATCACCTATAGGCTGATGAAAGGTAATGCACCTTATTTAAATTACAGTTACACCTGCATTCAGTCATAGTGTCTATGGAAGATCATGAGCATTTAATAATAAATGAGTTACATGAGCAAGTTATAATGTAGGCTTGGAAGCTGCTTTATTTTACCATCTGGTGAATAGGAAATATAGACGGTGATAATGCCTATCAATAACTTGTTGATGTTCCCTAATATCTGCTTATAGCAAATATCCTGTATGAATTTACCCTTAGAGGTAGTTTTATCAAAGCCTTTAAAAAAGAAGTGGAGGTCTTGTCCATAGCAACCAATCAGATTCTAGCTATCAGTTATCCAGTACATTCTAGAACATAATAATAACTAGCATCTGATTGGTTGCTATGGGCAACACCTCCACTTTTCCTTTTTAGAAGGATTGATTAATCCACCCCAGTATGGATATTTGAAATTTTTGCTGAGCTGACACATAGCAGCATTGTGTCTCCCAGCTCTGAAGCGTGCTTATACATGCTATTTAGAAGTATACTTGGATATTTGGGATATTCTGTACAAATAAAATAAAATAAGTAGGATCAAATCTTATGCTGGAAGGAGAGAAGACACCTCTGATGTAGAAGCTGTGTTACATCTGTACACATATACATTACTTCATATAAACCTTATTTCATTGCTTTGTTTGTGTTCTGCTCCTGCCAGGGAAGTTGGTGATGTGGTGAAAGCTAATCCTCTTGAGGTAAATATGGTTTGTATTAGTATTTTACTAAGTGTACATTTATGTAAAGGTAGCTGAAAAAAACACGGTTTTAAAGGAAAACTTCACCGCATGTCCCCAAATTACAACTGACAACAAGATGATTTGGAAATTATTGTCATTTGTTTTTGTGCTGTCTTAGGCCTCGCGCACACAGGTCGGAGGTGTAACTAGCGAGTTGTAGGCCCAGGTGCAAAAATTTTGGGACAAATAACATGTGTCCATTCTCCATCACACTGTGCCCCCTTCTGTATCACACTGTGCCCCTTCTCCATCACACTGTGCCCCTTCTGTATCACACTGTGCCCCTTCTATATCACACTGTGCCCTCCTTCTGTATCACAATGTGCCCCTTCTCCATCACACTGTGCCCCTTCTATATCACACTGTGCCCCTTCTGTATCACACTGTGCCCCTTCTCCATCACACTGTGCCCCTTCTATATCACACTGTGCCCCTTCTGTATCACACAATGCCCCTTCTATATCACACTGTGCCCTCCTTTTGTATCACACTGTGCCCCTTCTATATCACACTGTGCCCTCCTTCTGTATCACAATGTGCCCCTTCTCCATCACACTGTGCCCCTTCTATATCACACTGTGCCCCTTCTATATCACACTGTGCCCCTTCTGTATCACACAATGCCCCTTCTATATCACACTGTGCCCTCCTTCTGTATCACACTGTGCCCCTTCTATATCTCACTGCATCTCTGGCGCCCTTCTGTATCACACTGTGCCCCTTCCATATCACACCATGCCCCTTCTCCATCATACTGTGCCCCCTTCTGTATCACACTGTGCCCCTTCCATATCACACCATGCCCCTTCTCCATCATACTGTGCCCCCCTTTTGTATTAAACTGTGCCCCCACTGCCTCCTTTCCTTTACTTACCTTTTACTTGGTCTTCTTTCTTTTCTTTCTCTTCTGTCTTCTGCCTTCATGCTTGTGGCTCCTCTCTGCGTCGCTCCTCACTGACTATGCCGGACGTGATGACCTCACGCCCGACATGCAGGGAGGAAGATGCCGGGTCCTGGGCACTGCCAGATTGGTAAGTACTTTGCAACCATTCCATCGTTACCTGCAGCCTTAACGTTCGGTACAATCCAATGGCGCTGTATGGGGGCGCTGCAGGAAGGCTTTGAGCTCACGCTTCGACACTGTTAAAACCAAAGACAAAGTACAAGTTTTTTAACACCCGTGTGTGTTTGAGTACTTATAGTTGAAAATATAGCACTTGTGATAACCATATCAAAATTATTTGCTAGCTTTGACCTGTTTATTATAGTAAAGAGTGACTGTTATTGGCTAAGCACCTTAACCCTATCCTCAGGACTGGGTGTAAATATTTAGTAAGATACACAATGGCTTCAACTAACCATTTCTGTTCTGTACCCCAAGCCCAAGGTGTCAGAAAAGGACGTGACCGCCGAGTTCAAGAGTATTTTCGAGAAAGTGGCAGGAGATGTAAGAGAATTTCCATAACTCAACTAACATTATAAAAGCAGTGATACCGTGTATATGAGGTCGCTGTAACTGCTCCTGATCTACTGCTGACGTTATGCTGTATGCCTAGTGTTTCTGTATGTTTATATGTCTTCCGTTTCTCTTGTAGAAAGGAGAAGTCAACTTAAAGGATATTCAGACCATTCTGAACAAACTTCTAGCAAAGCGTAAGTAGAATCCTAGAACGTTGAACTGAAAAACCAACGTGACCTGAAGTTTGTGCATTCCGGAAGGGTGTCAGTCTTTTCCATCGAACCTGTCTTTGGGGTTCAGTTATCCTTAAATAGAGACAACACAATAATATAATTATCGAAATAAGTGAAGTGTTATGAGCTTTTAATGTTCTACTTTCTGCTTTCAGGAACTGACTTGAAATCAAAAGGTTTTAGTCTGGATACATGCAGAGAGATGATCTCCCTCATGGACGTATCCTTTGTGTGACAATATCTTCTATGAGTTTAGGTGATAGAGTCCGGTGGCCGAGAGGGGGGTGGTGGCTTGGTGGGAATTGAAGTTCGGAAACAGCTGTGAGACCTATACAATCCCTACTGAAACTTTAACCTAAGAAACATGAGAGCTCCTGTGAACATGAAGGTGTTGTATAAAGGATATACAGGGCACTCTTAAAGGACCTGTAACATTTCAATTTTTATTTGCTCAATTGTGCTTAGTGCACGGGAGTATATATGCTATTTTATCACGCTATCCAGACTATAAGCAAACTCAGGGGTTGCGTCTGACAGTCTTTTCCAGGCTTGACATCATTTATCATCCCCAGTGATGTCATCATCATCATTTATTTATATAGCGCCGCTAATTCCGCAGCGCTGTACAGAGAACTCACTCACATCAGTCCCTGCCCCATTGGAGCTTACAGTCTAAATTCCCTAACATACACACAGAGAGAAAGGGACTAGGGTTAATTATTGATAGCAGCCAATTAACCTACCAGTATGTTTTTGGAGTGTGGGAGGAAACCGGAGCACCTGGAGGAAACCCACGCAAACACAGGGAGAACATACAAACTCCACACAGATAAGGCCATGGTTGGGAATCGAACGCATGACCCCAGTGCTGTGAGGCAGAAATGCTAACCACTGAGCCACCGTGCTGCCCCATGTCAGCCATCTTTTGCTAAGAAGCAACTCCCATGACACACTTTCTTCGTGAGATTATCAAACCAGTAACACTGATTTCTGGGATATAATAAATCAAATATGGGAAAGAGAAGAGAAACAATGACACTTCAACTGGATTTTTTTCCAGTACTGTCCCTTGAAGCGCAGGGGGGGGGGACGGGAGCGGCAGACTTTTCCAATCAATTGTTGTTGTGTTTTTTTCGTTGTATATTTATAACGGAACCTGTTTTGCGCTTTCATGTTGCACTTGGGCGCAGAGGTTTTCCAGACGCACTCCGAACAATGGATAGACACACACAACCATCTGCAACAAAGGCAGTGGCGATATACAGAGGCGCAGAGAAAGAGTTTTAAAAAACTATTTACCCTTAACTAAACCTGCACAGATGGACGGAACCTGGACACTGAATCTTGTAGAATTCAAAACTCTCTGGTTAAAGATACAGAAATATATGGTAAATCCATTTATACAGTGAATGTGATTTTCACAGAACGGAGGCAGAAATTTTGTCGTCTGAACCAATATCCATGAGAATGTCTTGCTATTAGTTCACTAGGCACTAGAGATGTAAATGATTTATGAGGCACATAGGCAAACCGGGGAGGGGGGGGGGTCCTTCCTAGTGCCTGGAAACCCCCCTCCAAGCCTGGGGCACTGTATAATTGAGGTGACTGGACCCTGCCCCTGCTTCACACAGCTCTGCTCAAAAAGAGAGAGCTGTGTGCACCTAACAGTAGTGCACACAGCATTGCCCATGTATATTTTGGGGATAGGGAGAGTTGGAGAGCAGCCAAGCACTGTCTAAAATTATAGCCACGCCCCCATACATTCTGGTCACGCCCACTGGCAGCGTGGTGTGGAAATCCCCCTCTGCATGGTGTGGAAGCGGCCATTTTGTGAGCCGAACCAGTATTATGAGGAATGGAGTCTATCAATTCACTAGGAGCCAGTGACTGTGAGGTCATTTATTTGAGACCAGACTATTATTCATGAGGAAATGGCTCCTATTCAATTGACAGGCTGCATTTTCACGAATATAATTCCAGCGCACAAAATGGCCGCCCACACTGTCCTTCGTGTCACTGGTTCCTGGGGAAGCCACAGACTGCATTCTCATGTATATTGGTTTAGCTCACACAATGGCCGCCTCCTCTCTGTGTGGGTGGGTGCTGCTGTTTAATAAGCATTGATGGTTTGTGTTGGATAGGAAATCTTCATTAAGATGGATACAGATAAATCCGGAACCATGGACTCACACGAAATGAGGGCGGCTTTGCAGGACGCAGGTAATTCTTTTATTCAACTTCGTTATGTGTGAGTTTTATTTGACGCTATATAAATAGCTGCTGCTGATGATGATACTTTCCCATAGTTGTTTATATTTAGTGCTCCCAGACATGGCAAACCCGCAGGTTGGTTAGAGGTTCAAGGTTAAAGGTTAAAACATACTTGCCAACTTTTCCTCTTTGGCTTCAGGGAGATCCCAGGGGAGGTGGGTGTGTTGGGGCGGGGCTTCACGAATCGCATCATTTTGGCCCTGCCCCCTAAACAATTGTCACAATTTTGGCCAATTACAGCAGGAGGCGGGGCTAATGTGACGCAATGTTTGTGTCATTAAGCCCTGCCCACTGACCTCCCGGGAGGTTGCTCTGCCCTCCCGAGAGCCCGGGAGGTCTTCCAGAAATGGGGGAGTATGCAACTATGCGTAAGAAAAGCAGCTAATGAATCTCTAGAGACTGAAGTGTCTTTTACATTTCTGTCTCCATTACGGAAGTTATGTTGTCTTACCTGTCAGTCTTTGATTAAATCTTGGTCTCCATGAAAATGGTCACCTCCATAGGCATCAATACAAGGACATAGGACACAATTTCTGAACTGTGTCATCATGCCACAGATGGCGAAGCCAACCACGTCTTGTACTGGCTCAGCATCAGGGAGAATGCCAAACTCTTCAGGGAGTGAGGGAGATCACCCCTATTTCAGGGAGTCTCCCTGACATTCAGGGAGAGTTGGCAAGTATGGGTTAAAAATATTTTGCCTGAAGTTCTCCTTGGAGGTGCAGTTATTCGGTCACTATAAATGTGTATTTAAAGTGTGGCCGACACATTATCTTTACTTTGACTTTTACTTTCCTAGGCTTCTCTCTTAACAACAAGATCCAGCAGAGCATCGCGCATCGTTACTCATCTGTGGACCTCACTGTTAACTTTGATGCGTTCATCTCTTGCATGATGCGACTGGAAACCGTATTCAGTAAGTGACCGTCCTCTGCGTCTACACATATAATACAGACGTGTCAAACCTCAATAAATGCCATGGATTGTGCCACAAAAGGTAAATTGTAATATTATGTTCAATATTACTGGGTTTAATGGCCCATTAAATAATCCAGACTAGAACCAGTGTTTCGTTATTCTGCTCATGTGAACAAAGTATACCGCAGATTGTAAGCTCTTTGGGTCAGTAAAATAAACATATAAGGGCTGATTCCTTAAGGAACGCCGAGTGAGCGAAATTTACGGGTTTTTTTCATAACAGACGGAAAATGCAGCAGGTACGCCCGTATTCAACAAGAAGAGGAAAGGTTTCTAATTGAATACGGGTGTATGTACATACCGTACGCAGATAGACACAACACACTGCAGCATAGGCACGATGCATATGTATATATGTCCCATCAGAAGGCATAGAAAAAAGATTATATTATTATTAAATACATTAACACCTGTTAATAATATAATCATTAATGATTTTTTTTTGTTTTTTTTAAAAAGCATTGTTGTTTCTATATTTTTTTTACATTAAATAAATGTATCAGGAATTTATAAATGTCTATTGTACATAAAATGCATTTTTACAGTTGTTCCTGATTGCAAACACATGTTATAGCTGTATACACAGCCGTCATCACTAGTAATCAGCACTTACACCTGACCTGTAGCTGGTGCAAGTGATACAGCTGAAAATCACATACCATAGAGATGACCAAAGCTTGAATAGGAGGGATGAGTGAGCGCTCAACGCACACCCTTACCCTCCCCCCCCAAAAAAAACAATATATATAGAGAGAGAGCTGCTGCGCATGCGGCTGCGCAAGCGCAGCAGCTCCATTTTGGCGATGCTGTACTGTACAGCAGCCCCGGCGCTGTCAAAGAAGCGTTCGCATGTATTGTAGTGCTGTATTGTAGCTTGTAGTCTGTACACAACAGCTAAATACAACTGTACACTAATCAGTGCAGACTGACGATAGACCATCAGAATGATGTAAAAACTTTGCTTTCTAATTGAATATATATATATCTTTATTTACAGAAATGTTTAAACATTTGGATACGGAAAACAGTGGGAAGATTGGGTTCACCTTACCAGAGGTATTGCATCTGTTACTTACATTTTATTAGTTTAATCATTATTTTATTTTATTGGTTTCTAAAAACTGCAGTCAAGTATAACAACAGTGCCATCTTCAGGTTGAAAGAGGGTAATGCACTGTGTTCCCGACATTTCAATGTTGCAAATATTAGCAATGGGATTCATTAACATCAACATTTATTTATATAGCGCCAGCAAAGTCTGTAGCGCTTCACAATTGGGAACAAACACACCAATAAAACAACCATGCATTTGTATCATAAAGAGGTTTTTCATTTTCAAAACAGTGAGCACTAAAAATCAGAAATGTTGCAAAATCTTGTTCATTCATTCCTTCCATCTCTATTTTGTCTCTGCAGTGGCTCTCCGCTACGGTGGTCTAGAAGTGGACGTGAACGGCCCAAGCTCACAAATAGATGGATGGTTGTTTTAATTCTATTAAATGTTTTTTTGTGAGCACAAAGCCGTGCTACATTTGACAGATTATGTTAGGCTTGCTTAAACTTAAATTATTTGCTATAATGAGTGTGGTACAGATGATTCGCTTTTACAAGTATTTAAAAAAATTCAATCACCTTGCTGTTGCTTGTGTGGGGGAGGATAAATCTCCAGGCTGCATTCATTAATGCTTCTTAAATAACTCAGGTTAGACTGAAGAACTTTCTGCTGACCTTTGCCAGCAATCGAGCCTCTAGAAATCCCATTACGTTCGGAATTCTGGCGATACTGCAGCTACTCTGTCAGTTATTGGTCAGTGGCAAAGGCGGAACTAGCATAGCCGTGGGGGGCTCAGCAGCTACTCGGCCTACAGTTGGGAAAGGACCGTAGCTTTGAACCGTACCATAGGGAGTGGATTGGGGCACAATGCTCTGCGGTACAGAAGCATGATGCTGGTCTAAGAGACACCTCCCCTCCTCCTGAGAGAAGAAGAAGATTAGGTGCCTTCTGGACATTGTTGCCCCCCCAAAAAAAATTTTACCCAATGATTATGTTTTACCCCCCAGGTAGATTGCTTCCTTTCTTCATTGGCTATGCCAGCCACCACGCTGAGCCATGTTTATTGGTCTATAGGAGCCCTTAACGCAGTCAGGGGCAAACGTAGGATTTGTAGAGGGGGGTTTCCACACCATGCCACCAGTGGGCGTGACCAGCATGCATGGGGGCGTGGCTATAATATTAGATAGTGCTTGGCTGCTCTCCAACTCTTCCTATCCCCATAATATACATGGGCAATGCTACGTGCACTACTAGGTGCACGCAGCTCTCTCTTTTCGAGCAGAGCTGTGTGAAGTGGAGGCAGGGTTCAGCCACCTCAATTATACAGTGCCCCAGGCCTGGAGGGGGGTTTCCAGGCACTAGTAAACCCCCCTTGGTTTGCCTATTAACGCTAAGAAGAGCCAATCAAAGGCCTCAAGCTGGCCTATATAAAGCAGGTCCCTCTATAACATTTGCGCACCTGTACAGGCCAAACTTGCACAGTACAATCAGCCAATAAAACACTTTCATTAGTTTACCTTCCAACGTTCCAGGTTTAAAGATGCGGACAATTTTGTCCCTATCTCTAACCAAGTTACAGCTGGATCTACCCACATTGATGTATGCCATGCCCGCAGTTGGCAAAGTTCTATTTTGCTCTTTTCTGATCCTGGAAATCAGGACAGTCCTGCAAAAATATGAACTGTTTAGAGTGTTTGGCGTGATGCACAAAGCTTATTGCTAGTTGGTTGTCATGAGTCTCTGCACTGTGCAGTATTGTCAGTATTGTCAATGAATGACCCCAGTGCATGCAATTTTCTCCCAGTTATGTTGTGCAGTGGAACACTTTTGGACTTCACATATAAACGATGACAGTAAGTAATGTGAGGCAGAACCAGTATGATTAGTATCTTATCACAAAATCCTGTGGAATTCACGTAAAAAAATATAAACATTTCTTTAGGAAAGTAGCCAAATATTGTCCTGTATCTCTCTCTGTTTTGTGCATTTTAATCATTGTGAAGACTTGTTGTTTTATTGAATAAAGATATGTCTGGATAAATATTTTGCGCATTTCATTTTGTAAACATTACTAATACTTTATAACTTAATTTTAAAGGACACTTCTCAAAAATAAAGTGGTTATCTGCAAAGCAATGCATGTTACTGTGCACCTGAAATGCAGACACTTTCTGCTGTACTTACAGTAGGTAATTGTGTCTCAGGCTGTATAATATGATGTGAATTTATAGTGATCCTAACAGGCACCTGTGCAGCTTTGGGTAAATATAGGAATTTGGGCTGCTGAGTAAAATAGATATTGAAGTTATTTCTTTACCAGTTCAAATATAGAACAATGTAAGTTTAGAATTTGGATTTTTTTGATAAAAAGATGAGGAATAGTCTTTTACTTCTATATTTTGTGATAATCTGGTGTTTCTGGATTTAGCAAAAGGAACTGTGTTACAGTTCAAATTATTGAATTATTTGGTTCATCATCTCTATTTATTAGGATGTTACGAATGTCTACAGTACATAAAATACATTTACAGTTGCTACCGATTGCAAACACATGTTATAGCTGTATACACAGCCGTTATCACTAGTAATCAGCACTTACACCTGACCTGTAGCTGGTGCAAGTGATTCGACTGAAAATCACAAACCTTAGAGATACCCAAAGCTGGAATCAGACGCTGACGTGGGCACTCGAGCTTGGCATCCCCTTACTGTACATTGACTAGGTTCATACGTCCGTTCCTCTCCCCATTCCACCTATGAAATCACAGGCTGTAGTCAGGGTCCTTTGTGCACAAGATGAATTGGACGTTACTGCGCTCTCTGGCCTATGGTCTGTTTCTGGGAATGTGCAGTGTGATTTTACGCAATATACGGTACGTATCAGCATTTACCTGCATTAATGAATCAGGCCCTGTCTGATTAATATTCAAGAGATACGAGTTTTGACGGCAATAGCGACCGTTTTTAGTTAGCGCAGCGGGAAAACTTGTGCAATTGAATTGAAAAAGAGGGAACGCTGTCCCTATGCGTTAATCATTGTGTTTGCGAGTTTTTAGGGGAGTGAAGGGGAGTTTTAATACGGTCACGTATAACACAATAAAAAGGTTTTGCATACATTTCCATACATTAGATTGCATTACACATTGATAATATCTACATTACAGTACTTTCTTTAGCATATTTTTTAATTTAACTATTTTTTTTACCATAGAATCTTCTATACCATGTCAAAACACATTACTACATTCAT
The DNA here is from genome assembly GCF_038048845.1 of Mixophyes fleayi. Taxonomy (NCBI): domain Eukaryota; kingdom Metazoa; phylum Chordata; class Amphibia; order Anura; family Limnodynastidae; genus Mixophyes; species Mixophyes fleayi. The sequence goes on along the minus strand of NC_134404.1, from coordinate 335,068,537 downwards.
ATTTGTACCAAAAACATACATAAATATAATTAATTTGTGATTTTATTTTTTTATGTTTATTTTATTTCATTATGTTTTCACAAGAAAATCAACTTACACAAGTTAGGCATTAGTGATAAACATAAGTTTAACTTTTTTTCAACATTATTACATGATTTGAAATAGTTTTCAGAGGTTTTTATTTTTATCACACCCCAAAGAGGTGTGAGATAAAACAGCATATTTTCCTGTTTAACGCGCTACGTTAAAAAACAATTGAATAGCTTTTAACGCGGCTGCCTCTCGCACACCCTATACTTTCAATAGACCTTCTACTGGAGCGCGAGAGGACCGTTTCATGAAAAAAACAACTGAGCGTTAAAAATGGAATTGTATTGGGGGTAAAGTTAACCCGCTCGAAAATTATAAAAAAACAGCGTTAAAATGACTTAACGCGGTCGAAAAACCCAAAGCTTGCTAACAATTGAATACCCCCCATTATATTAATGCCTGTAGGTATGAGTTTAACATGTAATATGTACTTGCAAAAGTTAAGATATAGCCACACCTTTTATCTGTATGTTTATAAAAAATGTAAAAAAGCAGTGTTCAACGGGATCACAAACCACCTTGGTCACAATCTTTTCTCTCCACTTTACACATAAAGAGGTTTGTAAAGTCCATTTATTGTCACAAATTCTATATTTGCATGTTGCTGCCCTTCACATCAATCCAGCACACAGCCACTGTGGGGAGAAGAGAGAAGGTCTGCTTAGTGGCTGAGTAAAGGTCCATCTTGCTCTAAGGAATCACATACAGATTTTAGAAGAGTTGCCCACCAGTTTCTTCCATCAGCTGCAACATTATATTGCTCCTGTGAGGAATGAAATGCTTAGGGATGGAATGAGGGGATGAAGGGGGACGGTGTAGGAGACTTTGATGTTCCTGGTATCAATAGCACATCTAATAGGGGCAGGCACCCACTTTTACAATGTCCCTGGTTTTAGTAACAAAATGATTTTCCCACTGAATCCATCTCTAATTTTATATATATTTATTTGACACCCACCCCCTAGTAATATCCTGTCCAATATGCCCGAGAGATTTCGGCAATGGCGTATCCGTAGCGTCAACAGCCGTTACTGCACCAGACTCAGGGGCCCTGAAGGCCAAACCGTGACCGATAGATGAAATGCAGGCTCAGGGCTGCTTGTTTTATTCTTCCCCTCTTCTAGTTTCTACAAAAGCTACAACATAACCTGTTTTACAGTTGAAGGAGGCTATCTAAATCATAAGTGCACTGCAATTACACAGCCACCCCCCCTTCCCGAACTTAGAATTAGAAAGATTCCAATATATACTACACTGGCTGCACCGATGATTTCACAGCAACAGGAAAGGAGGAAGTGGTGCTGGAACCAAACATGGAAGAGAAGGTGCATAGACAATGACAGACACAGGGGGAATGGGGGGGCAGCCAGGAGATATAGTGGGACAGGAATGAGGGGAGGTAGGCAAGAGCGGGGGAGCACACAGAAAGGCAGGCATCTTAAGAATAGATTATTATTGTTACTTATTTGTATGGTGCCAGCACGGTGGCTGAGTGGTTAGCACTTCTGCCTTACAGCACTGGGGTCATGAGTTCAATTCCCGACCATGGCCTTATCTGTGTGGAGTTTTTATATTCTCCCTGTGGGTTTCCTCCGGGTGCTCGGGTTTCCTCCCACACTTCAAAAACATACTGGTAGGTTAATTGGCTGCTATCAAATTGACCTTAGTCTGTCTGTCTGTCTGTGTGTGTGGACACATGAAACATAAGGTAGAGGGAGGGAGTAATGAGAGACAATAGGAGCTTAGCAGTCCAGGAGGGAGGTGGAGGCTAACGGTGACGTCATCGCGAAGTGTCAATAGAAATTTAAAGCGGCAATGTGGGGACCCCTAAGGTTAAGTGTTTAAACACTTAACCCGGCATTGTCGCTTTAAATTTCTATTGACAAACATCGCGATGACGTCACCCTGCAGTGCCGAACACTTCTCCAATCGGAATCACTTGCTGTCAGCCTGGTGATCCAATCGGAGGTGTCCAGTGTCGGGTTGAAGGGAATTCTGTTTATTTTCTAATCGGTTTTTCATAATTTCAGATTTTCTTTGTAGGGCTTCTCCATGTCGGAATAGTGGTAATAGGTAAAGCGAACCCAACCTGAGGCTAAATAGCCAAAGCAGCAGGATAGTGGCCGTGATAGATGTATCCTTCTGTAGCAGGTAAAGTGTTCTCCACCTCTTTACTTCCTGTTTAATTCTGCCATAACTCTGAATTATGCTACATCAATCCTAATACACTTTAAACAAACACACTAGCTAAGCAGCCACTACACACTGATTGTGTACGGGTAACAAACACATGTGATCAGTGACGTAAATCAATCCCCAATAACCTCCCACAACAAAGGTTAGCAATAAAAGTCTTAAACAGACAAATAGCGAAATATCTGCATACCATGTAGAAAAAAAAAGAGCACATCCTTAATTCAGTTCAGATGTCTGTGGATGAGGTTGGTGGGTGCATTTTGTATGGTAGCCACTGAAAAGCTTTTTGACCATACTGACTGTTTAGATCAGGCTTGTTCAACCTGCGGCCCTCCAGATGTTGTGAAACTACAAGCCCAGCATGCTTTGCCAGTAGACAACCTGTTGATAGCTGGAAGGGCATGCTGGGACTTGTAGTTTCACAACATCTGGAGGGCCGCAGGTTGCACAGGCCTTGTTTAGATGTCTTGGATGACCTCTAATACCTGTGATCAGTTACAATAAAGTGATGTGTTGTTCCATATAAGACACAGGTGTCCCTAATGAACACTCAAGTGATGACATCAGGGGGTAAATGTATCATAGTCCGGGTTGTACAAGTCGGCGGAAATCGGCGAGATGACAGCTTAAATTTAAAGCGGCGCTGCCTTGTAAAGGGAAACTTGCCTTTACAAGGCAGCGCTGCTTTAAATTTAAGCTGTCATCTCGCCGATTTCCGGCGACTTGTACAACCCGGACTATGATACATTTACCCCCAGAACTTGATCTAAGGTAATGATATTATTTATAATTTTTTAAACCCAGAGAGAACTTTAAGAGTGTCTGTAGGTGCCATTGACAGCAAACAAAATCACAATCCACGATGATGCTTCCCAAATTTATGTAACATCTATACTTTGACAGATATGTTAATAACTCAAAATCTGTCAAAGTATAGGAATTTTAAATAAATGATTATCTTTGTCTGAAAACCACAACACGTGCGAACACATTTTCACACATTTACACTTACACATTCACCTGTAAATAGTTCACCTTAAAATAGTTCCAACACACAGTAATTTATAATCAAATGTAATAGAGCTTATAGTTAAATGTAATAATGTTAAATACACTTTAGTGAGACCTAAGGTTCAGGATACAGGAAACACATCATGTTTGGTATCATTCTAATCCCCTATTTATCCTCAGACGTCCGGTTCTATCGGCTAAGAGGTTGCACCTTGAGTATGCGAGTTATGGATTATAGGAAATAAATGATCAGAATAGTATTGTCTGTGTAATGTTAATAGACCAGTTTTAACTAGTTCTTGGTGGGAAGATTAGTATGCAACTTCTGGAGAGCTAACCCCCACCCTTGGAGGGCATCGTTTGAACTGACCAATGATCTGCATTATACTGGACTGTCCTGAAGCCTGAACCAATGGAAACATGCCAAGTCATCTGTATTGTTTTCATTGTATCACTAACTGTATATAAGTAGGAGCTCTGGGACCAACATTCAGTCTTCTTGACCACAGACTTCAGGACTGAATGACTGTATGCTGGATCCAGGGAGCCTGCATATGTAATCAGCTGTATTTCTCTTACCGAATTGTTACTCTGTTACTTTTTGCTATTAAATCGCATTGTGAGTTGGAACCACACTATTCGAAGTGGACAATTTTCATTGAATAGCGACTAGACGAACATAACACTGGACAATAGGAGATATCTGCGTTCATCTACCAACCACACTTACAAACAGACCAAATAATTATCTTACTGTTTTCAATAGGATTACTGTTATTACATAGGGTTATTTAATACATCTGGTGCTCAGGAAGAGGTGCTGTTACCATAGCAACTGATCAGAAGTCATCTTTCATGTTCTAAGCAGAACTTGAACAATTCTGGATGAACAGCACATTATTCAGAGGACAGAAACTCACCTCAGACACGGAGAGACTGATGTTTCCACTCTTATTTGTATCCAGGAGATGAAACATTTCTAAAACAGATAGAAAGGAAATGATGACAGTAACAGATTGTAACATCATACAGTATATAACACAGAGCTTAAAGCAGCCTCAATACTCACTCAGCAGCGTCTCCAGACGCATCATACACGCGATGAAATCTTCAAAATGAATGGACAATTCCTTAGACACGAAGCGCTGGACAATGACGTCCTGAATCCTGTTGTTAAGGTTAAATCCTAGAAATAAAACATGGTTGATGTTACCGACAATGGGCCTGATTCATTAAGGAGGTAAAGCAAAAAAAATGAGTACCTTTGCACCTGGGCAAAACCATGTTGCATTGGAGGGGGAGGTAAATTTAAAATGCGGGGACATATTTATAGTTGGGGTAGGGCATGTCCTAGATCAAGTTTAAATGTTAGTGTAAAAATAAAGTTATCAAGTATTTGTGTGCTATGAAAAAACAGTCAGTATTTAACTTATGTGCAAAATAATAAACTAATTTGCACCCCTTGCATTGCAACATGGTTTTGTCCAGGAGACAACTCACTCCTTTGTTTGCCTTACTTTCCTTAATGTATCATTCCCTATATGATTGACAACTGGACCTTGGTTATGAATCTTTTTTAACTTGCACAAGTTGCCCACATGTGATATCGCTTTCTTCAGTCAGTTTAATGAATGAAACTAAAATGACCAATCATTGTACTATGTCATACTTGCCAACTTTTCCTCGTTGGCTTCAGGGAGATCCCGGGGGAGGTGGGCATGCGGGGGCGGGGCTTGATGAATCTCATCATTTTTGCACCGCCCCCTAAACAATTGTCACAATTTTGGCCAATTGCAACAGGGCGGGGCTAAGATGACGCAATATTTGCGTCATCAAGCCCCACCCCCAGCCACTTATCTATTTCGTGGGTGAGAACCAGGAGGTTGCCCCGCTCTCTTGGGAGGTCTCCCAGAAATGCGGGAGTCTTGCAGACATTCCGGGAGAGTAGGCAACTATGCGCTAAAGAAAAGCAGCTAATGAATCTCTAGAGACTGAAGTGACTTTTACATTTCTGTCTCCATTACTAAAGTCATGTTGCCTTACCTGTCAGTCTTTGATTAAATCTTGGTCTCCATGAAAATGGCCACCTCTATAGGCATCAACACATGGACATAGGACACAATTTCTGAACTGTGTCATCATGCCACAGATGGCGAAGCCAACCACGTCTTGTACTGGCTCAGCATCAGGGCGAATGCCAGACTCTTCAGGGAGTGAGGGAGATCACCCCTATTTCAGGGAGTCTCCCTGACATTCAGGGAGAGTTGGCAAGTATGTACTGTGTATGTGAACTTTTTATTCATGATCAATATTTAATTTGGCTAGGAGCCTCTAGTTCTCCTGCCCCCACTCTGCTCTGAAAAGATCCAGGGCATGTGCAGTGATGCCCCGACTGGGGTACGTTCAGGAGAAGCCTCCAGGAGAGGGGGATGGGGCATGTAGCAGCTGCACTCTGTCGGGGTGGTAGCTTGGCCCTGACTGTATATGTTAAAGGTGCATTATAATGAGATAGACTTTTATGGAAAAAAAAATAAATTGGTTTCAGATGACAAAAGTTGGAAAAATGACAGAACAAAATGAAGGTCGTTGTCAAAGTGAAATTGATCTGTTTTAGAATGAATAATTGTGCAGCTTGTGGCTAGAAGTTTGTTTATTGTTGTGTGAAATAAAACACTAAATGTTTTTCCTAAAGCTTACATACAGATTTATTCATTTTATATGAAATTTAACTGCACATTTTTAACAATTTTTATAAAAATGTTAAAATAGATACAGTTACAAATACATCCTAAGTAAATGCATCTTTAAGTGGTATGTATGATCTAAAACTCAAATGTAAAGGGTAAACATTATTATTTCAGTTACCTGCTTTCAGCAACGCGTTTCGCAGTTCATAGGCATCAACAGTTCCTGTGAGGTTGGTGTCTACTTCCAGAAAAATCTTCTACGGTAAAAATTGAAATGGCATAATGATGTAAGTACTTGCAAACACTTTACATGGAATGGCTGTTTTGTAATTTTACCTATCAATAACTAGTGTTTTGAAAACTGAAATTTTGACATTGTTTTGAAAAGGTAATATTTTTTATTTTAGGGATTTTCCACCCTCCCCCTAATAGTAGAACTACATATTAATTTCATTCTAAGTGCACTAACTACCTAATCGGATTGGGTGGCTGACATGGTTCAGTATCAGCTGATCAGTGTTTTAAAAACACAGCTATACGGACAAGATCAAACTTCATGTTTTTCAATACATACAAATTAAAAATTACATCCAGACACAGATGAAATCACCAAAACGAAGAAACTGTCTCAGCTAGAGCCCATCTGTTCATATTCAGTAAATTGCAGAGGACTGACTGCCACACTTTGTTCTTCTCAAAAGAGTACGGAGTTATATTGTCTTGAGTCTCATGAGGCCAAATGAGAGAGAGACTTGGACATTACTTTAGTGGGGAATGACTTGAAACGCGTCAGTCACAAAATAGACAAAGCTTCAATCAACGTAGCTCTGAAAGAAATAGATTATAAAATATATACCAGATGGTAACTTGTACCTTCTAAATTGGGCAGTATGTACCCCCAGTCCTCCAAACTCTGCTGGAGAAACTGTGGTAATACCAGGACATTTATTTAAATGTTCATGGGAATGTCCTCTAATTGTTCAGTTCTGAATGATGGGTCATCATCATCATTTATTTATATAGCGCCACTAAATCTGCAGCGCTGTACAGAGAACTCACTCACATCAGTCCCTGCCCCATTGGGGCTTACAGTCTAAATTCCCTAACATACACACACACACACACATAGAGTAGGGTCAATTTGTTAGCAGCCAATTAACCTACTAGTATGTTTTTGGAGTGTGGGAGGAAACTGGAGCACCCGGAGGAAACCCACGCAAACACGGGGAGAACATATAAACTCCACACCGATAAGGCCATGGTTGGGAATTGAACTCATGACCCCAGTGCTATAAGGCAGAAGTGTTAACCACTAAGCCACCGTGCTGCCCAATTTAATCCACCAAATGACAGAAATCCATTTACCTGCTGACCCAGCTGTGCTGTTCCTCAGTAAGTCAATTAAATCACTAGACAAACACGCGGACAAGCTCATCACTCACATAAGTAATACGGCCAAACTAATCGCGAGAGAATGGAGCTGGTTCCAACAAATGCCTCATTAAATCATATGTGGTTTGCCTACCCTATGGAGTACCTATCTTACTTAGCGATAAGGTATCTGTCTTTCACAAGACTTGGTGCCTTTGGTACCAATATAACAACACCTCTCTCCTGGGAACCATATGAACACTCAGAACCTCTGGATTCTTCTCTGCCACTCCCCCCCCCCCACCAATCGCAGGGGCGCACGGAGGATTTTTCAGGGGGGGTTTCTTCCACCCCCGAAAAAAAAATAATCCTAGAGACCTGCCGCGCAAGCGCCCGCGCACTGTAGTATTTAAAATGTTCCTAATAGGCTGCAGAGGCGAATCTCAACCCCGGGCAGATATTTGCCAGCCAGCCCTTGAGTCTATTTGATTCATGTGTAACTATTGAATTTTGTTAATTTGACAATTTGCTGCGTTGTTTTATCTTCCTGTAATAACCTACTTATCGATATTTATAAAGAAAGACATTGAAAAATAAATAACCGCAGCAATTAAATTCTGTAACTATTTAAACCATAAACTACAAGGTTTTGAGGAAGGGACTGTTACCAGGACTGTCAGCAGTGAGTTACTTTGGTACTACAGGAGCCCTGAACATGGGAATCCATTAATTCTGTTACGCAGTGACGTGGCTTAAACTGTAAAATATTATTTTTTTCTGGAGTTCTCCTTTAATAACAATTTTTATTACTGAAAACATACATGTATGGTAGTATTTCAGTATGAAATATACGTTTTGATGACCCACGTGTGTTTCAGAATGGACAGGTGAACTCAAAGGGCTAGATTTACTAAGTTGTGGGTTTGAAAAAGTGGGGATGTTGCCGATAGCAACCAATCAGGTGCTAGCTGTCATTTTGTAGAAGGTACTAAATAAAGGAAAGCTAGAATCTGATTGGTTGCTATAGGCAACATCCCCACTTTTTCAAACCCGCAGCTTAATAAATCTAGCCCAAAGTATTAAATAGTTTTAGAAAATACTCAGACAAGTCCATCAGCTTTAGTAATAATATATAGAAATACCATGTAATTCTCCAGCTTCATCCAGAGAATGTTAAACTCTCCGTTGCTCAGTGTCCCGGTATTGTCCTCCTGTATATTCTGCAGTTAAGGTTGTTACCGGTCAGTTATGGACAATTACACATCAAACAGACATCTGAACAAACAATATGTACATATATGTTATAATTATTGCATGTTACAGCGTCTTCTACAGTTTCAGCATTAATAAGAGTGTGAGTTCCCCATGGACTGGTAGGAGATGCTCACTGCCCTTGAGGGAAAGTTACTGTGATAGAAAACTGTAGGAAGTCTGCTAGCTTTCAACACGAGACCCTGATTGGCATTGAATGATCACATGACATTAGCACTTGTGCCTCAGCACTGGGGTTATGAGTTTGATTCCCAAATAGGGCCTTTTCTGTGTGGAGTTTGTATGTTCTCCCCGTGGATTGCCTCCCGGTGTTCTGGTTTCCTCCCACTTCTAGTAGGTTAATTGGCTGCTGACAAAATTAACCCTAGTCTGTGAGTGTTAGGGAATTTAGAATGTAAGCTTCAATGGGGCAGTAACTGACTGACAAATGTTCTCTGTACAGCGCTGCGGAATTGTTGGCACTATATATATATATATATATATATATATATATGTGTGTGTGTATATATATATGGTGATGATGATGACCCTCAATTTGCTCTCCATAGTAGGAAATACTGCATTCTAGTGGATCAGATTCTGGAGGGGGAGGGAAGGGGGGGGGCAGTTTAATATAGAAGAGAGGTAGTGCCAAAGTGGACATCCCCTTTAAACATAGTGACAATCTTCTAGTAATATCAGTGTCACATGTATCTAGGAGAGGATACATCCAGGAGATTGATCATTTCTCTGCATGTTCTCAGAGTGAATCCATCAGATCTGATATCAGGACCTGCATAAAAAAAACATGTAAAATTGATTTACATTTATATACATTTCCATATAACGCACTCAGAAACATACTGGGTGATAATATCAGCAGGTGGATCCGGGGTGGGAGATATTGTATCGCAGCCTCACAGCTTCTAGTGATTTGATTGGCTGCTTCTTCGTGAATCTTGGTTCAGCCATAAAACTTGCTGCCTCTAATGTGTGTAGGCGATGAGAGTACTTTGAGAACTTTTGATGTCTAATGGGTCAAAATAAAAGGCTTTTCCAAGTTTCTAATTATTAGATGCTCTACAATATGTATTTATATATGTCTATAGAGAATACAAGCAATCTGATTTTGTGTACATTTTATTGAAAGGGTAGCAAACCATAACCACCAATTGTTGAAAAATTGACACTTAGTGATTTGTAGTTGCCAACACGTTGCTGGGCGTGTGCATCCAAACATGTCACATGTCAAACACATCTTTGATAAAGTCATCATATATGGATAAAACGCGTCAGTCACTTGCTACTAGAGATGGTCACTGACCCCCGTGTTTTGGTTTTGGATTCGGTTTTGGATCTGGATTACCGTCGTGTTTTGGTTTTGGTTTTGGTTTTGCAAAACCGCCATTGCGTGTTTTGGTTTTGGTTTTGGTTTTGTTTGGTTTTGTTTTGCTATTTTTTGGGAAAATCCATGTTTTTGGGCCTAAATTAACCCAATTTAGTGCTCCAACTGTTTTAGAGACAAGTAATCTAATTGTTGAGGTAATAAATCATCCAAAAAAACAGTTTAATTCTTCGTTGGTAGGCCTATTCTACACACAAAACAGATTGTCTTCCTCTCCATCTATGCATATTGGCAATGCAGCCATCGTCTTTGAATGTATATTACACCCTACACTTATAGTTAAATATGTAAAGAAATGGAAAAAGCCAGTTTGGTTTCTGTCTCTCAAGGCCCCCCTCCACTTGTATAAAATACTAAAAAATTCAGCCATTATAGACTGTACAATATTAATTGACATGGAGAAAGACAGTTTGGGGTCACTCTGTCTCTCTAGGCCCCCCTCCACTTGTATAAAATACCAAAAAATTCAGCCATTATAGACTGTACAATATTAATTGACATGGAGAAAGCCAGTTTGGTTTCTGTCTCTCTAGGCCCCCCTCCACTTGTATAAAATACTAAAAAATTCAGCCATTATAGACTGTACAATATAAATTGAAATGGACAAAGGCAGTTTGGTATCTGTCTGCATCAGATCCTCTCTCCACTAGGAGTAAAATAGAAAACTATTCAGCCGTTATATAATCTAGAATATAAATAGAAATTGAGAAAGGCAATTTGGTATCTGTCTGCATCATAATCATCAACATCATCATTAGCGCCCTCGTCGCCTACACAAATCTCCCCCTCATCCTCTTCTAATTCCAAAGTGGCATCCTCAATTTGGGTATCACCGGCTACACTCGGGCTATTAAGGCACACATCAGCAGAATGCTCACGATTAGACATCCCACTGTTGGATGGACTCTCCACAGGGATTGTTGTCATTTGTGAATCAGAGCAAATATTCTCCTGTAATGCCTCACTGGTATCTTGCAGCTCAGCTTTGACGCGTAACAGTAGTTGTGCACCAATTGTAGCCTGGGTAACTTTTTGGGATCTGCCACTAATAGCCAAAGGTGAAGGCCTCATTCTCTCTTTGCCACTGCGTGTGTAGAATGGCATGCTTGCAATTTTTTTTTTATCGTCACTTAACTTTTGCTCAGTTACACTTCTTTTTCGCTTCAATACAGTAAATTTTTTTTTGGTTTTTGTTTTTTGCACTAATTTGAAAACACTCTGTTGTTTGACATCGCCTTGGCCAGATGACGTACTGGGAACACTAACATCAGGACTGGTGACAGAACCTGGTTGCTCATTTAGATCATATGTGGACTGCTTTGAATCCATTCTGAGCGCAAACCACTGAGGAGTGCTAAAAATTATTGAGTAGATACTGCTGACAGATATGACTTTTGACAGCCAGAAATATTAATGCACAATTAGGGAGGACACCCCAAAAACACTGAGGAGTGCTAAAAATTATTGAGTAGATACTGCTGACAGATATGACTTTTGACAGCCAGAAATATTAATGCACAATTAGGGAGGACACCCCAAAAACACTGAGGAGTGCTAAAAATTATTGAGTAGATACTGCTGACAGACAGAGCCGTAACGAGGCCGGTGCGGGCGGTGCCGCCGCCCCGGGCGCAGTCCCAAGGGGGCGCAATGGCCGCCCGCACCTGCCTCTGTGTGAGGAGTGAAAAAAAATAAAAATTAAACAGACCTCAGATTCAGACTGCCGGCCGCCCGGCGCATCCAAAATGGCGGCCGGCACCCGGCTCCACCCCCTTCTGAACTCTGCCCTCTGCCTCATGACGTTGCTAGGCAACAGAGGAGCAGAGAACCAGAGAGGAGCCAGGCAGCGACGGCTAGACAGGAAGAAAGAGGAAAAAAGTAAGTTTAAAAGCAGGGGAAAGGGGATGTGTGTTGCTATTATGGAGGGAGGGGAGGGGAGGGGGGGGATGTGAGCTGCTATTATGGAGGGAGGGGAGGGGGGGGGGATGTGAGCTGCTATTATGGAGGGAGGGGAGGGGGGGGATGTGAGCTGCTATTATGGAGGGAGGGGAGGGGGGGATGTGAGCTGCTATTATGGAGGGAGGGGATGTGAGCTGCTATTAAGGAGGGGGGATGTGAGCTGCTATTAGGGAGGGGGGGTGTGCTGCTATTATGGAGGGGAGGAATGTGTGCTGCATCTTGCTATTATGGAGGGGAGATGCTGCTATGCTTTATGAGGGAAGGGGGAGTATGCTGCCATAATGTGTGAGGGAAGGGGGGGATGTATTAATGTGTGATATGAGGGTAGGGAGGTTAGGTGTCTTAGTACATGGGTGGGAGGTAGGCTATTAATTTAATGGTGACGTTTAGGTGGGGGCTAATTATTTAATGGGTACTATTTTATTTGTGGGGTGCTGGTGGGTCAATTAAATTTATTGTTGGGGCTTTTTATTTTAATGGTAGGGTCTATTAATTTCAGGTTAGGTATTTATCTGTTTTGCAGTCACAAGAATGCTCTCTGTATTGTATGGTGGTCATAGGAATGCTCTCTGTATAGTATGGCAGTCATAGGAATGCTCTCTGTATAGTATGGCGGTCATAGGAATGCTCTCTGTATAGTATGGCGGTCATAGGAATGCTCTCTGTATAGTATGGCAGTCATAGGAATGCTCTCTGTATAGTATGGCAGTCATAGGAATGCTCTCTGTATAGTATGGCGGTCATAGGAATGCTCTCTGTATAGTATGGCGGTCATAGGAATGCTTTCTGTATAGTATGGCGGTCATAGGAATGCTCTCTGTATTGTATGGCGGTCACAGGAATGCTCTCTGTATAGTATGGCGGTCACAGGAATGCTCTCTGTATTGTATGGTGGTCACAGGAATGCTCTCTGTATAGTATGGCGGTCATAGGAATGCTCTCTGTATTGTATGGTGGTCACAGGAATACTCTCTGTAAGGTATGGCGGACACTAGGAGGCTCTTTATATTGTATGTGTGTATGTGTGTGTGTATGTATGTATGTATGTATATATATATATATATATATATATATATATATATATATATATTCATTTCGTGCGATGGTGATAAGGGGGCACGATGGGATAAAGTTGGCTCCATGGCACGGTGTGATAAAGGAGAAACTGTGATGAAGGGGCAGTGTGATACAGATGGTACTGTTACATTTGTTTTAATTTGTTTCAGTGAGTTTTATTTCAATAACCAATTCATTTGTTATATAGCTAGCATGTGATAGCTGCATTTAAAGTACTTTGATCTATGGAGGCTCATTACATAAAGATCCTTACAAAGCCAGACCGTGGAGAATGGGGAGGGAGGTGGTTTCAGTGCGGTCTAGAACTTGTAAAGAGCTAGCTACGCCCCCCACAGTAGGTTGACCACGCCCACTCGACAATTGACACTCCCACTTAGATGGGGGGCGCCGCTTCCCTATCTCGCCCAGGGCACTAAAATGGCTAGTTACGGCACTGCTGACAGATATGACTTTTGACAGCCAGAAATATTAATGCACAATTAGGGAGGACACCCCAAAAACACTGAGGAGTGCTAAAAATTATTGAGTAGATACTGCTGACAGATATGACTTTTGACAGCCAGAAATATTAATGCACAATTAGGGAGGACACCCCAAAAACACTGAGGAGTGCTAAAAATTATTGAGTAGATACTGCTGACAGATATGACTTTTGACAGCCAGAAATATTAATGCACAATTAGGGAGGACACCCCAAAAACACTGAGGAGTGCTAAAAATTATTGAGTAGATACTGCTGACAGATATGACTTTTGACAGCCAGAAATATTAATGCACAATTAGGGAGGACACCCCAAAAACACTGAGGAGTGCTAAAAATTATTGAGTAGATACTGCTGACAGATATGACTTTTGACAGCCAGAAATATTAATGCACAATTAGGGAGGACACCCCAAAAACACTGAGGAGTGCTAAAAATTATTGAGTAGATACTGCTGACAGATATGACTTTTGACAGCCAGAAATATTAATGCACAATTAGGGAGGACACCCCAAAAACACTGAGGAGTGCTAAAAATTATTGAGTAGATACTGCTGACAGATATGACTTTTGACAGCCAGAAATATTAATGCACAATTAGGGAGGACACCCCAAAAACACTGAGGAGTGCTAAAAATTATTGAGTAGATACTGCTGACAGATATGACTTTTGACAGCCAGAAATATTAATGCACAATTAGGGAGGACACCCCAAAAACACTGAGGAGTGCTAAAAATTATTGAGTAGATACTGCTGACAGATATGACTTTTGACAGCCAGAAATATTAATGCACAATTAGGGAGGACACCCCAAAAACACTGAGGAGTGCTAAAAATTATTGAGTAGATACTGCTGACAGATATGACTTTTGACAGCCAGAAATATTAATGCACAATTATGGGGGACACCCCAAAAGCGCTGGGGAGTGCCAAATATGAAGAAAAAATAATAAACCTCTATCCTCCTCTCTGCACTAGCGATTTTGGTTAGAGCAATTGCAAGAACAATATGGTATTCTCTGTCCCTGCTCTAATTAGCCTATGACTACACCCTGCTCTCTCCCTCTGTCAAATGGCGATGGATTGCTGTGGAGGCGTGTATTTATAAAGTTGAAGTATCGCGAGAACCGAGTCCCGAGATCCGACGACGTCACAATGACGTTCGGCCTCGATTTGGATTCGGAATGGGCGGGAGAGTACCGAGCTGCTCAGCTCGGTACTCGGATACCCAAAGTTCGGGTGGGTTCGGTTCTCGGAGAACCGGACCCGCCCATCTCTACTTGCTACTAAGATTGGGTTAAGAAGCAGCTGATTAATTACCTGGATACACGCTGAGTGCTCTACTTGTCATCAAGTCACAGAAGGATTCTATAATATCATTAAGAAACTGCATAGTATTCTACACAAGCTGGAGAAGGAGATCTACACATTACGTGAAACTGAGGACAGAGAATGTTCCCTAATTAACACTGGCAAGTTCCGGACACATCCAGCTTCGTTGAGATGCTACTTACTTTTCTCTATGATTGAAAACACTTTCTTTATCTGTATGTGACTGAGCCAGCTTATTGAGAAATCCCTTGGATGTGTTTTAAACCTGAATATATCTGAAGTACTTAAACAATTGCGTTCCATTCAGTGAATTGGCCACTCACTGTAACATTGCTTTTAATGGTTTCTTCTTCAGATGATGTTTATAAAGTACAGAGTTATGTTACGGCTAATGGCTCTGTCATAAACTTTCAGAACTAGGAGTAGAGGTCTTCACCTATAGCAGCCGCCTTTCACGTAGAGCTCATTCTGCTCACAGGTACTATGATGTCCCCAGGATTTAACTCTAACGTAGCGCAAGTTTATGAATTAACGCAGCACGGAACAGGAGGAGGAGCGATGGTCAGAAACAGGCCGGGCTCAACACAGTGGCCTAGTTGTTAGCACTTCTGCCTCACAGCACTGGGGTCATGAGTTCGATTCCTGACCATGGCCTTATCTGTGTGGAGTTTGTATGTTCTCCCCGTGTTTGCGTGGGTTTCCTGCGGGTGCTCCAGTTTCCTCCCACACTCCAAAAACATACTGGTAGGTTAATTAGCTGCTATCAAACATTGACCCTAGTCTCTCCCTCTCTGTCTGTCTCCCTCTCTGTCTGTCTGTGACTGTGTGTGAGTGTGTGTCTATACTAGGCAATTTAGACTGTAAGCTCCAATGGGGCAGGGACTGATGTGAATGAGTTCTCTGTACAGCGCTGCGGAATTAGTGGCGCTATATAAATAAATGATGATGATGATGATGAAGATGAAGGACTGAGGCAATAAGCATGGTCAGGTTCAAGCAAGAGGTCAGGGCTGGTGGCAAGTAGCGTATCTGAACAGTAAAGCAGAGGTCAGGGCAACAAGCGTACAATCAAAGTCCAATAAACAAGCCAGGGCCAGTGCAAGATTCAGCAGAACAGGCAGTAGCAGGTCAGATGTCTGAAACAGAAACTCTATAACCATCAGGGAGGCTAAGCCCTCCCAGCCTTATATACAGGAGTGGACCAATGGCAGCTTAGGGGTGAGCCCTGATATTCACCACTACCAGCCCCCTAAATAATGAAACAAGCCCATAAGGGCTAATGAAAATAATTAACTAAACCTGCGCACGCGCCCGGCAATACTACTAAGCTGGCGTCTCGACCGTTGCCCAGGAGACGGCTGGGATGACATCATCGGAAGTGACGTCCCAATTGTCATGACGACGGTCGGGATGCTGCTGTGTAAGTGAAACACGGCGGTGCCAATGTGCACCGCGTAACAAGTTGTACCCGTTCTCTGTTGGACAATATTATTCATATATTTGAAGATAGTGATATTATATATCTGTATATTTTAAATCTATTTTCATTTATTGTTTTGGTGATGTTTTTTATGCATTTAATTACATATGTGACGGACTATTAAATATTTATTCAGATTTAAACTCCGCTATATCCGTATTGATATTCACTTTTACCTTTGCAGTCTGGCTGGGCCAAAATGCAAAATGTAGACTTAACCTCATGTGTCAATCTCCCATTGTCCCATAGATTGTAAGCTTGCGAGCAGCGGCCTTCTCACCTCTTTGTCTGTTATACCCAGTTTGTTTATTAGTTTACTATGTTTGTCCCCAATCGTAAAAGCGCTACGGAATATGTTGGTGCTATATAAATAAATGATGATGATGATGATGATATTCAATTTAATTTATAATGATAATATCTTATGTCATATTAGTGTTATGCATTTACCAATCCTCAGACACATCTCACACAGCTCATACACACAACTTACACTGCAGTAACCTCTTCTGCAGAACATTCCTCAGTTCCTCTACATTAAATTCTTCTTTCTGGTGGAAAACAAGCAGTAAAGATGCTGTTAGTAGACGATAATTGTTATGAATAAAGATCCATATAAAGTTCAATAATTATATTTTATAACGAGGGGAAAACACACTAAAGTGTATCTATGAGAACTGGAAAATGTGGTCCTGCAGTAGCAACGTGGCTATTGTCGTGTGGTTGTTCATAGCTCAATAAGATGACGGTAATTACTGGCAATTGTTTTACTACTTGATTGGAGAAGCTGGGTAGATATGGACGGTCCTGGCTGAATACGGACTAGTTGTAGAACTGCGCCTGATTCTGCAGCCAAATGAAAATCAAGATTTTGGGGTAAATATATCAACCAATTTTTTCGGTGATTTTGCAGGGGGGATTTAAACCAGCAATTTAATTAAAGGCAAAATCCGGCATGTGGGGTGGAAAAATATATATTTACCAACCTCACAGGCCGGGTCTTGCCTTTAATCATACTTGCCCACTCTCTCAGAATGTCTGGCAGACTCCTGAATTCCAGGTAGGTCACTTGGACTCCCGGGAGAGCAGGTCAATTCTCCCCATGACGCCATTCGTGCTGAATTGCGTCATTTTGGCACCGTCCCATCGTCAAAGCGATGGTTACACGTCATCACACCACAGGGGTGTGGATAAAATGACGCGATTCGCCACATCTCCACCCCCCTTCGTCCTCACTCTTCACCTCTCCTCCGGGATCTCCCGGACAGATAAAGTACAAAGTTGGTAAGTGTGCCTTAAATTATATTGCCATTTTAAATCCCGCCTGCAAAATCATCCGAAAATTGGCAGGTTGATACATTTACCTCTTTGTGTTCAAATGTATAAACTTCACATCAAAGTTCAACATTCTATCTTTTTAGTATCCCACCTTTCTATAAAATAAACTTTTCTGGCTTTCTATTAAGATACTGTTGCGTTCTGCCTCATTCATGGCTTTCATTAACCATGAGACTGTGGGTACATGGGGTCTGTCTTGATTTGTGTGTATAAAGCTATTTATTATACTCAAACATATAACTAAGTAAATCATAGCCCTGTACATTGTGCAAGATGGAAGGTCGAAACGCGTCAGTGATGATTTGGGTGTTGTCCCGCCACACAAGAATACAGGTCAGCTACTTCAGAATCCTGGTAGATATATCATCAGTTGTCGAAGGAGCTTGTGTTACTACTCATCGGGTGAGACAATTGATTGTTTTTATTGATACACTACTGGTATATGTACACAATTGTAAGTGCATTTGTATATTTTATTAATGTTTTATTTAAAAGGGTAATAGAGTATGTGGAGTTTTTTGTGTGTCTCTCTCCTGGTAAATTGAATGAGTACAAGCTATTTTAGGAAGGTGGATAGAGTGATTCCTTCTTTGGAACATATTATTTGAGAATTCATCTAACAATGGAGGATTCTTGAGGCGATAATTACAAGATAATTTATGTAACCATTACAGGTATATTTATTGATAGATACCGCAGCACTATTTGGTCACCATAGTGTTTCACGGGCTTGGTGCTGTGGTTAAGGTGTGTGGGGGGAAGGGGGTTAGTGCGTGGCCATGGAACTTGACCTACAAAGACCAGTCTTCCATATACTAAGATTGCTGCACGAAAGCATTACAGTACATAGCTTAAACCAAATAAACTGATCTGAAGCCCGTGACCACAAGAGCTTACAATCTAACATAAAAATGAGATATGTTACCTCTTCGTAATGATCCTCAAATCCATTTTGAGATTCTGGATCTGGAGCGGAGTTTAATAAAGGCTTCAAGAAAAAATACAGAACAGTGATGAAAACACAAAATAGTTGTATGTAGTAATTTTACGTGAAATCAAATAAAAATTTATCTGACCATGTGACTAGCATAAACAACCTTATTTAATGAACCTTTTCATCCACTTTACAAAAGTCAGAGGGCCAAGAGATATATTACTTTTTAAACTACTAGAAGTCCTAATGAGTCTGGCTCCTCCCTTTTATTATTATTATTATTATTATTATTATTATTATTATTATTATATTATTATATGAATTAGTATCCCTTTAAACGTTCTAGCTGTGCTTGATACATTATACTAAAGAAGACTAGGGGGTAAATGTATCAAGCTGAGATTTTTCCGGCGGATTTGAAAAACCAATCAGATTCTAGCTATCATTTATTTAGTACATTCTACAAAATGACAGCTAGAATCTGATTGGTTGCTATAGGAAACATCTCCACTTTTCAAACCCGCCGGAAAACTCTCAGCTTGATACATTTAGCCCTAGGTGGGTATTATCTGTAGAACTAGCCATCCTCCGTAATAATCAATATGATTATATACAATGTTGATGATTGCTACGGACATACATTTATAACTTCATTTATCAACCTCTAAAAAAACATAATAATTCACAGATGTTTTTTTTTACCTCATAAAGCTTTGTCTCCACCACATTGCCAAATTCACTAAAATAAAAATAAATGTTAATTAGGGTATATATCCTGCTAATAAATTCATACCAAAAGTCTATGATTCCACTTCCCACAAAGCAAGAAACTTTTTTGTAGCTAATAATATTGTATGTAGGGGAGTGAATGTAGATCAGCTGCTGATGACTGGTCCCACGGTTCTGACTTAAAGGGGGACCCCACCTTCAGTCCTTTCCATCTTCTTGGCAGAGTTTTTAAATTTGTGTATGTATATAGGTTTTGGAGTGAAAAACAATGTTTTGTCTTTTTAAAAAAAACAAAAATTTTGTCATTAATGACTGTATAAACTACATATTGCTGATTCCCTCTTCATTGTACCATACCTTTATAGAGGTTAATGTAACACTCTAAAATCTTATCTATGAAATAAACACAGTGACAACCTGATTTTGCAAAAAAAAAAAAACAGGTCACAGTTTGTTAATTACAAATTATAAAGGGTGGCGGTGAGAGCGAACCAATCAGCTAATGACTAACAGCGAACCGAACAGGCCGTAACCACTGGTCCCAGGACCTAGTCCTTTATGATCAGCCGTTGCTAAATCTGGCGTCATCGTGATTACTCCCCTCTGGGCTCACAAGGACGTACGCGCACAGCGCAGGTCGAAGGGCCCTCACACAGAGGTACCAAGAGCCAGGGTGCTCCGAAAGAAGTAGTGACGTGCGGCCAATCACCGTGTGAATTAGCCGCCGATTGTAAAAGCTTTACCGCCTACTGTGCCCCCTTCAACATAGCAAAAGAAATATAATTAACTAAGATCACCAGAACTGGGTGGGAGGGGATTCCTGAAGTAAAGAGATGAGAATATATAAACTCAGCCGATCCCATCCCCTTGCATCCATAGGCTGCAGTATGTCACCTGACTTAACCCTGTAAAGTAGGTGCCTGATTCGTGACAAACAGATGCGTTTATCTGCATTCAGCTTAAAAGGCCTCATTTGTCATTGTTAATAGATGACATTAATTGAAAAAACATTTTTTGTCTGTGCGTTCTTTAGGAACATTATATTCTATATACTGTATGTATTGGACGTACCTTGCAATGTACTGTCTGTTACAGCAGAGCGCACCTAGTGCACGCAACAAGAGACATTTCTTCAGGTCTGCTCCTAGATAAATACATGGACGTGTGTATGTCCCATTTATGTGCGTTTTTAAAATGAAACCTCACTTTGTTTGTTTAACATTGTACATTGAGGGGAAGCTGTACAAACATATTACGTACAATGGCGTGAGGATTATCATGTTGACAAGATATGTAAATGAGCTTTACAGGGGGAAAGGTTATGCATTTAGGGGACCATTCCCTAGCTAGTTAGTGTAGTGTGCAGAGCAGATTTCTCTATGCACCTTTTACAAAATTATGTAAACCAGTTGTTGGATGAAACGTATTATTGTAGTTTATTTATACAGTGCCAGTCATATTGCACAGTGCTGTACAGAGAATATGTAATTATATGTAATACTTCCAGCGCCCTTCAGGAAGACTTTAGATGAAAATATGATTTTCTAGGCACAATTCAACCAATGTATTAAAAACAGCGTTTTGCATCAGACATCTGATTCTGGACTGCAGTCTTGTCAGCCAGGAGGAGATAGGAGCTGTCATTTGTATTTTACAAAGTCAAGTGTGTGTGTGTGAGGGTCTGGAAGGAAGGTATTAGGGGAAGGAGGGGTGGTAAGCTGATGCTTTTCCTAGGGGCTGAGAAACCTAGCACCCTGATGACTAATATAGCATCTGAGGCGCACACAGCGCCAACACTAATAAACTTAAGAGAATTCCTATTGCCTAAGCGCTGTTTCCATAGAGAGGTCAGATCCAACAATCCTGCCTCGTGCCGGGACCTCCAACTCTCCTGCACCCTAGCCTGCAAGCCAGATGGCAAAATCTAGGTGACCTTTAGTTAATAGTCAAGTGTTGAAAATCATATGCCTTTAACGCATACCTTGCCTAACTTTTTCTGCCCGGAGTTTGAGTTACTGTGATATGTTGTTCTGTATGTTAGATGTAACTCTTTAAAATTTTACAGTAGATATATGTGGAACATATTCCTATGGTCCTAGACCTAAGTTGGTTTGCTTGGGAATTGCTAGCTCCAGCATAGCTCCTACTGGTCTTAGCACATAGAAGGTGAGGTCATAGTTTACCCCCCCCCCCCCCCCCCCACACACACACACAGAGTTCTAGTCCATACTTCCTGGTGGAAGCTCATATATGAGATCAATGAAAGCTAATGTTTGACTGTAATACCTGTGAGTCTTCTACTTACAGAGCTGTTGCGTTTTTGTCTGTGAAGATTCGGAGGAAAAATTCCGCTTCTTTACTGGGATTGTAGGTTGTTGGAACAATTAAGTATTTTCCGACAGGAAGCTGGAAACGCTTTGACACTTCACGGAGGTTTGTGTAGCTGTCCGTAAAAGCACACTCTTCATTTCCCTCAAAAAAATCCTTCCCCATTTGGAAATTGGAGATAGTCTGACATAGATGTAAATGATATAGTTTAGTGGTTTTGCATGGTTACATTTAAAAGAATCTGGTTTCCTGGGACATTTTTTGATTGATTTGATTTTGTCCCAGGTTTACAATAAAGACCAGCTACACAGTGCTAATTCTCATGTTCTGTTGCCTGATGCAATTATCACTATTCTCTATTGTTTTTTGAACCTATTCTCTATCATTTCATATTCTGTTTGAAAGGATAAGTCCAGTTCTGGGCATGTCCTTTCAAAATACAGTGCTAATCCCACTTCTGACACCCAATTTTTTAGTGTCAAAGGAAGTTTAAAAGAAATTGGTAAACTACAAAAGAGGACCAAGTGTGCAGAGTTACCGACAGTGGTGTGTAGTCCTAAACCCACGCCCTTCTGTATCATTCTGCCATCATTTCACTGACATAATTAGATATGAATATCCTATATCTATAATTATTGGCAGGGTGACTTTCATTACACTACCTATGTTATCAAAATGATGCAGCAAGATAATGCCGTTGAGCGTAGACCCAACAGTATACACCACTTAGACCAGATCTGCACATCATGGCCAGCTTTGTAGATGACCTCCAGGGTCCCAGGAGAGGAATCCCCACTATACTGGTGTGCGTGTGTGTGTGTGTGTCGGGGGGGGGGGGGGATTGGCACTGCATTTTGGAAGGACATAGAGAGTAAACATGTCTTTTATTCAAGACAAGACTGATGATTGCATAAATATATTCATGTTTAATATGCTCACATTCAGTGGTTGTGTTGGGGAGTTTATATTGCCATATCTGTACAGGATAGCTCAACGAGTAGTAAAATATATCTGGAAATTCAAACAGCCATATATGCATGCTTCTGCAGGTCTGTATGAGCCCCATTTGTGTGAACATGCCTTTAGTGTACTCTGCTGTTGTTTGCATGCCCTTTCCTTCCTCTCGGGGGCGGGCTGGCCAGGGGGGCAGGGGGGCATCGGTCCCCCGGGCCGATCAGTTTATCCATTGTTAGGGCCGGCCGCCCAGCTCCCCCTCCCCACCCCCGGCTGCACTATAACCTAATTATTACCGGCGGGCGCATCACATGACGGCCGCTGGTAATAATGTCATGTGACGCGCCCGCCTCAGCGCACAGGCGGGCGTGTCACATGACACGTGACGCGGCCGCATCACGTGTCATGTGACGCGCCCGCCTGCACGCCCCCCGGACTGCATCTTGCCAGCCCGCACCTGCTTCCTCTCCAACTGCAAACGGACATAAGTGCCAGAATCCCGCAGTTCTGCACAGGAGCTTATGCGTTCTCCCACTTTCTGCTCATGAGCAGAGGGATTTCACGCAAAATACGCTATACAAACTGGATATCAGCTCCATTGCCTCTACACTGAGAGACTTTTCCCCAGACAGTTGAGTTAAACTGTGCGTAAAACTGAAAGTCAAACGTGAAATGCCCTCACAACATTTCATAGTTTTCCATAGAGCAATTTATTGTGGTACAATAAAAATAATATTCACCTTTTGATGCTTAGTTCATATACCCTAAGTGAAAAAACTGTTCCAAAGAGCAATTACAAATAATTATATACAGGTCAGCCACAATGGTCTAGGACTAAGGTCATGATCTGACAACCCATAAAAGATGGTGGAGGTGCCAGAATAGTCCAAGTAACTCTACAATTCCTTTAAAACAATCGTGCTCCATCTGCTCATACATACAGAAAAGGAAAGAACGAGAGACAAAGAAAGTCCAGTATCTACAGGAGTCTAGAGGACACCAGGAACATCATACCTCTTTGGGCATCTGCAAGAGAAATAAAAAGAAATTGCAAATATTAGAATATATGAGGTCAGCCTCAAAATAAATATTACATTCCACATATATTTAAATAAAGATGTGAATAGCCTTCCATCTTATAGCACTGCCCTCTCAATTGACAAACATTCTTCAAATCTCTAATATCCTCCCAGTCTTCTAACCCATCTCGCCTCTTTGTCACCTTCAACTCATTTCATCTGCACCTCTTTCTCCTTCCTCCCTTACAGCCCATAATTTTGCCACCTACTTCAAAGACAAAATCAACATCCTTCAACAAAATATTTCCTCATGCCAAATTCCACACACTCCACCCACTCTACCCACCTTCACCTACACTCCCCAATCCACCCTTAATTAATTCTCTCCATAACTGAATTCGAAGTCTCTGCACTCATCTCATCATCTCACCCTGCAATCTGTCCCCTTGACCCTATTCCCCCCGAACTTCTCTGCTCACTTTTCTACACTGCATGCCCACCACAAACGCCTGTCTCACTTTTTTTCTCCTCTCAATCAATTCTTGACTCTCTGCCATCAAGCTTCTGCCCCCAACATTCCACTGAAATTGCTCTCACAAAAGTTATCAATGATCTGTTTACCTTAAAGTCTAAGGGCTAGATTTACTAAGCTGCGGGTTTGAAAAAGTGGGGATGTTGCCTATAGCAACCAATCAGATTCTAGCTGTCATTTTGTAGAAAGTACTAAATAAATGAAAGCTTGAATCTGATTGGTTGCTATAGGCAACATCCCCACTTTTTCAAACCCGCAGCTTAGTAAATCTAGCCCTTAGAGTCATTTCTCCATACTAATGCTCCTGGACCTCTCTGCTGCTTTTGACACTATTGTTCACCTCTTCTCCTACACACCCTTCACTCCATTGGCCTTCGTGACACAGTTCTTTCCTGGTTCACTTCCTACCTATCAAACAGCTCCTTTAGTGTTTCTACCTCTAACACATCCTCCCCTCCACTCCCACTATCTGATGGGGTCTCACAAGACTCTGTTCTTGGCCCTCTACTTTTTTCATTGTACACCTCTTCTCTTGGGGCATTAATTTGCTCATTCAGCCTCCAGAACCACGTCTACGCTGATAACACCAAAATCTATGTCTTTCCCCTGACCTCTCCCCTTCTGTACAATCTCTTGTAGCCAACTGTTTTTCTGATATCTTTACATGGATGTCTCAATGCTACCTAAAGCTTAACATGTCCAAAGCAGAGCTTATCATCTTCCCTCCTGCTAGAGTCACCACCTCCTCTCAAATCTCTCTCACTTTCAATAGCATCACATCACAATCTCCTCAGTCTCCCAAGCCCACTGCCTTGATGTCACACTTGACTCAACCCTTTGCTTTATTCCTCACATCCAGACTCTCTCCCAGTCCGGTCAACTCCACCTTAAAAACATTTCCAGAATACACCCTTATCTTAGTCAACATAATACCAAATCTCTAATCCATTCTCTCATCATCTCCTGTCTTGACTACTGCAACCTCCTGCTATCTGACATGTCCAACACCCATATATCCACACTTCAATCCATCCTAAATGCTGCTGCAAGACTGATTTTCCTCTCTCACCGCTCAACATCTGCTGCACCACTTTGCAAATCCCTACACTGGCATCCTGTGTCCTCCAGAATCCAATTCACATTACTCACCCTTACCTACAAAGCCCTCAACAACACCACCCCTGCATACATCTCAAATCTCATATCAAAATACTCTCCCTCCCGCCCTCTTAGATCTACCTCTGACCTGCGCCTTGTCTCGTCTCTGGTAACCACCTCTCACTCCCGCCTACAAGACTTCTCCCGTGCTGCTCCCCACTTATGGAATTCCCTACCACGCTCAATCAGACTTTCCCACAGCCTTCAAATCTTTAGACCCTCTCAGAAAACCTAATTTAGAGCTTACTGTATCCCCGATACTACTGCTCACACTGATGCACCCTCATAGCTGTCTCGATCTCCGATAGCTGTCTTGATCGCCACACTCACTCCTCTAGTTGCAGCTGTGCCCTCTTCCACTTAGATTGTTATCTCTCTAATGAGCAGGGTCCTTCATACCCTTTGTTTTCATATCTGTATTTATTTCATCTGTCTTGTATGTCCCTGTTTTATCTACGTCTCTGTTTATCTTACTGTAAGGCACTGCAGAGCTCTGTGGCAAATTTACGATAATAATAAAAATAATTAGTGGGAGCCAAGTGCGAAGCGCACATGACCACTGTTGACTACTTCAATTTATTCTTGTAAATATAATTCTGATGGATATTAATACGGGTTTAATATGTAATTACATTGTCTCCTTTTTTAAGCACTAATTGGTCACTTGTGATGAAGGTGGGTCTTCCGACAATAGTCAGGGTTGCCCGTACGGCCAATCTGGGCTTGCTCAATGTGCCTCTCAGAAGAGGGTTATATACTGCAGATAGTAAACATTATACAAATGGAACCGAGAGCTTGGATAGTACAAGTTTATTGGTCGATAATTCTTTACTTGTATGAAAAAAATCTACTGAAAATGACACTAACCTTATATATATCGTAACCAATGTTAAACAAATCCTCTCCATAGGCTCTCCTTTTCCTGCGTTCCTTCTGCATCAAGCACACAATGATTGTACATAATGCATCTTTGCCTCCTCTGCGGTCATTATCGGGGGGCTTCAGGGTGACCTGGAACTGAGGGTTAGTCCAATACGTTGCTAGGAAAGAAATTAGGTTTTAGAATTTTCATTTCATTTTTATTTTCCCCAGCGCGCCTGCACCGCGGTATTACATTAAATTAAACAAATCTCCTCTCTCATTCACAGACAAAGGGAAAGGAATGGGCGTTTATATATTTGAAATAATTTGAGAGCACCCTGTTCACTTCCAACCTGTGAAACTGCCGCTCCTTCACGTCACTGATAGGCTGGGAATGTGGTGATGCACAGTGACATCACAGTGACAACACCACTCTCTCAGCCTATCACGGAGGAGCTGTAGCCAGGAGCGTCACAGAACTGATGCTGCCTTGCTCAACCCTTAAGGTTGGTGCCCAACACTTTCCACCAGCTCTAGTCATGTCCAAGGGCAAGGGTAATAAATAATTTTGTCTGTTGATCTAAAGACATGGTTGAAACAAACAGAAGCGAGATAGAAAAATAAAGCAATGTATTTAGAAAAAAAATGCAGTAGGGCATTCACAAGCCAGTAAATGAAAGATTATTCATGATAAAAAACAAAACAAATTCCTCTTACGGAACTCCTTGCACCCTCCGGCAGTGGAGCCAGCCGTCCACTTCCCCTTAAACTCTGTTAGACACCAATTATGTTTGTCAGCAGAACACGCATAGTCCAGGTTGAGGTGACATATCTGCATTTTATAAAACTCCACTAAGAAGGAAGAAAATGGAAACCTGCCGATAGGAAACAAAAATGAATTAAGACATAGTTGTAGAACTACAAGTTAATATATGGCGGTATTTGTCTTGCTTAACAAATTTATAAGCAATTCTCATCTTCACAAATTCCTCTAACGGGAGCTGATAGAATGCTGCCTGGGTGGCCAAATAATTATGTAAAATAATAAAATAACTCGGCTGGATTTTGGGCACTTTACATTTTGCTCTTAAAGTCTTCATCCTCCCCCTCTATACCCTCGTTGCCTGCTGGGTTATTCAGTAATTTTTCTAACAATGCCCCCAAAGGACAGAATAAAGGAGGAACCGAACGAGAAAGAGAAAACAAGGTTCATTCTTATAGGGGACAGTGATACTGGGGACAGTCAGAAGCTGCCCCTACGAGAGGGTATGCTCAGAAGTTGTGCAGCAACTTCCATCCAAAACAGGCATCTTTGGACACAAAAAAATTAGGAATCACTCACAGATTTGGTAAAATGAGCCATCACATTTTCAGGAACATGCATTCCTCTTCTGAATCTGGAATGACTAAACTTGAGGAGATCAAGCACTGAATGGTGTCCTGTTCAGCAAAATGTCTTGTTTTGTCTTCAGGATGTCCAGTAGTGAAAAACTGTATTGGTGGGGACTTCAAGAGATCTGTGATGTATTCCTGACCCAGGTATCTGTGGTGGAAACAAAACACTGGTCCTGGAGGAGAAGTAGATGGGCTCCCACCAGGTAAGCAACCTGCTCCTCTAATTGACTGTTTGTCGAAGGACTTGGATACCAAGATGTAGGGGGGAGATAATTGGATGAGGGCTTTATAGGTGAGGGTAAGGAGTTTAAAATAGACTTCAGTGTTGAGGATGATCTGGAGTGGGGAGAAGCGAAATGAAGAGATGTTGGTGCCGTAGTTTAGACAAAACAAGCATGAGGATGAGGTTCTTCATTGCCTCCAGGGTGAGGAAGGATTTAATTCTGGAAATGTTTTCAAGGTGGAAGCAGCATGATTATGAGAAGGATTGAATGTGGGGAGTGAAAGTGAGGGAGCAGTCACAGATAAATCCTAGGCAGCAAACTTGCAGAGCAGATGAAAGTGTAATGTTGTTGATGGATAGATAGATGTGGGGATGTGAGGGAACTCGGGAGGGTGGGAACACAATGAGTTCAGTTCTAGATATTTTAAGTTAAGGAAGCTATGAGACATCCAAGAAGAGATAGCAGAAAGCCAGCTCGAGACGCAGTAAAGAAGAGAGGGGAAGAGGTAGATCTGGCCGTCATTGGCTTATAGATGGTACTGGAGGTCGGAAAAATTTATGAGATCACAATGAGTGTCAGGGAGAGAGACCAAGAGATGATAAAAAGGAGGGAAGATTGGCTGTGGGGTCAGTGGGTATGTCAATCGGGATGTTGATGTCACCCACGATGAGGGAGAGGAAACCAGAGGAGAGAAAGTGGGGGGTCAAGCAGTGAAGTTATCTAGGAGTTGGGAAACAGGGCCAGCTCGGTTGTAGATGACCATAATGCAAAGTTGAACAGGGTGGAAAAGGTGAATGATGTGGAGAACGTGTTAGGCAGATTGGGGGGTATTAATTGGAAGGTGCATCAGGGAAAGAGAAGGACACCATTTTAGTGGAGTCACTAGAGATAGTGCAGGAGCCTGGGATAGGAGCGAGGTTTCTAGGTGCTGTGGGATGGAGGAGAGGAAAGGTGTAAGGTGGGGAGAGGGGATTAAAATAGGGGGCTCAGCAGGGTGGCAAAATGGAAAGGTTAAGGACAGAGAGGAAGGGAGTGAGGAGAAAAGAGAGAAAACAGAGGGGGGGAAGTAAAGGGATCGAGAATGGAAGGATGAAAAACTGAGGAAAGGAGCCAGGAGCGCAAGGAAGGATAGAAGATTAGGGGCAGGAGGGAAGAGCAAGTGCCTATAGGAATACAGTAGGGTAAAGGGCCATAGCACAGACAAGCATAGAGGGGGGCAGATGATAAATAAGAGAAGGGAGAGTTAGTGGGAATGGTGGCATCTAGGTAGAGAAGATGTAGGGCAGTATCAACAGTGGCAATAACACAATGGCCAATAAGTGAAATGAAAGCAATGGTAATGAAACAATGAAAGCAAATGGAATCAAAGGCAGTGGTGGAGACACAGAGGCAAAAAGCAATTGTAAATATACAAATGGTACTGCAGATAGTAATGACTATGGTGGATCAATGATAGGAAACTAATGGAGAAAACAAAGATAAGGATGGTAATAGAGGCAAAGAAAATAATTGACAAAGAATGCAATGAAAGTGCATGTAATACAGAGGCAAATAGAGGAATTAGAACTAAGGGACAGCAGAGTAAAATAAATGATCCAATGGAGTATATCGTTCAAAGGATTTCCATAGGAGTGTGCAGTCCAGTGGAGGTCTAGAAGATTAAGCAGTCCAAAAGGAGGTCCAGAGGACTGATTCGTGATAGTAAGGTCCTGAGGTGAGGGCAATGCTGCAAGTAAACAGTGGTAGGATTAGACTGGAGGTCATTGGGAGAAGATCCTGGACAGGGTGGATGTTAGTGGACAGTGGAGCCAACAGAAGGGTTAATGGTACCGGAGGTCCGGTGCAGAAGAGAGGCGGTCGTAATCAGTTGGTTGAGGTCCAGAGGAGTAATGATGGTTTCAGGTTGTTAACAGAGGCCAGAGGTGGGAGATCTGGTGTAAAGGAGGAAGGTAAAAGTAGTGGAGTCAGCGAGAGTTAGGGCAGCATGGAGGTTACCGAATTAAGCGGAACTGAAAGGGTCAGAGTCAGAGAGGTTGGAAGCAATAGAATAAATGGACAGCATGGCAGATGGTGCAGGGCATTGGGGTAGATGGATTCAGGAGCAGGTGAATAGGCCTGACCAGTTGCCTGGAGTAGAAAGAGCTGAAGAGGAGCAGTGGGCTTGAGGGAGCATGGTACCGGAGAGGCTCCAGGATTGGAAACCAGAAGATGAAGATCCAGAGAGACTAACAGGGTCCAGGGGGTCAGACTATGGCCTAGATTGAAGATAATCATCTGAAGGAGGAAGTTCAGAGCAGCAGTCATCCAGCAAATCAGTTGGTGGCTGGGCCCAGGATGAAATGAGGACCCAGGAGGCCATGGGAGCAGACCAGGAGGTAAGGAATCAGGCATACAATGTTATATAGTCAATCTTCTTTGAACCTTCCCTGCATACGCATGTTCTTTCTATCAGTGCCAGAAGCCTTAGACCTCACTGGTCTGCCTCCAACACTCAGTAGTCCACTGATTGCTGCCTTCTCAATTAGAATCCTTATCAGAACCCAGCTGGGCTAAGCCTCAGACTAGAGATGTCATAACACCTCTCTCAAGAGTTACCACTAACCTCCAATACTGATAACACATGAAGGGGGGGGGATCACCAATCACCCAGCCACTATAAGAACCTGCTCAGTGCACTTCTCTGCGCCTGAGCATCAGTATTGTCCATCTAAACTCCCGCTCAAGGACTATACTAAGAAATATAACAGCTATTCATGTTTCATTAACTCCTGTGACCAATCTTCCTGACAGCAGCACACTCATACCCACATTTCCATCGGCAGTGTTTCCTCATAATAGCTAAGTACTCTGATGGTTTTATGGAGGAAACCACTGAGCCACGAACTTTACGCCAACATCACTAATAATGTATCCTTACAGAGCTAGCCATAATGCAAAGCAAAACAATTCACGCTCTTATCATATAGTATGATAATTACAGAGCACATCACAAAGCGATCATACCCCAATATACATAGGACTAAGCACTCAAAGCTCCCAGTACATAGATCAAGCCTGAGATTAATTTAGTTCAATAGAGTATGAGGATTGAACACTAGCTCCAGGGGATGGATGTCAGATAATTATTCACAATGACGGCTACAAACACCTTCTCTCAATCCCTGTAATTAGCACTCTGTGAAGAACAGTAATCTAACTAGTCTCCTCACCTGGTCTACAGCACAGCTTTCCTTAATAACAATCAGCCCTTCAGTGAAAATGTCAAGTCAATCATAAAGGCTTAAAATGGGTGAGATAAATGTTCTAAGTTTCTCAGTTCTACCAAACCTTTGCAGGAACAAAGTTTTGTTTTGGATTTCTCTGCTTGTGCTTTGAAGTTTGTTTGACTGTACTTCTTGATGCTACCTTCTCCAATCCTTCGACATCGGCTTCATCCATCACTATTCTACCTTCTCCAATGCTTCGACCTCGGCTTCGTCCATCACTATTCTACCTTCTCCAATCCCTTGACTTTAGCTTCGTCCATCACTATTCTACCTTCTCCAATCTCTTAACTTTGACTTCATCCATCACTATTCTACCTTCTCCAATCTCTAAACTTTGGCTTCATCCATCACTATTTTACCTTCTCTAATTCCTTGACTTTGGCTTCGTCCATCACTATTCTACCTTCTCCATTCCTTCGACCTTGGCTTCGTCCATCACTATTCTACCTTCTCCAATCCCTTGACGTTGGCTTTGTTCATCACTAATCTACCTTCTCCAATCCCTTGACTTGGCTTCGTCCATCACTATTCTACCTTCTCCATTCCTTCGACCTCGGCTTCGTCCATCACTATTCTACCTTCTCCAATCCCTTGACTTGGCTTCGTCCATCACTATTCTACCTTCTCCATTCCTTCGACCTCGGCTTCGTCCATCACTATTCTACCTTCTGCAATCCCTTGACTTTGGCTTTGTTCATCACTATTCTACCTTCTCCAATACCTTGACTTTAGCTTCGTCCATCACTATTCTACCTTCTCCAATCCCTTGACTTTGCCTTTGTCCATCACTATTCTACCTTCTCCAATACCTTGACTTTGCCTTTGTCCATCACTATTCTACCTTCTCCAATGCCTTGACTTTAGCTTCGTCCATCACTATTCTACCTTCTCCAATCTCTTAACTTTGACTTCATACATCACTATTCTACCTTCTCCAATCTCTTAACTTTGGCTTCATCCATCACTATTTTACCTTCTCTAATTCCTTGACTTTGGCTTCGTCCATCACTATTCTACCTTCTGCAATCCCTTGACTTTGGCTTTGTTCATCACTATTCTACCTTCTCCAATACCTTGACTTTAGCTTCGTCCATCACTATTCTACCTTCTCCAATCTCTTTACTTTGGCTTCATCCATCACTATTTTACCTTCTCCAATTCCTTTACTTTGGCTTTGTTCATCACTAATCTACCTTCTCCAACCCCTTGACTTGGCTTCGTCCATCACTATTCTACCTTCTCTAATTCCTTGACTTTGACTTCGTCCATCACTATTCTACCTTCTGCAATCCCTTGACTTTGGCTTTGTTCATCACTATTCTACCTTCTCCAATACCTTAATTTTAGCTTCGTTCATCACTATTCTACCTTCTCCAATCCCTTGACTTTGCCTTTGTCCATCACTATTCTACCTTCTCCAATCCCTTGACTTTGCCTTTGTCCATCACTATTCTACCTTCTCCAATACCTTGACTTTAGCTTCGTCCATCACTATTCTACCTTCTCCAATCTCTTTACTTTGGCTTCATCCATCACTATTTTACCTTCTCCAATTCCTTTACTTTGGCTTTGTTCATCACTAATCTACCTTCTCCAACCCCTTGACTTGGCTTCGTCCATCACTATTCTACCTTCTCCATTTCTTCGACCTCGGCTTCATCCATCACTATTCTACCTTCTCTAATCCTTTGACTTCAGCTTATACCTCACTACCAGTCCTTTCAGGATTAAGCATCTTGGCCAGACGCGGTGTGTTTCTGATTGCTACCCCAGCAAATTGGGAGCTGCCAGCACTGTGAACATGAGCACTTTCTTAGCATATTCACAAGTAGTCACTGTTTAAAATGCAGAGCGTATGAATGATGCCTTGTAATTACAGCTTCCAGATTTTAATATCCTGTGTCTGCTGTGAACCTTAATTTCTGACATGTTTCTCTGCCAATTCTGTTTAGTTTTATCATGTTAAAGGGAATGGTATCTCAGTGTCCAGCAGATTTAAAAAAATTACATTAAGCAATAATCAAAAACATCAAACAAGTATTTAACTAAGAGATGACTAAATAAATAATAATAAATATACCTGTTCTAAATCTGATATGTAGCCTAGTGGTCAGCACTTCTGCCTCACAGCACTGGGGTCATGAGTTCAATCCCCGACCATGGTCTTATCTGTGAGGAGTTGGTATGTTCTCCCCGTGTTTGTGTGGGTTTCCTCCTGGTGCTCCGGTTTCCTCCGACACTCCAAAAACATACTGGTAGGCTAATTGGCTACTAATAAATTGACCCTAATCTGTGTGTCTGTCTGTGTGTGTGTATGTTAGGGAATTTAGACTGTAGGCTCCAATGGGGCAGGGACTGATGTGAGTGGGTGCTCTGTACAGCGCTGCAGAATCAGTGGTGCTATATAAATAGATGACGATGATATTAATCACAGTAAAATGTGCAAGCTATCACTGGCAGAGCTGGTGCAGTCGATAGAGAAACCAACTGGTTAGAAACATCTTACATCAAGCAGTATTTTAAGCATAAAACGCATTTTCATTAGGTCACTTCCAGTTTGTGGCGCAACAAAAACATAATTATTTATTCCAGCATTTCTTGAAGTCAAAACCATACAATTAATAAAATAATACAGTCCCCATATCATATTAAAAAGACAGTAATGCATAGATACTACAGAACCTTCTAACAATAATTCTTAATCATAAATACACTTTTGTCAAATGTTTGATAAAAAAATATGTCTTTAATCACATACATTAGGAGATTGTATAACCAATTTATACATATCCCAATTTTTTTGCATACATGATGAGGGATTACAGACATTTCAATAGGCTGACTGACAACAGTCCACCCTTTAGCAATCGGCTATTCCTGTTCAGACTTCCAGCTAGTTCTCTTAGAAGAAGGAATACCTCAACAATAAATAGGTGGTAATAATAAATATTAGTCTGAAAAAAAAGAAATTCATATAAAAAAAACCCATAATAAATAAAAAATCATAGCATGATTTTTTTTTTTTTTTTACTGAGTTCCACCCTGACCAAATGTCATTACTCATTGAGATTTGGTTTCATCCTATTGACCTCATCTTTCCTCCTTATTCACAGACTAGTGCCCTGGAGCCCCTGCTAAGTGTTTATGGTACCAACCTAAATCCCAGATTGGGCCAGAGAGTTGAGGCAATCAACAATGTTTACTCACCAAGCTTCACCATCATCACATTGGTTACAGAGTTCAGCTTTCACTCTACGGTCAACTTCATTCCATTCTGGGGCACTATAAGTACAAGAGGAAGGGAAAATACATTTATGAATTTATAGTCCTATAAAAGGATTCCTTGGAAAAAATAATAATAATAATAATAACATTCTACTTATTTATACTCCCATCTTATCTGGGGACGTGACATTTCTTAATTTCAGTAAAACATGTTTAACATGAAACTTGTTACAACTTTAAAACCACTTGCCTAATATTGTATATGTCCCTTTCAAGCCACCAAAAGAGCTCTGACCCAGCCAGTATTACCTTTTTCAGCAATTTGTCCCACAGTAGCTTATCTGTGGGAGTGGAGCAGACAGACTAGACTTCACTCCTTGGACCTCTTTTGGTACGTACTAACCACTGTGGTTTTCCAAGTGCCAACATGCCATGGTAGCGATGGGTATGCTGGTGCTTGCAGTACTACAAGTGCCAACATGCCCAAACACAATTAATTGCAGCCTGGGCATGCTGTAGTGCACCAAGGAGATAATGAATTGTTACTACTAAACAAGTATTATCACCACACTCTCAGGTGTACGTGGAGCTCAAAATTCCTGGATATCAAGTGGGATTTGCTTACATTATACAGTCAGTTTATTTATATTATAAGCCTTCTAACTCTCTAATCCTATTCCATATATGTTATTTAAGAAATAATTTTAGTTATCTGTATAATCTTAACAGTGCTGGTTGAAGAGAGGAGCAAGAAGAAAAGAAGACAGAAGAAAAGAAGATAGAAGAAAAGATGGTCATAGGGTCAAAGAATAGACTGATGAAAGGGAAACAGTGTGATTAAGGGGCACAGTCTGGTGAAAGAGGGGAGCAGTGTGATGATGGTATGGAGCAGTGTGATGATGGAGGGGAACATAACACATGACATATTATTTCAATTTCTGCAAAGGTGCCTAGATTTCCGCCAAGGCGCGTAGGTTTTTGGAACCAAATGGCCCCATTTGCAGAAGGGAAGTTGGCACAGGTAGAGGAGAGTCATTGGGGATAGTGAATATGTTGTCTCTGAAGAATTGAAGAAGTACAAGGGTGCACTTAATTTTGCAGAATTAAATTTTTGGGATGTGGTAAAAAGATAGAAAGGGGGCATATTCAGGGACAGTCCTTGCCGTGCAAAACAACTTCTGCACTAGATCAGATCCCAGTGGATATTGGGTTCCATAAGGTGAGGGAGCATGCGGTTTGTTGTATTGTTTGTTATAAGCTCCAGATTCCACTATTCAATTAAGTAAGGTCCTTAGCGAGCCGGTGGTTCATAATGGCATTGAATGGTTCAATTGGTTCTGTATATGATTAGTAGAGATGCTCACTGACCCCCGTGAACTGGTTTTGGTTTTGGATCTGGATTAGCTCCATGTTTTGGGTTTGGCAAAACCACCCTGGTGGGTTTTGGTTTTGGATTTTTTAGAAAAAAATCCTAAAATATGATAAAATCACATAATTTTGCTCTTTTTTTTGTTCCTACATCATTATTAACCTCAATAACACCAATTTCAAGTCATTTGCAGTCAATTTTGACCACCTCACAAGTCACAATATTATTTTCATACACTTTCGGACAAAAACTGCAGTGACCTGGCTGGATGGTAAGCGACAGAGCAATGACACAAACACACGGCAGTTCCTAGCACATCTAGGACACATTGGCACACAGCAGTGGCAGAAAAGAAAAATGGGGGTCCGCCCTCCCTCCCACCCCTCGCTATGTTGAATGTTAAAAAGGAATTCAAAACTCGCGAGATCCGAGATCCGACGAAGTCATGATGAAGTTTTGCCTCGTTTTCGATTCCGAGGGAGCGCTAAGTACCGAGCCGACTTGGTACTCGGATCCCCTAAGTTCGGGTGTGTTCGGTTCTCCAGGAACCGAGCCTGAGCATCTCTAATGATTAGACTATTTCTTCCCAAACAGGTATTGTGACATTATTTCTACACCAATCTATATATTCGAGACACTGGCTTTTTAAAGAACCTCACTTTGACAGTCATTAATGCCAGAGATTGAGAGCCCACAGAATTAGTTTATATGAACATTTTCTGGGTCACTAGTGGTGATATAGATATGAATTAATTGTTGCATCGATATAATAACTATTGTGAAATTACCATTGGTATATAAACTGTATACATGGTTTTATATTGATATATGAATTATAATATTTTATATCTTTGCTCTTAACAATGGTAAAGAAAACATGTTTAATGTATTTTGATTGTATCTATTGATAGAGGATAATTTTTATCACAAGTGATAACATTGTATGTTATATAATCATAGATCAATCAACTGTTTTCCTTTCTAGACAAACTTCTCCTATACACTTTTCTCCACACAAATCTTTCCATTGCAGTGTTCTAGTAGAAGAGAACCTGGGCCATTTGCTTTTTTGTTTGTCTCCCAAACCAAACTTTCCAGCCCTCCAGGCTGCCATATTTAGGACATACTTATCACTCCAGGCTCCGTTCCACTCTTTATAGCCCCACGGATTCCTCACTCTGACAAGCTGGACGGTACCCCCACGATAGGTGACCTATCACAAACCAGACAGTCTGCTGTTTATTTACATTTTCTCCAGTCAGACAGGTTCGGTGATTACTGAGTCGTGTCTTATGCATTATTTACCTCTTCTGCTCCCGTCAGTGAATAACCATGGTTCTTAACCACATTGTTCTTCATGATTATTTCCCCTACAGCCACATCAGATTTCTGTGGTAAATAAGAATGTTTTAATTATTAAAATCAAACGTCATGTGTTATCCGTAACTCCAGCAGTATGAGGGGGAATGGCAACGAATATCTTTGTGTACGGAGTGGCTTGTCCTTAAACAGAGATAATCAACATATTTCACTAGTTTAATAGTACCAGGGGCAAACGCAGAATTTGTAGAGGGGGGTTTCCACAGCACGCCACCAGTGGGTGTGACCAGCATGCATGGGGTCGTGGCTATAATTTTAGCCAGTGCTTGGCTGCTCTCCAACTCTTCCTGTCCCTATAATATACATGGGCAATGTTGCGTGGACTACTGCTAGGTGCACACAGCTCTCCCTTTTCAAGCAGAGCTGTGTGAAGCGGGAGCAGGCTCCAAGCACCTCAATTATACAGTGCCCCAGGCTTAGAGGGGGTTTCCAGGCACTAGGAACCCCCCCCCCTAGGTTTGCCTACGTGTACATACATATATATATATATATATATATATATATATATATATATAGGTTATATATTTTGGACCTCATGTTGAACACATTTGCGCCACGGACATACGCAGAAAAAAAACATTCATGCAATAACTTGCTCTTTTCTTACTATAACATGCAACACTGTAAGTATACACAATGGTCCAGATTCATTAAGGAAAGTAAGGCAAGAATAGGAGTAAGTTTTCTCCTGGACAAACCATGTTACAATGCAAGGGGTGCAAATGAGTTTTTTATTTTGCACGTAAATTAAATACTGGCTGTTTTTTCATGTAGCACACAAATACTTGATAGCTTTATTTTTACACTGAAATATAAAGTTGATCTAGGACATGCCCTACCCCAACTATAAAACTGTCCCCACATTTTAAATTTACCTCCCCCTTCAATGCAACATGGTTTTGCCAATTTTTTTTTGCTTTCCTTTCCTTAATGAATCAGGCCCACTGTATCTTTGTGCAAAACACATATTAGGTTTGTTTTTTGTGTCTGTTAATGAATAAGGCCCAGAATGTAGTGTAAATAAATTCAATTTAATATAACTCCGTTAGAAAAAGATTATGCAAAAGCTGACAAAAATTGAGGCTATTGTGTCTCTAAAGTAAGCCTTATGTCCATTAAATGCATTTGACGTGGAAGAAATTGTCATCCTTTATTTCATTGTAATTATTTTTAGACATACCTTACATAAGTACAGTGAAATGAAAACATTAGGTGACTTACTGTGCCACAGGCGATCAAGGACTTCGCTTTCAGTGCTTTTTGGATTATCTGGAACAAATCCTTGGGAGCTTTTTTACAAAGATACCATTCGCCCACGCCGCCAGTGAAGTCTTCTAGCGCCTCCATCGGTTCACCTCCCTGCAGTGCTTCATAGGACCCATTGAGCCTACGAAGAAATACATATTCTAGAGTTAGGGGGGTGTCACTAAACTATGTGGGCCCTGCAGCAAAACATTTGATGGAGACCCAGAGCTTTCCAGGGAGGTCAGAGCTCAGTGGAGATGGCAGAGGGGAGTAGGGTCTGTAGCAGCACAGGTGGCAACTACAAAGGCATACCCCCCAATGATCCAGATTTTGGTGAGATATTCTGAATTGCAGGCTACAAAAGAGGCAGAGCTTAACAGGAAAGTGGGTGGAGTTCTAATGAAATCTCCCTATTTGTAGGCAGGGTTTGGGCAGAGCAGGGGCGGGGCTTATTTTGTCTGACTTTCATAATTCTAAACGTTGTCAGGTGTGCACAGGGCCCAGCAGCTGATCCAGTAGTTATACCCATCTTTCTGGCTTCCTATTTTATTCATGTCTTTATATCATCAAACAGATTTCCTCCAGAATGCAGTACTGAGTTAGCTCATACTTGCCCCGCCCTCTAAACGGCCATCATAATTTCTAACCTATTACAACAGGGGGTGGGACCACGATGACGCATGAATCGTGTCCTAAACCCCGCCCCAACACTCAACTAATGAAGTGGCCAGGAATCGGGAGATTGCCGTGCTCTCCCAGGAGGACACCCAGAATTTCAGGAGTCTCCCGGGCATTCCGGGAAAGCAGGGCAACTATGAGTTAGCTGTGGGTATTGTTGTACTTGCCCCTAGGTTTCATCTGATTTATTTATTCTTGTTGTATATATGTATAATTACTGTTTGTATTAGTTTTGTAGTGATGTACACTTGAACAGCACTGCGCAATCTGTAGCTAAATAAATTATGCAGGTGAATAAGGCTGTTTATATTCATTACCCTGGTATAAGACAAAACTCTGCTTTCAGAATGAAATCTTAAACAAAGTTTTGGAGCCATCATCATCATCATCATCACCATTTATTTATATAGCGCCACTAATTCCGCAGCGCTGTACAGAGAACTCATTCACACCAGTCCCTGCCCCATTGGAGCTTACAGTCTAAATTCCCTAACACACACACAGACAGAGAGAGAGACTAGGGTCAATTTTGATAGCAACCAATTAACCTACCAGTATGTTTCGGAGTGTGGGAGGAAACCGGAGCACCCGGAGGAAACCCACGCAAACACGGAGAGAACATACAAACTCCACACAGAAAAGTATTGTTGTAACAAAAAAACCAAAAACAAAAATTAAATCCTTTTCTCAAAGTCCATTGGGGGACACTTGCATCTGAGAAGCAGGGCACTTTCTTTTGTATTTTATTCTTTTTAAATTCATTTTACAACAGAGATTAGTGTTAGCGGCTCACAGACAGCCCAGCGCTCTGTGGGCCTGATTCAAGTCCGAACGCAACTTGGACGTAAGTTCCGTGTTTAAAAAGAACACGGGACTCGTGTGTATATCTGTTAGTATTCAGTGCGCTCAGCCTAAATAAGCCCTCGCTGTGCGTAGACTCGCAGAACAGACTGCAGTATATGCGCATGTGTAAGTACAACAAACATTCACATCAGATGACCAGGGGCAGGACCAGCATGCATGGGGGCGTGGCTATAATTTTAGACAGTGCTTGGCTGCTCTCCAATTCTTCCTATCCCCATAATATACATGGGCAATGCTGCATGCACTACTGTTAGGTGCACACAGCTCTCCCTTTTCAAGCAGAGCCGTGTGAAGTAGGGGCAGAGTCCAGGGCCGCCGAGAGGGGGGGGAGAGGGTACTAATTACCCGGGCCCGGGCATGTCAGGGGGCCCGGCTCGGGCCCTAGCGCCTCGGCCGTTGGTGGGGGGAGCAGAGTAGTTAAAAAAAACAACAAAACATACTCACGTGATTGCGGCGCCGGCGTCCCTCCTCTCTGCTGCTCTGTGCTCCATTGCTCCAGACTGTCTGAATGCCGGGTGTGAGGTCATCATGTCACGCCCAGCATTCAGGCAGTCTGGAGCAATGGAGCACAGAGCAGCAGAGAGGACCATCAAAGAAAAGACAAGAAAAGGTAAGTGAAGGAAGGAAAGGGGGGGGGCAGCTTTACACAGAGGGGGTTAAAAAATGGGGGGGCAGCTTTACACAGAGGGGTTTAAAAAACGGGGGGGGGGGGGGCAGCTTTACACAGAGGGGTTAAAAAACGGGTGGGGGGGCAGCTTTACACAGAGGGGATACAAAACGGGTGGGGGAGGGCAGCTTTACACAGAGGGGTTAAAAAACAGGTGGGGGGCAGCTTTACATAGAGGGGTAAAAAACAGGTGGGGGGCAGCTTTACACAGAGGGGGTTAAAAAACGGGGGGGGGGGGCAGCTTTACACAGAGGGGTAAAAAACAGGTGGGGGGCAGCTTTACACAGAGGGGTTAAAAAATGGGGGGTGGGCAGCTTTACACAGAGGGGTTAAAAAACGGGGGGGGGCAGCTTTACACAGAGGGTTAAAAAATGGAGGGGGAGCTTTACACAGAGGGGTTAAAGAAAAGAGGGACAAAAGCAGCATGGCACAGAGCTGTTAAAGAGAAGAGGGACAAGAGCAGCATGGCACAGGGGGTTAAAGAAAGGAAGGAGAAACGTAGAGAGGCACAGGGGTTTAAAGAAAGAAGGGACAAAAGCAGCATGGCACAGGGGGTTAAAGAATGGAGGGACAAAAGCAGCATGGCACAGGGGGTTACAGAAAGGGGGACAGAGGCAGCATGGCACAGGGGGTTAAAGAAAGGAGGGACAAAGGCAGCATGGCACAGGGGGTTAAAGAAAGGAGGGACAAGCAGCATGGCACGGGGGTTGAAGAAAGGGGGACAGAGGCAGCATGTCACAGGGGGTTAAAGAAAGGAGAGACAAGCAGCATGGCACGGGGGTTAAAGAAAGGGGGACAGAGGCAGCATGGCACAGGGGGTTAAAGAAAGGGGGACAAAGACAGCATGGCACAGGGGGATGATGAAAGGAGGGGGAAAAGGCAGCATGGCACAGGGGGATGAAGAAAGGGGCAAAGGCAGCATGGAGGGCGCAGTGTGATCATAAGGGGGCATAGCATGGTGATGATAAAGGGGCACAGTAATGTGTGTGTGATGGCACGGAGCTTTTGGCAATGTAGTGTGTCTGAGGTAGATGGTGGCTAATTAATGGTTGCTATTTTGTTTGCGGGGTAATGGGAATACTATTTTAATGTTGGGGCTGGAGGAAGGCCTAATTATTAATCATGGATGCTATTGATTTAACGGTGGGGCTGGCCGTAATTTTCTAAACGTAGCCATTTTTTTCCAAATAGGTCCTCCAACATTCCAGGATCCGGACAAGCCGCAACTAAAGAAACCAGCAGCCACATGTGGTAAAAGGGAGAAGAACAGGTAGGACAGAGCAGCAAGACTGAACTCTTTCTGTACACACTGCATTCTTCCTATACTACACAAGGGTGCTAGATGTCCTGAAAGTCAGGAGTGATTTTGATGTACTAGCCACACCCCAATGGCGCATAGCCACACCCCCAATCGTGTGATCACACCCATGAATTTTTTTTTTATATGAGTTACATAAATAAAGACGATTTCAATGCATACTCTACATATAATTTATAGTATATATTTGTTGCAAACAGTTGTTCTGTGCTAGTTACTGGCACATATACTTGTTCTTTTTAATTCAAAGACTACGCCATGTCACTCACCACTGTCATTCGGCACTTACACCGTTTAGACTGTAGCGGGTGCAAGGATATGAGTAAAAAGAGACGTACTTACACCAAACACAGGACTTGACTCAGCCGCATCTGTGTAGGAACGCTCTTACTGGCCTACATTAATCCACCACTCCCCTTCCTCCTTCCGCCTCTCAAGTTGTAGGTACTGGTAAGTGTCAGTTACTTGCAGACATGATTTGCATGCAATTGCGTTCATTGGTGTGATGTCTGTCTCTGGGAATGCGCAGTGCGGAATCAGGCAAGATATGCTAGGCATACGAACGGATGTCCACACGTGACCCAAGCCCTATGTGTGCCATGAATGCATAGTAGGTGCCCCCCTTTTCTGACCTTCGGAGGGGGAACCCGGTCACTACCAACGCAGAAAATTCAGTTTTTACTATACGGCATCATATTGTGTATCAGCCGATGATCCACTCAGACTATCACTAAGATTCCAAGCATGGAAGTTTATTAAAGCAGCATTACCATCTTCACTGGGGAATATGACAGCAGAATGGGGGTGTGAGCGGAAAGACCAATCAGAAACCGCCACGTGATTGTGACTTTTCAGCTTCCCTCCTACCTAGACACAATTTCATACAAACCCGGTTTTCAGTCAGGGCAATGAGACGAACCACAGAGCTTGGGGACAGTTACACGGATCTAATGCTCCCTCCCTATATGATAATACAACTTTAAGGCACTACAATCTCCTTCAATCACCTGTTTCTGGATTTTACTGATGTATCTACTGTAACTTTTGCATATATTCCCCCTCTATCAGATGACCCGGTTTGCTGCAAACTGTGTTATCTATAATATAAATGTCTAGTGGCGTGTGTTAGTCTGTCTGTGTGTGGAAAAAATAAAACCAAGCTGCAGCGCCACCTGCTGGGCGGAGTTATACACTGACCTACTAAATTCTTAGTGTGTGTGGAGAAAAAAATTCAGAAAGGGCTGAAATTTGGTATGCTAAGATGTTTTTAATTTGTTAATTTAATTTGTTAATTGTTAAAAGTGTTTATAAAGATTTAAAAAAAATATATATATATTTCTTGAAGGAGAAGTGACAGTTGGGAGTGGTTGGTGGTTGCCGGAGGTGACAGTGGGGAGTGGTTGGCGGTTGAGGCCTGGGCTATGGCCCAAATGCATGACAAGAACCTTTTTAACACCTTAAGTAGCTTGATTTGACTAGAATGCATGAGTATCATGCACGGGTTAACGTGTAAATATATATTACCTCTTTGTAATTCTGGATGACCTCACTTACTTAGCATAGGCCTTCTCCAGGAGGGCGCTCCAGAATTCGTTATCAGTCGTAGACTTTAAAAACAACAGCTTTCCCTTCTTTGTAGGCAACCGATCGTCCACAACCACATCCACCCACTCACCGTACTGCCAGAGCTGGGAGAAACAGGTTACAGGTTACGATAGCGCCTATCTGACAAACGATTCATCAAGAGAACTGTGGGCCTGATGCTGAGTTGGATGGGTTTTGTTTTTTTTGCGTAAAATACACATTTTTGTACCGCGCATGAAAAATGTGTAAGCGTAAGTCCCTATATAGAGTGAGCCACTTCTCTCTAGACTTAGAGAGACAGAGCTGGGAATAGAAGGGACTGGTATGCGTTACCCAACTACAGTAAGGGCGTTTCACCTCTAAGACTTCTGCCGTGCTGCCCCTAATCTTTGAAACTCCCTACCCCGTCTCACTCGACTCTACCCCAACCTTCAGTCCTTCAAACGTTCACTCAAAACTCACCTTATCAAGCTCACCTATCCTACCACCTCCTGACCATCATATCCATCACCTCCTCTTACTCATCTGCCATCTCCATTTTACTCCCAGTTGGTCCTACTGTCTCTCACCACCCCTCCCTCTAGAATGTAAGCTCTCGCGGGTAGGGTCCTCTCTACCTATTGTGCCATGTCTGTCTCCTGTCCCTCGTACGTCCTGTCGTCTTTTGCTGCACTCTGTGTGAGTCCCCATAACAGTACTCACACTCATCTGTATTACCTCATCTATTTGTTACTTGCTTCTGTATCCGGCGCTACGGAATCTGTGTCGCCGTATAAATAAATAAATAATAAAAATAAATAATAATGTAGAGGTGGACATAGCTGCAGATACGACTGTCAGGTGGTGTATCTGTTGCAGCTGCTGTACCCCCGGCACTACCGTCAACACAGACCTTGCTAGCAAGTACAAAGCGTTTTTTTGTACTTACGTTAAATCTACTACCCTGCTACAATGGGTAACATGGGTATAGAGGCTAGCCCAGGAGCTGGGCACTTAGAAAACAATTGCACAGTTCAAAAGTTCCTCCCCTCAATATCCCCTCTTCAATGGGTCTCCAGTGTACAACTAGCAAAGTCCCATAGGAAGGGC
This sequence comes from Mixophyes fleayi, assembly GCF_038048845.1. Lineage (NCBI taxonomy): Eukaryota > Metazoa > Chordata > Amphibia > Anura > Limnodynastidae > Mixophyes > Mixophyes fleayi. Next base: position 335,024,038 of record NC_134404.1, on the reverse strand, counting down.
AAAAAATTAAATCAAAGAAGTATCACTTTCATATAGAACACCGCTCGAATGCCTTCTGCAATCTGATTGGACCATATCAGAACCAGTTTGTTCACCCATTGCCGATGCCATAAATGGTCTAACAGCAATACATTAATAGAGTTTAATACAATTAACCATAATACACTGTATTTACCTGTGGACCCCAAAATCAGATCGGGAACTGTCTCATCTGGGGACCCAGAGTAACATTTAATTTATGTTTTGGGGGTTGTCATCATTGTCTAAAATGGCAATTTAATGCAAAGCACATTTACCTCCAAGTGTCCCCCAAATGAGGTAGTTCCCAACAGAATGTGCTACATCCCTGACAATCAGATTTTGGGATCCTCAGGTGGTGCGCACCTGATACAGATTATACAATGTGATATGGTTAATTATTTTCTAATATCGGAGTCAATAAATCCACTTGCCCCATGCTTTCCTACTATTAACCCCTTAATGACCTGCGGTATTTTGGACTTAAATGACCAGACTAATCTTCATGTAGTTGTGATGCCTCGAGTTCACCAAGAATAACCTTTTTAATTTTTTTTACTCTACCCAAGCAAATTTCAAGTCTTTATTTTGATAGAAAATATTGCAGCAGAATCATAGATCCACTGTAATTGTATCTAATATTGACTGGAAAGCCATCTACTATTAAAATCATGGGGGTGACCTAGTGATAGAAGGATGCAGCATCTGATGATTGCCCTTTGCGATGGGGAAGTGCAATATATTCTGCATTAGAAACATTACAAATGCCAGCCTTTAGCTGCCTTGGTCCCCTATAATCTTGTGTTACCTTGAAGTGGAAGATTCCTGCATAGCTCTTGGTAAAGCTCTGGTCTACGGGAACAACCCGATACAGGCAGACTTCATTCAGGGTGAGAGATGCAATAGAACACAGGAACCAGCAGTCACCTGGGCAGAGGAATAATATACTGTAATATACTGTAATAGTGTATTCTCAGGTCAATCAATGATCAGAAATCTAGGTACATTACACAAGTCTGTGGTTAGGTCATTCCTCAGGACACCAATGAATTCTGATATTAAGCTATATAAACAGAATATATAACTGTCCTCTCTACATTTCGGAAGCATTATTTAATGTACTCAATTATAAATTATAATATACCTTAAAAGAGATAATGAGGGGAAGGGATATGAAATAACATGGGACAAATAACAGATGTGCTGTAATCTTTTGCTAACTGTTACACAGTAGCGTTAAATAGAAAGTACTGAGCCCCATAGCAAAAATGTTTTTTTTAAAAACACATCTGCCTTTGCAAGCCAGCCCCCAGCTACAGTCCATTGCTAAATATACAGCCACCAACCACAATCTGCTCTAAGCCAATATACCCCATTCAGTAAAGGGCTGGCAAATGTTAGCCCGGGGAGCAAGACTCAACTCAGCAGCCTAGAAAAAAAATGCAGGTGGCCCAGTGACCAAACCCAAGGTAGCCCACTGTGGGACCGGCCCGGGGGGCAGATGCCCCCCTGCCACCCAGCATGGCATATACCGGCGAGGGGAGGGCGGGAAGAGAAAGTGCTCAAAAAGCATTGGTGGTCGTTAGACAGTAACAGGCAGCCAATCGCTAGGCGGCTCGTTGCTGTATGGGGCCCCATAGTGCTGTGCGGCAGACAGGAAGTCTCACTTCACTTCCTGTACGCCTGAAGTGAGGAGCGATGCCGGCCAGAGCAGCTAAAGGTAAGTGAGGGGTGGAGGGGCTGCTTATACTAAACTATGGGGGGCTGCCTGGACTAAACTATTGTGAGGGGTGGCGGCCTATACTAAACTATTGTGGGGGAGGCTGCCTATACTAAACTATGGGGGGCTGCCTGGACTAAACTATTGTGGGGGAGGCTGCTTATACTAAACTATGGGGGGCTGCCTGGACTAAACTATTGTAAGGTGGGGCGACCTATTCTGAACTATTGTGAGGGGGTCTGCTTTTACTGAACTATTGTGAGGGGTGCTGCCTATTCTGAACTATTGTATTGTGAGGGGGGGGCTGCCTATACTGAACTATTGTGAGGGGGGGCTGCTTATACTGAACTATTGTGAGGGGGGCTGCCTATTCTGAACTATTGTATTGTGAGGGGGGGCTGCCTATACTGAACTATTGTGAGGGGGGCTGCTTATACTGAACTATTGTGAGGGGGGCTGCCTATTCTGAACTATTGTATTGTGAGGGGGGCTGCCTATACTGAACTATTGTGAGGGGGGGCTGCTTATACTGAACTATTGTGGGGGGGGGCTGCCTATGCTAGAATATTGTGAGGGGGGGCTGCCTATGCTAGAATATTGTGAGGGGCGCAGCCTATGCTAGACTATAGGGAAGGGCAGCTGCCTATGCTAGACTTTGGGGAGAGGGGGCTGCACAGAGAAAAATATAGGGAGGGGGGCTGCTATAATGTGTGAGGGAATGGGGGGCTGTCTTAATAGTACATGGGTGGAAGGTAGGCTATTAATTTAATGGTGGATTTTAGGTGGGGGTTAATTATTTTATTGATGCTATTTTATTTGTGGGGTGATAGTGGGGCAATTTAATTTATTGGTAGGGCAATGTAATCTATTGGTGGGGCCTATTAAATTAAGATGGGTGATGGGACCTTTAATTTAATGCTGGGGTGGTTTGGATCTATAATTGAACGTGAGGCTGAGCTTGGGGAGGAGGGCTATATATTAAATGTGAATATTAATTAATTAATGCCAGCTATTAATTTATTGCTGGGGCTGTTTGGAGGGAGGGTAATAGGTTTATTTATCAAATGTGAGTACTGTTATTTTAACGTTGGGGCTGGAGAGAGGCCTACTTATTAAATGTGGGTGCTGTTGATTTAATGCCCTGGTGGTTGGAGTTTTCTAAATTTCATCTATACATTATTTTTTAATAGGGCCTCCAACATTCCAGGATCCAGACAAGCAGCAGCTGAGCTTAAGACACCAGCAGCCACAGGTGGTGAAAGTGACCAAGACAGGTAGGAGAGAGCAGGACAATCTGCCAACTGTCCTGATTCTGGTGGGGCAGTCCAGAATTTGGGTGGCTGTCTCGCTTAGTCAGGATTTGTTCCGACTACAAGGACAGTTGGGAGGTATGTCCCGCTTCACACTGTACTGCTTGTGAAGGCAAAGCTGCGTGTACCTAACAGTAGTGCACACAGTATTGCCTGTGTATTTTACTATAAATTTGTCTAAAATGATAACCCCCTGTCTTAAATGCACCAGGCCTCCCCACACCCCCTTTGCAGCGCTACATAGTATTAGGTATTAGGTTTTCCCGGTGAGCCCTTCATGCCCCAGTCTGACACTGAATAAGGGTGAATATTTAGCAGCTTGGTGCTAGGATTTAAGAAAATTCCTCCAAACCACAAACATTTTGGATAAGTGTTACATGCCTGTATACATTTTTGAATATTAATAATTAGTAATGTTTGCAGGCCCGGTGCTCCCATTAGGCAAGGTTAGGCACTTGCCTAGGGCGCCGGGCTCTGGAGGGCGCCTGGAGGGCGCCACAGTATTCTAAAATACTTTAAAACTGTGCGGCGACCGCTGACCATACCTGTCACGGCCGCCGCACCGCATTCAGATGGACGGGGAGGGGGGGAAGAGGCTACTTTGTCACCACCGCCGCCTCTCTGCTCCATCTCCTCCCCTCCACTTACTAGTGTCAGTGAGTGGAGGGGAGGAGACGGAGCAGAGAGGCGGCGGTGGTGAGACAAGGTAAGGAGAGGAGGGCGGCGATTTTTGCGGGTGGGCGATTTTTGCGGGGGGGGGGGGGGGTGGGAAAGGGGCCCCGCTTTTTTAAAAATGCCTAGGGCACCGTGGACCCTAGCACCGGCCCTGAATGTTTGTCAGTCCAACTTGTACCATAGGTATAGAAGCCATTCCTCGCTAAGCAAGCTATTATTATCTGTTATCAGCTTTTTAATGTCCACTGTGAATGCTGTTACTCGTATAGTTTTTACATTAAAGCAATTCAAAATATTGATGTTAAAGTGGAACTCTAGACAGGTGACAATCTCTTAATCTAAATCAGAATCATCCCAACCAGTAGAAAAGGAAGAGGGGGGGGGCGGGGGCATCAAGTCTTAAGGATCAAATATTACCGGCAATAATGGGGATGACATTCTCCTGATCCCGCAGTGTAATACATGGCGTCCCAACATTTCTACTACTTACAATAAAGTAACTTTCCCCTTTAATGAGATTACTTACCGAGAGATCCCTGGCGAACATCAGCGCGATTTGCGCCCTCATGAATAAATTGAGGATTGAGTTTTATATCCTGCAAGAGATTAAATAAACAATAAAGTTTCTTCTTCAGCATAGTTGACAAATATTCCTGTGTTGAGGGATGGAATACACAAATATACAATGGGCCTGAGTCATTAAGGAGAGTAAAGCCAAAAAAAACATGTTACATTGGAGGGGGAGGTAAATGTAAAATGTGGGGACAGATTTATATTTGGGGTAGGACATGTCCTAGATCAACTTTACATTTCAGTGTACAAATAAAGCTATCAAGTATATGTGTGCTACATGAAAAAAGAGCCAGTATTTAACTAAGGGTCCTTACAAGGACTGTTTCATACCAGTTAGAAGTACCGGAGATCATGTGGGCAGCACTGGGGTCATGAGTTCAATTCCCGACCATGGCCTTATCTGTGAGGAGTTTGTATGTACTCCCCGTGTTTGCATGGGTTTCCTCCGGGTGCTCCGGTTTCCTCCCACACTCCAAAAACATACTGGTAGGTTAATTGGCTGCTAACCCTAGTCTGTGTGTGTGTTAGGGAATATAGACTGTAAGCTCCACTGCATGGACTGATTTGAGTGACAAATATTCTCTGTCCAGCGCTGCAGAATTGGTGGTGCTATATAAATAAATGGTGATGATGATCTGTATTAGCATGCTCTTACTGTACATGGGTTAAGTTAGTCCACCCTTTCAATTCCTCATTCCGCCCGTTGTAAGGGGGTCGTCAGTGACAGATGCGTGCGGATATGAATTACCTGCAATCGCACTTATTTCTGAGCATGAGCAGTGCGGAATCACGCAAGATACACTAGGCAAACGTGCGTACATCCATTGTGTACTTGGTGCACAGCGCCTTTAGTGAACCCCTTTGGTGTCGGCAACACCAGGCAGTAAATTCTCCCAGTGCTGCATTTGCCATTCACTGCATTTAAACAGTTTAACTACATTTATTTTAATACACATTAATTTATTTGTAGCCATTTACCAACATGGACCAGGTCATAGGGCCATTTTTCACAGGTTTTCTCAGTATGATTACCACAAGAAGTAGTTCTGAGTTAATAACAGAATCTTTATTTTAAACACAGATCACACAGGTGTAAATTTAATGTAGTCAATGGTAAACCAGATAGCACAAGTCCATAGGAACAGCAGGAATGTGAAACCAGGATTACCAGGTTTAGCTGAGGAGTAGGAGTCATTGGATACCAGGCCCAATAGGATAGCTGCAGGTACTGGGTATCAGGATTACCAGGTTTAACTGGGAAGCTGAAGATGCTGGAAACTGGGCATAAAAGGATAACTGCAGGTACAGCATACCAGGATAACCAGGTTTAGCTGGGAAGCTAGAGATGCTGGATACCATGCACAGTAGGATGGCTGCAGGTACAGAATACCAGGATTACCAAGTTGAGGACATTGGATGATCCCCGGAAGAGTCAGACAGGGGGACGGTCAGGCAAGCCAGGGTCAGAAGCCAGTCGATCCACAACAATGTTCAGGATTAGCTTTTAGGATAATTCTAAACACTATGAAATTTACTTCTCCTAAAAATTTGGTCAATTTCTTAAATTAATTGGAGTATCACATTGTGAAGCGGTAGTTCCGGATCCATTCACCTAGGGTATGTGAACTGGGACTCCTACTGGTATCCTGGCTGGACTACAGATAAGCCAATAACTTTTTTTACTTTGTTTGGAGTATAAACTTTATATGATTTCCTGTAATAAACCTGGTTTTAAGAATATAGTACATTATAGGGTATTTCCATGTTTTCTCCATACTTGGTAACATAGTGACCTGGATGGATCACCGTGGTAGCAAGAACCAGTACAGATAAGCTATGATTTATTTTATTTCTAAGCACAGTTATAGTCTGGTGGGATTGGTTCTACAAATTGGTTTAAAAGTATTACATGATCTTTGGCATCCTGGTCTATGTTTCTACGTGCACGCATGATTGGAGATTACATAAACTGTTCTCCCTGAGGTGTATATATATATATATATATATATATATATATATATATACTGCAGCTGACAATCTATGAAAAGTCTGTGAATGGTAACATTTTGCAAACTTCTGGTATAGTGTCTTTATTACATATGTACCTTTTCTTTGGGCTTCTGTTCAACTAGTGACAACACCTCCGTGTACCACACTTATATGCTACATGCTGTTCAACCAGTGCCAAATATCCTTGTACCTTATTGCATGCTACGCACTTTTTCCATTGTTATTTTGGAGAAGATACCATCATTTTTTGGACTTGGGTATTTTCTGGACAGTTTATGTTTTTTTATCCTGCTTTATTTGAATATTTTATCTTCATATTAAGATTATCTTATCTACATTAAATCTTTGTCAAGTCGTACCCACTTTGTTATTTTTGCAGACTGTGTCAAACTTTATACCTTGCTTTTTGTATTGGTCTATCAGGGAGCACGGCACCGTTTTTTTTCAGTTCGGCTGATTCCTTGGTTTTGCGCTGTAGAAATTTCTTAAAGTATAATTACCACAATGTCTGCAAATAGTTTGACCATCCCTAAATTCCTTTTCTGTGTCTTCGGGCTACTGTATGTATTTTAAACTAAATGATGTAAAACAAGGCGTGTTCTCTTGTATATGGGTTGTATACCGTAGTGTTGCAAAAATGCTGTAAATCAAGTGCAGGTGTATTCTGTCCTAAAGATTTCTGGAACGTAATTTTCCACGAGTTGGACGTCAGGAGCAAAATATAATGTATGAAGCAGCGGTTTTGCAAGTGGACTATGAATTGCATTCATAACATAACAAGAGGCACAAAACAATTATTAATTATAAGGGTAATCATTATTTCTTGATTCAAGGGCCAAAAATACTTATTAATTTATCTTATGTGGAAAAATTATTTTATTAATATATTAGTGGCACAAATTTCATGGATGATTATATTTAAGGGAAAATAATGATTTATACTTAAATTATTGGGGCATATTATTTAATTACCAATGGGGGCAATAATATTTTTTTTATTAAAGTGACAACACTTATTATTTCATGATAGGAACGCTAATTAAAGTGCACACTTGTAGTGCTACAGGTATATAATTTAAATAGTGTCCCCATCATGAAATAATATGTTTTGCGCTATCAATAAACAATTTTAATTGCCCCATTATTAATCAAATAATATTGCCTCTTTAGTTTAATAATAAGATAATATTTCCCTATTAGTTTATTTAGAAATGAATGTTGCCCCATAAGTTGACTATAAATTCATTTTCTCTCCTTAATCAGTAAGTAATGGCTGCTCTATAATGCATATGTTACATCCTGCAGTTTGGAGATGCCAATCATCAGCAATGTAAGACGTTTTGCAGCGATTTTTAAACACCAGAAAAATTGCAGCTTGATACATATAACAAACAAAAAGACAATTGTTGTCAGCGCTTATCCTTAACACTGCATATCTGTGTGTATCTAGCAAAAGGAAGACATGAGGTATTAGTTCATATTTTCATCAAAACATTTAAGCCTGCATCCCAGCGCTAAGGGCACCTCATTATATGCAGGTCCTACACTGACCTCTATGCTTTAAAACACCATTAAAATGCAATTAAAATCAGATGCACTCACCTCCCAGGTATAGGGGCTTACATCTAGCAAGGGCTGGCTTGTGAGCCACACCCAAATGAGCCTTAAATAGGCCTTATGGACAGCTGCTATGACAACATAAGACAATATTTTGAGACAAAGCCAGAGAAAAAAATTACTCCCAGGAGTAGTCTTGTGTAGTGTTAGTATTTTGGACCCTAAAGCGGTCTACATCAGTATGATCTGATCACAGCTAAAACTAAAGGTGATTACTCTCTTCTAATTCTCCTGGATCTCTCTGCTGCATTCGTCACTGTTGACCACTTCAAGTACCACAATGCTCTGACAGCTATTGGCTGGCTATCTACTGGCAAAGCATGCTGGGACTTGTAGTTTCACAACAGCTGGAGGATCACAGGTAGGCCTGACCTGTTCTAAAGAATTGTGTACTTCCAACTTTGTAGCAACAGTTTGCGGAGGTGCCAACTCCATACTAGTCGCTATGGTTAGGAAATGAGATATTCAACAAGCGCATATAGACTTGATGTTTGGGTGTCTATATATTTTTGGTCATGTAGTGTGCATCTGACTGTACACATGGCAAGAGATAATCAAACAGTAAGATCAGATAATGAGAACTATGGGCCTGATTCATTAAGGATCTTAACTTGAGAAACTTCTTATTTCAGTCTCCTGGACAAAACCATGTTACAATGCAAGGGGTGCAAATTAGCATTCTGTTTTGCACATAAGTTAAATACTGATTTTTTTTTTCATGTAGCACACAAATACTTGATAGCTTATTTGTACACTGAAATTTAAAGTTGATATTTGTGTACTACATGAAAAAACAGTCAGTATTTAACTTATGTGCAAAACAGAATACTAATTTGCACCCCTTGCATTGTAACATGGTTTTGTCCAGGAGACTGAAATAAGAAGTTTCTCAAGTTAAGATCCTTAATGAATCAGGCCCTATATCTATAATATAGAACGATGAAAAAGACTCTTTGTAGTTATCCATACATAGAAAGTAAGATTACACACTGGTAAAACAGAGAAAAAAAAGTTATTTTTTCAAAATGACAATGTACACAATAAGCACACTACAAAGTGTATTTTAGAATAGTACAGTGTAAATGCTTCAGAAAAAAATAAACTTGTATGTAATGTAACTATACTGATCACAGCTTTTATATCCCTCAAAATACAGTCTACAATTTCTATCAAACAGGGATTGTTGCTTTACATAAAATGCAAAATACATTTTTTGAAATTGTCTACAGAAAAAAAATAAGCTGCAGCCTTACCGAGGGTCTTTTCCAGACAAGACCTTGTACTTTCGGTGAATTTGGACCCAGATCACTGACACCCAGAGATGACTGGCAGGCAGGAAAGGCTGCATCTTCAAATAAAGTTTTAGATGCCAAACATTGTGCCCTCAGCTCCTCAAAGTCCTGGTTTAAATATTTGACTGGGTTCTTATTAGTTCCAACACCCAGGGATTTGTTCCTATTCTTGGCTAAACTAGCAGCAATGCTTGCCATAATATCGTTGCTCTGTTCTAAAGAGCTGACGGTTAACAAGTTGTAGTGAGAGGAGCTATATATATAAGTCAGCCAGGTGTAAAAGCAAAATCCTCAGGGCAAAAGGGAGGAGAAAGACAACAATATTAGTGATTTCCCTGTGTAAGAATTCTTCATAAATACATTTTTTGTCAATATAATCGTACCTAGCACTGAATGTTACAAGAGTCTACATGTTTAATTTATCCTGCAATCTCCTTTAATAATAATTTCTGCAATTCTTCAGAAATCAGTTTTGAAACATTATACCACAAGCAATAAAAACCTTACAGTGCACATAATTCTCATGGATGCAAGCATTACAAAAGTGACATAATATTTATAGAAAAATATACTCCTAATATAAATTATAAGGTTATTATAAACAGTGGTGGAAATACTGTAACTGCAGGAGGTGCCTGATTGGTATTGGGTCACCCTCTCGAGCCCTCCTGCCTGGGCTCTTACTAATTCAGGTCTTTTCCAAAGGTGTCCTGAAGTCTTTTTGTTATGGCTACCAGTGCGGCATAAACTTGTAGAACTATTAGGGCAGCACGGTGGCTCAGTGGTTAGCACTTCTGCCTCACAGCACTGGGGTCATGAGTTCAATTCCCGACCATGGCCTTATCTGTGTGGAGTTTGTATGTTCTCCCTGTGTTTGCGTTAACATTTCCTCCGGGTGCTCCGGTTTTCTCCCACGCTCCAAAAACATACTGGTAGGTTAATTGGCTGCTAACAAAATTGACCCTAGTCTGTGTGTGTGTGTGTTAGGAAATTTAGACTGTAAGCCTCAATGGGGCAGGGACTAATGTGAGTGAGTTCTCTGTACAGCTCTGCGGAATTAGTGGCGCTATATAAATAAATGGTGATGATGATGATGATGATGATGAACTATTAGCAGAAGAAGTCTTCACCTTTAGCAGCCACCTTTCCCGTAGAGACTGGTTATGCTCACAGGTACTCGGATGCCCCCAGGAGTTACACTCTGTGTAGTACAAGTTTATGCTCACACGGCAGCGCACAGGTACAGGAGGTAATACACGGAGGAGAGACAGGCCAGAGATCTGCGGACTGGACAGAGCACAGGTGGAGACGTCAGGCACAAGCAGGGTCACAGGCAATGGTTCGGAGTCCGGGTACAGGCAGAAGGTCAGGGTCAAAGGCAATGGTTCGGAGTCCGGGTACAGGCAGAAGGTCAGGGTCACAGGCAATGGTTCGGAGTCCAGGTACAGGCAGAGGTCATACACAAAGAAATCAATCCAAGGTTCAACACCAGAATAGCACAGGAGCAGGCAGCAGTACTGAGACAGGACGCTATAACCAGCAGTGAGGCTCAGTCCTCACTGCCTTAAATAGTACAGATGACCAATCAGGCCAAAACCCTGTAAGTGCTCCCAGCACTTGCATAATAAATTACTGGCACTGAGCCAATGAGAGAGCAGAGTGCCCAGCAGCGTTCCTAACACTAATAAGCCATAATTGGCTGAGCCTACACAGACCTGCGCGGGCACCCGGCTGTTTGACAGCCGGCCGGGCGCGGCGGCAGGGAGCCTGAAGAGTGCCTAGGCAACCCGGACGAAGGTACCGGAAGTGATGCCCCGTTCGTCATGGCGACGGCCAGGACGCCACCAGCAGGGCAGAGAGGCACGGCAGTGCCCGTGGCCGCCGCGGCTGCTGACACTTTTCCAGGTCTCTTTTCCAGCCCTGTTATAGTACAATAGCTTAGTATACTTTTTCTTTTGAATTTACTCTAATGCAGGGGTGTCCAACCTTTTAGCTTCCCTGGGCCACATTGTAAGACGACAAGTTGGTTTGGGCCGCACATAAAATACACTAACACTAACGATAGCTGATCATCCAAAAAAACATAGAAAACATAGTTAACATATTAAACTTACTTGGAAATGAAGTTAGTAAGAGTTAGGAAACCTGTTGCAGAATCATGATTAAAGCAGTAGTCCCATTACCAGCTACAATTTAACTTACCTGCATCTGCCCCTTAGTGGGGTTCGGGGAATCAAATGCCCAAAACTTTTTTTTTCCCTCTCTTTCTGCACCCATGAATCATTTTTTTTATTGACCAGTTTGAAATGGTCACCGATATAGGTAGCATCAGGAGGACTAATAGAAATCTACAGAGATTTAAAGATAGGGTGGCGGGAAACATGGCTCATGGAGCCGCCTCCGATGAGGGTAACAGTGGGTGATAATTTCACCCTACTCACTGCACATTTAAAATGGTTTAAAATATTAAAAATACAATCATCTCTTAATATTTATATTAGATACATACAGAGAACACAGCTAGTTCATAATTGCATGGTGCAGAAAGTCCAAATTCAGAGTAACAACAATAAGATACTGGATAATCTTTTACTGCTGCTGATAGTTCGCGCGGGTGACTCCTCTGTGCTGCGCTACACAATGGATGTCGGGTGTGATGACGTCACCCCCGACATTCACTGCGAGCGCCACATGGAGGAGGAGACCAGGGAGGGAGCCGGAGTGCCAGCTTAAGTGACCGCAAGGTAAGTATTTTAATTTTTTTTTTTGCAGGATATTTTTTTCATTAACAGCGCTGCCCCCTTGTCACAACCACTGGGCCACATTTACATGCGGGCTGGGCTGCATGCGGGCCGCGGGTTGAACAACCCTGCTCTAATGACTCATTCTTGTGCATTCCATTGTACCCAATGTACAGACTGTGATGAATGAATAGACCGGGACTTCGCTTAGCTTGCCAGCGCAGTAGTCAGTATAGAAAATACTTGTCATTGACTGAGCAGCTAATTGGAATCTTGGTCACTTCAGGTCATAGGCATTCAGCGGTGGACCCTCGTAGCCAGCAGTTGCGTCACCTTTTATGGGGTTTTTAACAAAGAGAGAAGTATTTTCCATTGTATTACAACAGATCAGAAACAAAGACAGAAGATTGTATCTGGGGAGGGTTTTATTCAAATAAACTTTATTTGAAATTGTGCTTTTTTTTTTTTTTTTTCATATATTGGCATAAAGGACAAGAGTCTTAGCGACAGTAAGTCCATTATACTGGGACCACTGGTGACGCAAAGTGGATTATATATTTTATCAGTATTTTTATTATTATTATTTATTTACTAGCAGAACTTCTCCAGTTCTTTTCAATGACCCATTCAATTATGTGCCACTTGCCTTTGGACATGCTCATGCAAACGCATCCAGTACATTATCAACTGTCTGCATACCACGTATCAAAAGCAAGGCATTTATATGTGTGTTTTGACACTTGTGCTATTTGACACAAACGCAATGTCAGTGAGTAAACAGACTAGAAACCTGCACAGAAAGAAAATGTATTTAATCAATATTTTTTTTCATTGCTCTCTTCTATTAAAACCATCCTGAAATAGCATAAACAGACCAGGTATCACAGAGGATACTTAACCCCCAATAGGGGGGATAAAAAGGGGGGGTAAAATAGTATTGTATATTATTATTAACTGAGAATTGGGCCACATCACTTAGCGCCAGAGTTCTGTTTTTCTGTGTCTTAGCTAGTTTGGTTATTATTGCTTGCCTTGGGCTGCTTATTAATAGTGAATGGCTATGGATCTGACATGTTATAATGATAGGTATAAAGGGAGACTAGATTACTGTGATGATGATACCTGTGGATTTACGGAGGATAATCAAGACTTCTTTAAATGTTTTTTAGACATTAGAAAATCTTTTAAAAACTGATACTAGACACTGGACTGACAAATGTATGTTACAAAAATACCTTGATTGTGGCAAAATACTTTTTTTAAACCTTCGTCTTTTAAGGACGATGTGAATTTAATAGAAAAGTGGAATAAAACTGTGGACAATTGTTCATGTTCCCTAATGCAGCTTCTTATTGAATATAGGGGAATGAAAATTGGCCTATTTGAAAAAGAAATAGATTGTGTTCGGAATAATTTAGAAATATATAAGGATGACCCTCTTTTTAAAGAAAGAAGCAGTGTGGTTAATAAGAGATTTGAAGTATATGAAAAAGAATTGATTGTTGGCAAAACAAATAAAATATTCTCTAGATATGAAAGGGACTATTTAAATGGGGAGGTTAGCACCTACCAGAAAAATAGAAAAATAAATTATGAGAGAAGAGGATGATATACACACTCAGAAATCTTATCCATATCGACATAGAGAAAGGATACAATCCAATTAAATATGATAAAATACCCCACCTCTGGAAACTATAGTAAGACAAGAACTTTTAATAAAACAGAAGAGACAAAGGGGGTAACAATTAATCCTCTCTGTGTTAAGTCGAGAAGCCCAACTATGAATAAGGCTTAGAGAACCATGTGGACCAGATACAATTGTTGATAATGAGCATCACCCCTTTCATGAGGTCAGGAGAAGGACACAACTTTTCCGTATTATACAAAAACAATCAAAACAACAGATTGGAATGAACCACTATTTCCAGGCACACCCAAAAGAAGAAGAGATATAGCTATAGAAGAATATGAGGAGGAAGATTCCATTCCAGAAAGAAGACATTTAAAACACTAACTCCCAGAGGAGTATTTAATCTTTCCTGGAACATTCTCACAGAAGCCCAGGCTAAACTACTCATTAAAGGTTTTAATTTAGCTCCATCTTCCACATCATTTTTTTTAACTATTTATGGAACTGAACAAACATATACAGAATCTGTTCTTATATTCGTGATACCACTGATTTTGTCACTGAAGTTAACCAAGTCCTTTGAAGTGATAATTACTATTTTTAACTCTAGATGTTTCTGCACCAACATTCCACATGGTGGAGGTGTGGAGGTAATAAACTATTTCCTCTCTAGAGAGGGAGTTATTACATTGCAACAGTAAGGAATTATTTTGCAGACTTTATTCTTACACATCATTTTTTTGTTTGACAAAGTTTCCATCTTTAGATTTGCGGCACAGTTATGGGGACCAGATTTGCTCCGGGCTTTGCTAATCTATATATTGTATGCGTGAGGAGCAGCCCATTTGGGATAGCACCTTCAGATAGAACCTGGTCCTCTACGGGAGATATATTGATGACTTGTTTTTTGTTTGGAATGGGGATGAGCATTCTATCCTCCACTTTATAGAGCGTCTTAATCGCAACCCTTTTAATCTTACATTCACTTACCATAAGTTATGTATTAATTATTTAGATATAAATTTCTACAGAATATACCTAAAGGACAACTGAGACATATTAGGAGAAACTGTACGATAGATGATAAATTGAAAGAACAAGCAGATGAGTTAATGGCCTCATTGAGAGAGAAAAAATATCCTGAAAAGAAGCTTTCTGAAGATTTTTCTGAAACTTTACAACTAGTCAGAGATAACCTTCTGTTGAAATCAGACCAAAAAGACCATAAGTCTCTAATTAATCACAATACAAACAAATTGTTTTCTTTTTATTATGAAATGTAATAGTACATCTTACAAAAATAAAAGTATTGTTATGCAAAAATTTCAGATTGAAAATGGATCCGTTTCTGAATTCCAATCAAGATTTGCAACCTTTAGCGTTTTTTTTTTAAAAAGGCAAATCATCTTAGTAATATATTGGCTCCAATAGAAATGGAATAATAAAAAAATTCATGTTTACATACAAAGATTTTTCATTACCACAATTACGGAGGCTTAGTGGTTAGCACTTCTGCCTCACAGCACTGGGGTCATGAGTTCAATTCCCAACCATGGCTTTATCTGTGAGGAGTTTGTATGTTCTCCCCGTGTTTGCATGGGTTTCCTCCGGGTGCTCCAGTTTCACCCCACACTCCAAAAACATACAAGTAGGTTAATTGGCTGCTATCAAATTGACCCTAGTCTCTTTGTCGGTCTGTGTGTGTGTTAGGGAATTTAAACTGTAAGCTCCAATGGGGCAGGGACTGATGTGAGTGAGTTCTCTGTAAAGCGTTGCAGTATTAGTGGCGCTATATAAATAGCTGCTGATGATGATGATGATGAAAGGGTCTATATAAATGTAAAACAGAGCTAATTGTATAACCTGCAAATACATTCAACAAAGGACAGTTAATTTTGAATCTAGTGTTACAAAAAATACAAATTATGTAATCTACCTGTTACAGTGTTCTTGTAAATTACAGTAAATAGTTAGAACAACAAGACTATTAAATTTCTAGAACACAGGAGAAATATATTGAAAGGTGTTCAGAATCATAGTGTTCCCTGTCATTTTTGCGAGAAGTGTGCTAATGATCCCAAAGATAACCAGTTCTTTGGAATTGAATTTATTGCACCTACCCCTAGAGGAGATCGCTACTGCAGAGAATATGAGGGAAGCTTTTTGGATACACAATTTAAGGACGCTACATCCAGCGGGCTTAAATTAGACCATCAAATTAGACTTCTGATTGTATTCATCTTTATAAGGAAATGTCTTTTATAACAAATATGTTTACAGATTTTACGAATTATTTTTATTATGACTCCTCTGATGGGGTAAAAGCACTGAGGGGGGAACAGTACATTGCACTTATAATGATCCTTTCTCACGGCGACAAAATTTATTATTAGAGTGTTTGAGTCCCTGAAAACAATATTTCTTGCACTAAAACTTTGGGAAATGAATAAACAGGTTGATATAAAATTTCAATCACTACTATTATCTTTAAATCAATTGATGATGTCTCTTGGATACCATATACTTTATATTCATGACATGTCAGACCAAAAAGAATGCAATTATTAAAATGTGTATTATACAACCTAGCAACTATTTATGCTACATTTGAGTAAACATTTGTGACAAATGTATTAGATGACACCATATGTAATGTCATTGTTTTCATTAATATATATTGACATATTGACTTTGTATATATTAGTTCCCACTGCTAATTAGAACAGATGAGGATTAATGAGAGCCCCAACATGATTGGCTATTGGGCTTTTAAACTACTAGCAGAAAGCAACTGCTTATTTATTTCTTCCAATGAAACAGTTAATTTAGATGGAGAAACGCGTCAAGCTTCTTTATGATTGCTGTCGTGTGCTAAGAATTCATTTTCTCCTGCTATTCGATTCTATGTGGCTCCTTCATATGTACAATACAAAATACAAACTGCCAGTTTTGCTTGCTGTATGCTCCACTATAGAGTTGTCCTTTTTTCGCGGAGGCCTGAGATTCCTGAGCGGTATTCTATCACCTGCATCGGGACTGTTAACGCCTCTCACCGCTCTAGCCCTCAGCAGATTTTGCATATGCAAGTTACAGGCAACTAAACTTACCCGCTGACGGCTCCTCTGCAGGGCTATCTGTTTGTTTTTTGTTGCTCTGATTGTGTTCTAAACACAATCAGAGCAGCGGGACAGCACGTTATCACTGCCGAACGGACCTGCACATACTGTGCAGCCGCCGGCAGCCTTAGAAGTTAGAAAGGGGGCGGGGCCTAAACCCCTTCCCCCCTATATCGCCCTGGGTAGAAAAAATTTCTAGATCCGCCCCTGCTATCATATGCCTTAGCCTAAGGCTATAGGTCTCGAAGAACTCATGTTTATGCCTACTATGGTTTGATTATCTACTATTTTTCTGTGCATTTCTATGTATGTACAGTTGCATTCGTATATGGAGCCTAATATTTAGTACATGTGAGAGAGATTTTATGTTATGGTATCTACTATATAAATGCCTAGTGGCGTGTGTGAAAAAAAAAAAACCAAGCTGCAGCGCCACCTGCTGGGCAGAGTTATACACTGACCTATATATTTCTTGAAGAAGAAGTAACAGTTGGGGGTGGTTGGTGGTTGCCGTGGGTGACAGTGGGGAGTTTTTAACACCTTAAGTAGCTTGATGAAGGATGTGGTGATGAAGATGAAGGATGAGGTGATGGAGAAAAATGATGACGTGGTGACATGTGGACAAAAACACGTTAAAAAAGGGCGCTTGCGTCGGGAAGTAACGCTCTTTCCCCTGAGGAGGCCTGGGCTAGGCCCAAATGCATGACAAGAACCTTTTTAACACCTTAAGTAGCTTGATTTGACTAGAATGCATGAGTATCATGCACGGGTTAACTTGTTATATATATGGGATTAAAAATAAATGTTTCCTAATTGCGCACACTATCTTCACATTCTGTTCCTAGATACGCTCATTATATTATCACACTTTTAAGCACTTTTCAGTCCTTTCACCACACTAAGTAACACTAAACCCTTACAGAATTACTTATCCAATACATGCTGTATCTTGGCAATATTTCTCAGTATATACATACACCCGTTGTAAATAACCAATCCTCGCCGCATGTTTAAGTATTAAATTAAAGTATTTTACTGTTAAACATAGGTATGTTCAAATGTACATACATACACAGAAAACCTTGCACTTACAGTTTATACATATATCTATTATAATATCCTTCAATATAATCAATACAGGATAACAATACCAAAGCTAAACCTTTGTTCAGAACATATATTTTAATTAATCCTATATTCACCACCGTTTTTAATACACTTATTTTGGTGTTTTCCTTTGTCCTATATTTTCTCTAGGCATTCTCTATACATATATCTTTATTTACTATCCCTCTGTGGTATTCCAGAAATTAGTTAAAATAGATAGTTAGGAGAGCAGTATTGTAGTTCAGATATAGATATACAATTCAGTATAGCAGTAATTAGCAATATATAGTTCAGGATATAAGTAGTATAGTTCAGACATGGATATACGGTTCAGTATAGCAGTAGTTTTCACATTAAAGCAGTAATAAAGTGCAGACAGTAAAAAATACTTGTAAATATACTTCATAGTTGCCTACTCTCCCAGAATGTCCAAAGAACCCTACAGTAATGTGGCAGGGGGGGGGGCTTATGATGTGAGTCGCGCATCACCGTGGCCCTGCCCCCTGCTGTCATTGGTCACAAAAAATTGATTGATGTTAAGGAGACGGGGTCAAATAAAAGGAAACAATACGATGTGCTTTGGAACGATAATCGGTTGCTATAGGCAACATCTCCACTCGCAGTTTAGTAAATATACCCCTAAGAGTGTGTGTTATGTTGTGTGTGTGAAGGGAAGTAAATACTTTATGGAGCCTGTGGTCACTTTAAAGAAGGTTACAGTGAAATAAAGGCTCCATAAATCGTATCTTACATCCCCTATCACCTACGCCCTTGGACCCATATATATACACACAATAAAACACACAAAATAGCACAGCAATGTTCAACTGAATCTTGAACACAAGCTCAAACCTGCGCAACAACCATTAGGCTATGTAATATGATTTAGGTCACACAATAAAGGACTAGTAAGCAGGAAATAAGCAGTTTTTGCCCTGCAGGTGCTTATTATTATATCCTAGTATCAAGCATATCAGGACCATAGCAATGCATAGTATTGCTTTGTTCCAATGACACCCAGATACATAATGACACTGAATATCTTGAAAAACATCTCGTGCCTTCAGGCCATCAACATTTATTTTGACACCTACATTCTGAACAGCTTTATTTTTGTTTGAAACATATTTTCTGTTTATACACCCACCTATGGAATTCCATATCTTGCATGATTAGTCCCCCTGCCTTGAAATTTTGAAACAAAAAAACAAAACAAACTGGTACGTTAACTGACTCTGACAAAACGGATCCTTGTGTGAGTGTGCGGTAGAGAATTTAGGCTGTAAGCTCCATTAGGGCACAAAGTGATTAAATATTCTCTGTCATATGGTGGCGCTATGTAAATAAAACACGATAATACTAATAAACACTCTCTGAAAGCCTAGCTCGTTACCAGAGCCTACCCTACACCCACCTATATGACTCACTATGTCCCATCCTTCACACTGAACCACACTTTTGTCTCAGTTCTGCCCCTTCTCTCTCCCGTACACAGGGCTCTCCTTACCATTTGTTTTCATGTCTGTATGTATTTTGTCTACTTTGTATGTCCCTGTATTGTATATGCTCTGTTTTTCCCACAGTGCGGTGCAGCAGATCACGGTAGTATCATGATAGCTGGATCTTCTGCTAAAAGTTGTTGAGATTCTGGAGAGACTGTAGGTCTTACAATCTAGTCTTCAGCAACATGTTCCTCAGTAAATCCTTCCCATACTCCATCCATCTGAAGGCAATCCTGATTCATGGGCAATGGCTGGGTCTGGAACATCGACCCTAGTTGCAATGTGTGGGATGGGTGAGTTGGTGCCATCTATACTTGTGTCAGGACCCCTCTTTGATTTGTGATCAGCCTCGCTAAGTCCTTGGATACCCCACTTGTGGTCCGGGAGAGAATAAATTAGCAAATATCATATAGATTTCCTCAGGAGTGTTTTGACGTAATTCAAGTATGTTCACACCATCGGAGGCTCACAGGGATCATGGATGTATAGTCTTCTGGTACAATAATTAAGTAAAGACTGTTCATCACTATATGCCATGGGGATATAAGGTCATGAATTATTGTTTTGTTATCCTTAGTAAGCTGTATGCCCCTTTTAAGTCTGGACTGGCATCCTTTAGGGCATTCAGCAATAAGTCTGCAGACACTAGAGATGGGCAGTGACCACCCCACCTGGTTTTGGATGTGGTTTTGGTTCTAAAATGTGTTTGGGCTTTGGTTTGGTGACAGGTTCCTATATTATATTTATAGCATTAACATTCTTTTCGAGTCATTTCCATTCTATTTTCTAATGATCCCTTCACAACTGTACCAAATGTCATCAATTTTGGCCCAAGTCTGCACCAGGTGCAGGCTGGAGGGAGACAGGGGGAATCTGCCCCCTGGGCTGGTCCCATAGTGGGCTACATTGGGCTGGGTCACTGAGCCACATGCTTTTTTTTTCCTTTAAAATGTTCTTAATAGTCTGCTACCACACTGGAAGAGAAGAACATTAGGCCAAGCCTGGACTCAAGGATCCAGGAGCAAAGGTGACTTCATCCTCTGGCCTAGAGGGTGTGTGTTAAACCCGTTTGGCATTTGTTTAAAGTGTATTTTTATTCTTATACATTGTTTAATAATAAAAGAATGTTCTACTTAACAACTGCTGTGCCTTAGTGATTGATGAACCGTAGAAGGTACTGGATATCCTTCCATGGTATAGTAAGGCACCCCTGGGTGGAGATGTTGCCTATAGCAACCAATCAGATTCTAGTTATCATTTATGTAGTACATTCTACAAAATGACGCTAGAATCTGATTGGTTGCTATAGGCAACATCTCCCTTTTTCAAGCATACAGTTTAGTAAATATACCCCTTAGACTCCTGTCTGGCATTTCTGTGCAGCTACTAGCGGTGTAATATGGTTGGAATGAGAAGATGCAGCAGAAGTCACAGACAGGGAACATGAACCAGTCACTGTAGAAATGTTAAAACAGGAACCATAATTGTCCTTTAACGTGTATCATAACTGAGCCTCCTTCCTCTGCTGCTTCTACAGGCTATAATTAGGTATAATTAGATTTTAGCACTGTTTTTGGGTGGTATTTATTGGAATTAGGCATTTTTCCCTAAGTGCGTGAGGAATTTAAGTTTGTACAGTGATTTAGTACAGCTATATTGGCTGCGACCGTGTTCAACAGTTTGTGAAACCCTTTGTTAATTTTGGTATTTGGTTGTGTTGTTTTGTTATTCTTGGTTCAGTGTTCACAACCATTAATTTGTACTTTAGCTCCGCTGGTCTATGTGGTTTTACTAGAAAAGTCCCAACACAATCCTTATGTATTTGTTATGTATGTTATGCATAATGTTTTATGTAAATATATATTACTGTTATTAATTAGCCAATGTCTCTAGGTGTGGGATTACCCATAGTATGACCAATCTAACTGCACTGTGGCCAAGAGGCTGAGAATCAATCACCATTACATTATGCAAAGCTACAGGTATGGGATCTATGATTCAACATACATGGGACTTTATGCTGTCTGAGTTAGGGTTTTACTATGTTTTCAATTACATTACCTTATATCTACTTTATTATAAATGGAAATGATTCCAGTCTTTCCAGTTACTACCCCTGACATTCCTCTCCTCGGGACATGTTTAGCAGTGCTCCTCACAGTAACTAAACACACTTTGTGATCATGTCTGTGTATATGAGATTATTACCAAGTAGCAACAATTATTTCCACTCTTCCTTTCTGATTTTCAGAATTATCTGGTTAATGGTTTTCCAGGTAAAATATCTGTATTTATAATGATAACTATCCCTCATGTGACCCTTCCTTCCATTCTTATCTCCATCTAATATTTCACAGAATCATCCACCTACCCGGAAGTCCTACCATGAGATCGCACCAAGGAGTATTGCGGCATGGGGGCGGGTCATGTCCTGCTGATCTGTGGTGTCCAGGGCCCCCAATAGGATTCCAGGGCCCCTGTGGTTGTGCCGGGGCCCCCCTAGACTTGGCTTATGGGCAGTGACCATGCAGACCACTAGGAAGCTATTGGTTCTCTCAGTCACTCTCCTCCTCCCAAAATATATGATGGAGCCACAGATGTGGCCGGAGCCCGATCCATCCTCAGCCAATCATCACCTCCTGGTGGAACTACACCGACCAGTTACCTAGTTATACCTGATGTGATCATTGTGTGCAGTGTGTGGAGTTTAATTTAAACAAGAATCACACAGAGTTTATTTTTAAATATTTCTTTATTTAACAATATGCAGAGATGCAATTGAAATATTGCTGAAGTTTTATTTATTAACTAACACTGCCAGTCCCCAGGGAACCCCAAATATCTAGGTGCAGTCAATGTAACCAACTCACCAGTATTTCTGTAATAATAGCCATTATTCTGGTCATGTTTGGGGCTCCCAGGGATCTGGTTTCAGAGTTACTGATCTATAGATCCAGAGGAAGGCGAAGAAAACCCCCGGAGACATTTCATTCTTCTCAGAGGGGAAAAAAATTCCTTCCTGACTCCACGTATGGCAATCGATTGTCATCCTGGATCACATATATATAACTGCATATTGCTGTATATACCTGTAGAGACGACATAAGGGGGAGGGAGCCCTGCTCGTAGGAGCTTACAATCTAATGAGATGAATTTTGCCCACTAGGGCGTACAGTGTGATTCATCTATACAGAAGGGGGAAGGGAGCCAGGGCTACCATCAGGCTGATATGACCAGTACAGCTGTAAGGGGCCTCTCGGTCCGAGCCCCCTGGACTGTCTGGGCCCCTTAGTCTGACAGACCCGCCCCCTTTATTATGATGGGGAAGAGGAGAGGGGCACATTTACTGTGATTGGGAGAGGGGGACATTTACTGTGATGGGGGGAGGGGAACATTTATGGTGGGAGGAGCGGAGGGGCCCTGCCAGATTAACTAGTACTGAGCCCTACACTTTCTGATGGCAGCCCTGAAGGGAGCCCTGCTCGTAGGAGCTTACAATCTAATGAGATGAATCTTGCCCATAAAGGCTTACAATTTGATTCATCTATACACAATGGGTAAGGGAGCCAGGGCTGCCATCAGGGTGGTACGGCCAGTACAGCTGTAAGGGGCCTCTCGGTCCGGGCCCCCTGGACTGTCTGGGCCCCTTAGTCTGACAGACCCGCCCCCTTTATTATGATGGGGAAGAGGAGAGGAGCACATTTACTGTGATTGGGGGGGGGGCAGAGGGGCACATTTACAATGATTAGGGGCTGATGGGCACATTTACTGTGATTGGTGAAGGGGAACATTTACTGTGATTGGGGGAGGGGAACATTTACTGTGATGGGGTGAGGGGAACATTTACTGTGATGGGGAGAGGGGAACATTTATGGGGGGAGGGGCGGAGGGGCCCTGCCAGATTAACTAGTACTGAGCCCCACAGTTTCTGATGGCAGCCCTGAAGGGAGCCTGCTCGTAGGAGCTTACAATCTAATGAGATGAATGTTGCCCGCTAGGGCTTACACTGTGATTCATCTATACAGAAGGGGAAGGAAGCCTATACAGATACAATTACAATCTTCTCATTTACCGCTCCATTAGCGACGACAGAGCAGCGGATCCCACGACGTAGCAGTTACATCAGCGTATGAAGATGTTATAATCCCACAGATGTAGAGATCCATTGGTCCTATCAGTGATCTGGGACTTCAACCTCCCAACTGACTGACTGGAGCAGCTTCTGGTCCTTATATCATGATCATTACATCACAATGTCCTGGTCTCCATGGGAACTCTGTCACCTTCTATGATGTCATCACTGGCTCTGACATCAGGTTACTAATAAGGGATGAAAGTATAAACCAGAGATGGTGGAGGGTGTAAGCCTAAAAGATAAACATAAAATCACATTCATGTCTGGGCTAGATCAGGTCTATGACTGGGTGGAAGGTTTGTGCCCCCCGTGGCTTTTTATATATATATGGGGGCCCCGGTTTACTGCTTTGCCCGGGGCCAATAATGTTGTCAATATGGCCCTGCACAGACCTGGACGTACCTTCAGATGCCCTCCGCTTGACATACTGCGCAAAATACATCTTTTTATCAGACCCAAGTCTGTGTTTTTGACTTAAACTCTCCAAATCTGCTATCTCCTATGTTCCTCCAACCAACACAGACTGATTGGTGTTGTCACTGTCGCTGGTCTATGATGCTGTTACTGGTATAAAATCAGGAACAACAGATTGTATGTAGCACAAAACATTAATGTTCTGGCCGGCAGCTGAGGAATCTAAGAAGCCAGAAAATAGACAGCGCTATCTCAGTGTCAAAGAGACCGCCCGAAAAAAGTACGGCGGATATTAGTAAATCCTACAATTGGCTTACACCTATTCAATCTTTATTAAAACGCTCAATATCACAAACTTTATAACATATATATTCTAACTAATAACTCCTGAAAAGGACATATCCGAAAGGAGATCAGAGATGGTTGTGTATAAACTCTATTTGTGCGATCAAACGAGTTGACCAATCAACAGTTTGTAAACCGCTACGGAACTTGCTGGCACTATATAAATGATAATGATGATGAACTACACAATATGTGGATGTAAACCAAGATATAAATCTGACAGATTAAGAAATAAACACATACTAACTCTGGTTAAATTCAATTAAACTAATTTACAATATCCGGAGGTTCATCCACTTAGCCATACTCCTGCACAGTTCTGTGGTACATCCTCCAGATACAACAATAGGTTAATGTCACATGTGTGGTAATGAAGACTGAAGAAAGAAGATTTACGTGGCCAACTTGCCAGTTTGTGATGGGGATCACTATTCCTTTGTAAAGTAATCAGTTCCTTACATATATTGCAGATGTCTTTCATGGAGGCAGTAGGAACCAGGAACCTGTCTCTCCTCCTCAATCAAATCCTTAAGCCCACAGATGCGTTTCACCTTGGTATAAACCTTTCTCATAGACATCCAGAAACAACTTCAACAAAATCCATATATATGATCAGTATAAAGTATATGCTCACTGGTAACATGCTAATTAAGTAATGTTTTATTTGTTTTATGAACAACCTGATTTTGAAACTTTAACTGAAAACCTGTTTTGTTACGTGTGGGACTTTTATTTCCTAATCTGGCAGATTTATCTTGGTTTATATTCACAAGTTGTGTTGTTGATCTGTCACTGCGTGACAAATTGTGTTACTACAGAAACTTCCCTGACCTGCTTTCTGATACGCCCTTTGTATAGATTTATATATTAAGTAGAATATATATGTTATAGATTTTATGATATTAATAGAACTTTTTAATAAAGATTTAATAAGACATCTCCATGACTTACTTTTTTGGGTGTTCTCTGACAGACGGATATAGCGCTGTCTATTATGTATTTTTTTTAGATTTCTATGATTATAGGGCAGTGGGAACATCCCTCACTTGACAGCTGCTTCTTAATGATTGTATAGTTTATTATCACACAAGTATCTTGTACACACATTTTTTTAGTATTCTTTTCTGAGACACCTACTTAAAACTTAAATAGCGCCTGAATCAGATGTTTTTTCAGCCGGTAGTGTTTTAAGGAAAGAGGCACAGAGAACATACAAGCAAAAATAAATTTGCACAATTATGTTTTTACACCTGTATTTTGAGTTGCATGTATATCAAAATACGTCCAACTACAAATCTAGCTTATAGGTACCTCTGGGGTAAATATATGGCAATCATCACCATCGTCAATATCATCATCACCATCACTTCTTCATGGGGCCTGGGGAAGATGGTGATAAAGGTGACTCTCGTTCCTTACATTGCTAAACATAAAAAGGTAAATAAGCATGACCCCCCCCCCCCCCCCCCAAAAAAAAAAAAACACAAAAAGTCATAACAGTACCATCACTATAACAGGGAAACAGAGGAACACATCCCCAGCCTTATCGCCACGGAAATTCTTCTGGGAATTGGGCCTGCAAAAACATGCAGCAGGGTTAGATTTAGGACTCCGTTAGGGCTATAGAGGATTTAGAATAAAGACTGTTTTGTTAAGTTTTAGCTTATTTTTTTTTTACGCTTTTACCATTTGAATCTGCAGATTTTAGAATCTCCTTGGTCAAATAACGTTAATCAGGAGACGTCACATTTTTAAAATAAGGGTCTCGTGCCATCCTAGAAAAAGATGGGGCTGAGAAGCTATTTTAAGGAAGATAACATTCTATTATTCTGAAGTCTAGGGCCCCCTGTCCTGGTGGGCCCAATCGCCAAATGCCCTATTTGCCAATGTATTAAAACAGCCCTAGTTACAATAAATAATTTTATTTTCTCTAGTGTATACACTTCAGGCAGACGCTAAACTCCCCTGAGCTAACAAAATCAACTTACTCCAAACCATATAGGGGGGTATTCAATTGTCAGCGAGTTTTTTTTTCAGACCGCGTTTTTTATCATTTTTGAGCGGGTTAACTTTACCCGCGATTCAATTCCATTTGTAACGCTACGTTTTTTTTCATCAAACGGTCCTCTCGCGCTCCAGTAGAAGGTCTATTGAAAGTATAGGGTGTGCGAGAGGCAGCCACGTTAAAAGCTGTTCAATTGTTTTTTAACGCGGCGCGTTAAACAGGAAAATATACTGTTTTATCTCGCACCTCTTTGGGGTGTGCTAAAAATAAAAAACCTCTGAAAACTATTTGAACTAATGTAATAATGTGGAAAAAAAAAGTTAAATTATGTTTATCACTAATGCCTAACATGTAAAAGTTGATTTTCTTGTGAAAAAAATAATGAAATAAAAAAAACATTAAAAAAAAATAAAAAATAAAACTAATTAATTATATTTATGTATGTTTTTAGTACAAATATGAATGTAGTAATTTGTTTTTACATGGTATAGATAAGGGGTGTCCAACCTTTTAGCTTCCCTGGGCCGCATTGGAAGACGACGAGTTGGTTTGGGCCGCACATAAGATACACTAACACTAACGATAGCTGATCATCCAAAAACCATAGAAAACATAGTTAACATATATATATATATGAGAAAAAAAGTGATATATATATATATATATATATATATATATATATATATATCCATCACTTTTTTTTCAAATCCCCCTATACTTACCTTTCAATCGCCCTGTTCAAAAAATCCTCTCTAGTTATTATACTACAATCACTTTTTGTATTGTTTCGATGCAATATCAATAAAGTGCATTTATGCCAGGCATTGTATATCAGGGTGCCCTGACCAGGCCTGCGGTACCTGACATATACATCACTGTGACCCCAAATTGTGACCTGTTTTGCTAATTACACCACTATGTTAGTTAAGGGATAACAACTTATAATGGGCCAAAGAAAATAATATATAATGCCCCATTAGTAATACAAGTAGAAGTATGTAGCAGGGAGATAAGGTCCATGATGCTCCAGGACCAGGTGACTTTTATTCACTGGTCAGTGTCCCTTGAAATAATAAAAAAAATCCCCCTTAACTTACCTTTTAATCGGCTTGTTCTCCTGTCCTCTTCTCTTCTCCAATTCTGTGCTGCTGATTGTTCTTCTAGCGCGGGTGACTCCTCTGTGCTGCGCTCCGCAATGGATGTTGGGCGTGATGACATCATGCCCGACATTCACTGCGAGCACCGCACGGAGGAGGAGACAAGGGAGGGAGCCGGAGTACTAGCTGACGTGACCGTGTGACCGCAAGGTAAGTATTTTCTTTTCTTTTTTTTTTGCAGGATTTTTTTTTTCCATTAGCAGTGCTGCCCCCTTGCCACAACCAAAACTCCTTCTGGGCCACATTTACAGGCGTGCTGGGCCGCATGCGGCCCGCGGGCTAGACAACCCTGGTATAGATGATTCTATGTTAAAAAATAGTTCAATAAAAAAATATGCTAAAGAAGTACTGTACTGTAGATATTATCAATGTGTAATGTAATCTAATGTACGGAGATGTATGCAAATCCTTTTTTCTTGTGTTATACATGACCGCGCTACAACTCCCCTTCACTCCCCTAAAAACTTGCAAACACAATGATTAACGCGCGGGGGCAGCATTCCCTCTTTTACAATTGAATTGCACCAGTTTTCACGCTGCGGTAACTAAAAAGGGTCGCTATTGCAGTTAAAATCCCTCTGTGGACAATTGAATACCCCCCCATAGAATTACATTCAGAGGTCAGGTCATCCTATTGTTGCCTCCCTTTTTTTATTTTTCAGGCGGCAATAACCAAGGGTCAATTTATTGGTTGAAGTAGTTTGTTGGCAAGGAAACAGGGTACGTGAAAAATAGCTGGACTAAGCAATGACAGGGATTGGCCGAGAGACTCTTTTAAAAGATGGAACTTATTTACTGGTCCTAGGGCAGTAAAATGTTTAAAGTCTGAAAAAGCCTCTTTTAAAAAGTTGACATGTTGAAGAGAGGTAACACAGTGACTCATAGCCTTGCAGTCTGCACAGAAATAGCTTGAAACACAGCCAGAACCTACGCGTTTCGCACAAGTGCATCAGTATGGTCTGCTCACCGGACTTCATGTTGCATGCCTACCTTCTGCTTTGGTTCCTCAGTTGCGGAGAGACAGGAAAATCTTTAGAGGCCCAATCTGCAAAAGTGTGAACGTTGCGTGAAAGAACAAGGGCCTGATTCACCCAGGCGTGCAGTATTATACAGACGTATTTAGGCTTTTTGCACCAAATTCATCAAGGCACAGATCTCAAGGTGCCTTCTAGATGAATTCGGTAGCAAAGCCATTTACGTAACGTAAACTCTGGAGTGGTGTACCACTGCGCCTGACTGTGATAGTGTCTGGCTACCGACTAGTATGTGTGAGTATGCCAAGCATTTGGCTGGCATGCCTGAGCTTACTTTGCAGGGGAGGTCTTAGGAGCTGATTTTGCATCATCTATACCAGGGGTTTGGTTCCATTTGAATTCCGCAATGTATTACAGACAAAAGTGCTGGTAATAGTAAAATTGGGGTGAACCCAGCCTGTTTGGCCCCCCATTTTTGCTAGTTCCTGTCTAGGCTGCCATCACTACAGTTGGTTAAGCTGTTTTTGTGGGGCACACTTTTTTTTTTTTTAAATTTATCTGTAAAAATGTAATGATTTATGGCAATATTGTATCCCATATGATGATAATGACATAATGACTTTGAACCTATTATAGTGCGGAAAGCAAACGATTACCTCGTTACAATAATAGGGGAAGATGTCATATTTTTTTTGCCCTGCTACCCTCATCACAAACCTCCTTATGTCTAAATATGTTAATATCCAGTAAAAAGGGACAAATGTATATTAGATATTAGTTTATGTTTAAAATGTCACTTCGTTATGGCACTAATGTACATGAATACACATTTTCTATTATATATATAAAAAAATATATACACACCAATGTATGGAACTAATTTTTTTAATATCTACACAAACGTATAAAAGGTTAAATAAATCAAGGGTAATAAAGTTTTTCAGCTCTACATTTTTTTTTTTTACATTTCTTTATTTTTCTCATTAAATAGAGTAGGGATATGGGGGATTGGCAACTGGGTGAGGGGGACTGAAAAGTGGGTGAGGGGGGTTGGAAAGCAGGTGTGGGGGGCTGGAATGCGGGTGAGGGGGGCTGGAAAGCGGGTGAGCGGGCTGGAATGCGGGTTAGGGGGGCAACCAATATGGCTGTTCTCTTGAGCTGTAATAAAAAAGGAGGAAAAAATTAGATTATCCAGCTTAGGTCATTTTGACAACATATATTACTTCTATGGATGTACTTTAGATACACATTTGCTGGGCTAAGCAGAGGTCTGAAATGTTACATACTTGAAACTCTCTGCACAGGTTCATGTTATACTAAACACAGTGGCAGCCAGAGGACTAATACTTTTTGGAGGTTCATGCAGATATATATTTGTGGGGTGACCAGGGGGGGTTTATTGACAACAAACACTTATTAGGCCCCATCATGTCAGACGCCTGTGGAATGGCAAACGTTGCCTAGGTCTAGGGTAAATTAAATGTGCGAAATCAAGACTGATGACTACACTTTAATGCTGTCCCCCAACCCAAAAAATATCCGACATTATTACCTCAAGATACTTATATTCCTCAACAACCTCCTTCTCCTGGCCCTGCTCCAAATCAATGGCTCCACCTCGGCTTCTGGC
Source organism: Mixophyes fleayi (assembly GCF_038048845.1). Classification (NCBI taxonomy): domain Eukaryota; kingdom Metazoa; phylum Chordata; class Amphibia; order Anura; family Limnodynastidae; genus Mixophyes; species Mixophyes fleayi. Next base: position 334,994,064 of record NC_134404.1, on the reverse strand, counting down.
TCCTCCTCAGCCTCCTGTACCTCCTCGGCCTCCTGCTGCTCCTCGGCTTCTGGCTCCTCCTCAGCCTCCTATACTCCTCGGCCTCCTGCTGCTCCTCGGGACTTCTGGCTCCTCCTCAGCCTCCTGTACCTCCTTGGCCTCCTGCTGCTCCTCGGTTTCTGGCTCCTCCTCAGCCTCCTGTACCTCCTCGGCCTCCTGTTGCTCCTCGGGGCTTCTGGCTCCTCCTCAGCCTCCTGTTCCTCCTCAGCCTCCTGCTGCTCTTCGGCTTCTGGCTCCTCCTCAGCCTCCTGTTCCTCCTCTGCCTCCTGCTGCTCCTCGGCTTCTGGCTCCTCCTCAGCCTCCTGTTCCTCCTCAGCCTCCTGCTGCTCCTCGGCTTCTGGCTCCTCATCAGCCTCCTGTACCTCCTCGGCCTCCTGCTGCTCCTCGGGACTTCTGGCTCCTCCTCAGCCTCCTGTACCTCCGCGGCCTCCTGCTGCTCCTCGGCTTCTGGCTCCTCCTCAGCCTCCTATACCTCCTCGGCCTCCTGCTACTCCTCGGGACTTCTGGCTCCTCCTCAGCCTCCTGTACCTCCTCGGCCTCCTGCTGCTCCTCGGCTTCTGGCTCCTCCTCAGCCTCCTGTACCTCCTCGGCCTCCTGCTGCTCCTCGGCTTCTGGCTCCTCCTCAGCCTCCTATACTCCTCGGCCTCCTGCTGCTCCTCGGGACTTCTGGCTCCTCCTCAGCCTCCTGGACCTCCTCGGCCTCCTGCTGCGCCTCGGTTTCTGGCTCCTCCTCAGCCTCCTGTACCTCCTCAGCCTCCTGTTGCTCCTCGGGGCTTCTGGCTCCTCCTCAGCCTCCTATTCCTCCTCAGCCTCCTGCTGCTCTTCGGCTTCTGGCTCCTCCTCAGCCCCCTGTTCCTCCTCGGCCTCCTGCTGCTCCTCGGCTTCTGGCTCCTCCTCAGCCTCCTGTTCCTCCTCAGCCTCCTGCTGCTCCTCGGCTTCTGGCTCCTCATCAGCCTCCTGTACCTCCTCGGCCTCCTGCTGCTCCTCGGGGCTTCTGGCTCCTCCTCAGCCTCCTGTTCCTCCTCAGCCTCCTGCTGCTCCTCGGCTTCTGGCTCCTCCACAACCTCCTGTTCTTCCTCGGCCTCCTTCTGCTCCTCAGCTTCTGGCTCCTCCTCAGCCTCCTGTTCCTACTCGGCCTCCTGCTGCTCCTCGGCTTCTGGCTCCTCCTCAGCCTCCTGTTCCTCCTCGGCCTCCTGCTGCTCCTCAGCTTCTGGCTCCTCCTCAGCCTCCTGTTCCTCCTCGGCCACCTGCTGCTCCTCGGCTTCTGGCTCCTCCTCAGCCTCCTGTTCCTCCTTGGCCTCCTGCTGCTCCTCAGCTTCTGGCTCCTCCTCAGCCTCCTGTACCTCCTCAGCCTCCTGCTGCTCCTCGGCTTCTGGCTCCTCCTCAGCCTCCTGTACCTCCTCGGCCTCCAGTTGCTCCTCGGCTTCTGGCTCCTCCTCAGCCTCCATACCTGTGAGTTGGATGCACTCACAGGTATTCGGATGCCCTTAGGACTTAACACACGTAGTAAAAACTTATGAGCAGGAAATGGCAGCATGGATATAGCAGGCAGGGAGTCAGGCAACTCATTACACGGATAACCAGGGTCAGGTCAGAGGTCGTGGGTCAGCAGGGAGCATCACAAACAGGTCAATAGGTTGGGGCTGGCAGCAAAATCGCTAACTGGCAGGGAGACTAAGCCCTCCCTGCTTTTAAACTGATAGGACCAATCAGAAATGGGGCCAAGAGCACAGCACCACATAAACTCAGGAGGCGGCAATAACTTAATTGCAGCCGCGCGTCCTGGCTGCCTGTTACTAGCTGCAACGCAGCGGCAGCGGTAGTGACGTTCTAAATGGTTATTTATATTGCCAAACCGGATCCTGTGGAATATTATTGGGTCATTATGACTGAAGAAAAGAAGATATTTTTCAAGCACACTTGGAATATTTTTTGAGGGTTTTTTTTGGGACTACTCCAGGACCTGGAATGATAATTTTTTGTCAGCAACAGGACCTTTGCAATATTATGGTTTTTGTTATTGTTGGTTTCAAGCCTTATTGGAGTAAAAGATTACAAGATTGGATCGTTTACAGATGAAGACATCAAATGGTAAGTATATGGGGTTTATTAATTTTAATAAATATATGTGGTTGAAGAAAGGTGGCTGGTTTATTTTAGGATTTTTTATATTTTTATTAAAGTAATGAGGTTTTAACGAGGATTGAGTGTTTAACTTAAATTTTAGTTTGTGGAACTACATGGCTCAGCGAGCCCTGGGTGTCAGAGCATGCTGGCACTTATGGTTCTCCAAGTGCCAGCATGCCCTTGGGATGGTCTGACTATCACAGGTACAGGTACAGTACATCCTTATATATGATTGTCCTTAGGCCTCTTGGGATGCACAGAGTAGGGCTTCTTATTTTATGATTAAAATTATACAACTTAAAATTAGAAGCAAAACTGCCTCCCCCAGACCTCAATTTTAACCAAATTAATCTGAAATATTCATAAACTGCCCCCCCTTCAGCATCGCACAGCCCTGGTTACGGTCCTGGCCCAGCCATTCTCTGTTTGGATATGTAGAGCCAGGGTGGGAAACTGAACTAAGCAAAGCTCATATGAAAATAAAGGGGGACATTCCTGCAGATCATGCTATACAGAGGTATACATTGGTATATGTTAGATGTTGCAGCCACTGACCTAGGTACTGAGTATTTAGAGCATACTTGCCAACTTCAGTGATCTCCCCTCCGGGAGGGGAGATCTCGCTGGTGATTCCTGGGGCCGCGGCCAAGTGGATTGCGTCATTTGGCTCTGCCTCATAACCTGTCATCAACATTTTATCCTATTATAGCAGGGGGTGGGGCCACAATGATGCGAGAAACGAATCAGTAAGCCCCGCCCATCGTCAGAGGACTCACAGAAACTCGGGAGTCTCCCGGACATTCCGGGAGAGTAGGGCAACAATAATTTAGAGTGTGTAGGGATGGGGCCTACTTTAGCCAGTTTCTAGATTTTTTTACTCCTTTGGTCTATAATGTTTTCCCCGTGTTTGTGTGGGTTTCCTCCGGGTGCTCGAGTTTCCTCCCACAGTCTGAAAACATACAGTATATATAGATACAAATATGTGTGTGTGTATATCTATCTATCTATCTATCTATCTATCTATGTATCTATCTATCAATCTATCTCATATCTATCTATCTATCTATCTATCTATCTATCTATCTATCTATCTATCTATCTATCTCATATATATCACATATCTATCTATCTATCTATCTACCTATCTATCTATCTATCTATCTATCTATCTATCTATCTATCTACCTACCTATCTATCTATTCCAAATCTATCTATCTATCTATTTATCTATGGATCTATCTCATATCTATGGATCTATCTATCTATCTATCTATCTATCTATCTATCTCATATATATCACATATCTATCTATCTATCTATCTACCTATCTATCTATCTATCTATCTATCTATCTATCTATCTACCTACCTATCTATCTATTCCAAATCTATCTATCTATCTATTTATCTATGGATCTATCTCATATCTATGGATCTATCTATCTATCTATCTATCTATCTATCTATCTATCTATCTATCACATATCTAACTATCTATCTAAAATCTATCTATCTATCTCAAATCTATCTATCTATCGATCTATCTATCTATCTATCCATCTATCTATCTATCTATCTATCTATCTATCTATCACATATCTATCGATCTATCTATCGATCTATCTATCTATCTATCTATCTATCTATCACATATCTATCTATCTATCTATCTATCACATATCTATCAATCTATCTATCTATCTATCTATTGATCTATCACATATCTATCTGTCTATCTATCTATCTATCTATCTATCACAGATCTATCTATCTATCTATCTATCTATCTATCTATCTATCTACAATATCTATCTATCTATCTATCTATCTATCTATCTATCACATATATATGTGACAAGTAAGTCTTAGTTACCACCTCTGTCACACACCTCCTATTATCTCATTCAGGAATTCTCCCCTTGTTGTCTCCTCCCTTTCGCCCTCAGGGTTCTTTTACACTGACTCCCTACATATATATATTCCACCTCTCAGCATTTAGCCACATACTCCTGTACACAGAGCGACGGCACTATGGCAAGCATTGCTGCTAATCTAGCCAAGGATAGGAGCAAGACCCTGGGTGTTGGAACCAATAAGAACCCAGTCAAATATTTAAACCAGGACTACGAGGAGCTGAGGGCACAATGTTTGGCATCTGGTATTTTATTTGAAGATCCAAAGTTTCCTGCCTGTCAGTCATCTCTGGGTGTCAATGATCTGGGTCCAAATTCAGAAAAAGTACAAGGTCTTGTCTGGAAAAGACCCTCGGTAAGGCTGCATTTATATTTCAGACACTACTTATGATAATATTTCAGACATCTACTAGTAACTATCAAAATGTTGATAGTTACATTGTGTGGTTTATAAGTGTTATGGTACCAAATACTAACATCACGCAAGATTACTCCTGGGGGTATATTTACTAAACTGCGGGTTTGCAAAAGTGGAGATGTTTTGCCTACAGCAACCAATCAGATTCTAGCTGTCATTTTGTAGAATGTACTAAATAAATGAAAGCTAGAATCTGATTGGTTGCTGTAGGCAACATCTCCACTTTTTTCAAACCCGCAGTTTAGTAAATATACCACCTGATGTCACTGTAAATTTGAAATAAAAATAAATTTTAAAATAATTTCTAGGAACACTTTGCTGCTAAATTGGTAAAAATAATCATGTCACAAGCAACATGGTCTCACTGTATCTTAGTGTATTATACCCCTCAACATGACATGTATACTGAACTTGGTTATATTTTAGATTAGTGTTTTGTGTTAAGAGAAAAAACAGATAGTGAAAGTTGCATCAAATATATAGAATACCAATGGGTAGAGTTACTAAAGATTCTAAAGTAGAAAAGTGGAGGTGTTGCCCATAGCAACCAATCATAATTTAGCTATTATTTCCAAGAATGTACGAGATGAATCATAGCTAGAATCTGATTGGTTGCTATGGGCAACACCACCACTTTTCTATTTTAGAAGCTTTAGTAAATATAACCCTAGGATTTGTATTGTGAAGATGGTCAATATTGAAAAATAGGGACATTACCTGGGACAGAAACAGATAACTATGTATCAGAAAAATATGAATTGTCTGTTTAATCTGTTGCAGGAAATAAATCCCAATCCTCAGTTTATTAACGAGGGTGTAAATCGTGCTGATGTCCGTCAAGGATCTCTAGGTAAGTAATCTCATTAAAGGGGAACTCTGGACAGAAAGTAACTTAATCCTCTCCAACTGCTAGTAGAAATATTGGGATGGCGTCTGTTCATACTTACCAACTTTTCAATGGGGGTGGGGTGTGAGGATGTGCGGCGAATCGCATGATTTCGGACCCAGAGACACAAAGCGCCACTTTTGCAAAGGATCATTATTAAGGCACAATGCTGCACTCCCCTTCTAGACACTGCTAGTTGTGATGATGTGGGTTTAGAATAAGTCAAATAATAACACTGACAGGGGATGTAGTGAAGGACACTATTACCTTGCTCAGCAGTGCTCCTCACAGTGACTGTATGACAAGCAGCACTCAGTGATTATCTTGGTATATATGACATTCCCCTCCTCATTAGCTTGTATTGCAGTGCTCCTCACAGTGACTGTATGATAAGTAGCACTCAGTGATTATCTCAGTATATATGAAATTCCCGTCCTCATTTTCTTGTATAGCAGTGCTCTTCACAGTGACTGTATGACAAGTAGCACTCAGGGATTAACTTGGTATATATGACATTCCCCTCCTCATTACCTTGTATTGCAGTGCTCCTCACAGTGACTATATGACAAGTAGCACTCAGGGATTATCTCGGTATATCTGACATTCCTCTCCTCATTACTTTGTATAGCAGTGCTCTTCACAGTGACTGTATGACAAGTAACACTCAGGGATTATCTCGGTATATATGACATTCCCCCTCCTCATTACCTTGTATTGCAGTGCTCTCCACAGTGACACTAGGGGAAGTCACTCAGTGATACCACGGACATATATAGCAACCAACCAGACATTTGCTTTCATTGTCTAACTTGTACAAGATTGATGAAATGTAATTGCTAATAGCAATGCTAATCCCTTATTAGCCCCTGTCAGTGTATGGGGCAGAGCAGGCTGGGGGTAAGAAGGCAAAGAGACAAAGTAAAACGCGTGTCTTACGTGCTTCTCAATATGCAGAGAAATAAAAATGATTGTTTACTGAGAATAAAAGAAATGTCCATATTGTTCAGACCAGTGGTCAAAGTGGAAATTTAGAAGTGGCCGTATGGAGAATGTAAGTGACTGGGGTTTGATAGTTTTACGATGGAGACGTGACGGTTTGATTTATCACTGAATACACTTCCACCGCTGGTTCAGACACCTGTGATGTAGTTAGTGTGGGATATGGTAAGAGCAGCTCTTGGTGGGTAGCTGTAACTTTAGAAATGGATTGGAGCTGGGAGTGGGTTGCAAATGACAGGTGCATTTAAACATTTTTGCTATAGGCCAAGTACTTCCTATTTTCATCCCTATTAGGTTTTAATAGGGGTGAAAATTTTAATAGGTCATATAATTTGTTAGAGCTGTGCAGGTCTGTTAGAGATTGTGACTATTTGCCACATTACCAGCATTAATTGTTGTCCTGTGTATGAGGGAACACCCTGGATTTCTGATCATTGATTGACCTGAGAATACACTATTACAGTATATTATTCCTATGTCCAGGTGACTGCTGGTTCCTGTGTTCTATTGCATCTCTCACCCTGAATGAAGTCTGCCTGTATCGGGTTGTTCCCGTAGACCAGAGCTTTACCAAGAGCTATGCAGGAATCTTCCACTTCAAGGTAACACAAGATTATATGTCATGGTGTGTTTTACCCATATTTACTAAATATTGAGCCGTTCATAACCTGCCAATCAGGAGATCCCGTATCTCTGAACAACTGTTTCTAAATGACTCTTTAAATTGGCGGCTGTACCTGGGGCTTCTGACTTGGGGCCAGTTTGTTCCAGTAATTTTCTTTTACTGCTTTTTTTTTAACTCAGTCATTTTTATTGAAATTTTTTGCAAAATATTTTAAATAACACATTCCAGTATTTTTTTTTAAATAAAATTTGTTTGGGTAGAGTAAAAGATGAAAGAGTTCTTCCCAGATAACCCAATGCAACGCCAGTGCGTGGAAACCTGTCCAATCAATAAAGTACCAATTCATTTTAGTTATTAAGTGCCTTTAAGAAGAGCGTGGGAAAAGAGAATGTGTTACCTCTGATACCACAAATAATCAAGGCATATAATTACACTAATTTTGTCATCACATTGGGGGTGAAGCTGCACAGCCTCTGGGGGAGATTCAATTGCCAAATCTGTGTTGTGCACGGACATCACCGTGATGTCCGCCTGCAGACATTGGCTGCAATTACGGTAGGAATCTCTGCTCATTTGTCTCCAATGTAACAAGCTGGACGTTTCTGTCGGGTTTGAAAAGTGGAGATGTTGCCTATAGCAACCAATCAGACTCTAGTTATCATTTATTTAGTACATTCTACAAAATGACAGCGAGAATCTGATTGGTTGCTATAGACAACATCTCCACTTTTCAAACTCAATGGAAACTTGCAGCTTGATACATTTGCCCTTAGAAGCTTTACTAATCAAATGGTTGAGCACTATTGTTCTTTACTGTAGTTATTGTGTAGTATAGTACTTATTAGTTTTAAAACTACAGTGAGCCATTTTAGAAAACGTTACTGATGGTCCCTACGTAAATCACCCTTCGGTTCCCAATATTTTATATTAAATACAACTGAGCTTCAGTTTATTTTATTTGAAAAAATTGCTTAATTGAGGTTATTTTTAGTAGTTTGTTTTTCCGATTCATCTAATTATGTTGTTGACTGTGAAGAACATTAAGGGTTCCTTGAAATGATCATTTCCCCCCTGATGATCAGTGGTGTGCCCAGGCGTGGGCTGACACAAGGCTCATCTCTCTGCAGTGACGTCATTGTGGCCTGAATAGCTCGACATACTGGGACAAGTTGAAACGAGCAGCTTAAGCCGTTTAGTTTAATGTCAGAAACAGATGTCTAAAATGTCAAGAATGCAGAATAATGTCACCAGGTCAGAGAACTGCAGACATCGACACGCACAGAAGGAAGAGACAAAGATGGTGGGCTTGATTTATCGAGGAACGCAAAGTGAACGCAATTTGTGTTTTTATATAAATCAGACGGAAATTGCGCGCACCTCCGCATGAAATACCTATATCAAGTTGTTATTAATGTCTACTCTACATAAAATGCATATTTACAGTTGCTCTTAATTTCAAACACATGTTCTTGCTGTATACACACATGTCAGCAGAGCTGTAACTTAGAATTCTAGTGCCTGGGGCGAGAAAGACAAATGCCACCCCCCTAGCCCTCAAATTTTAACCAAATTAACCTAAAATATTCCTGAATTGCGCCCCCCTTCAGCGTTGCGCCCTGGGTGGTCACGCTGTCGCACAGCCCTAGTTGCGGCCCTGCACGTCAGTCCTCACTATCACTCGGCACTTACACCAGGCCTGTAACTGGTGCAAGTGCTGAAAAGCTTGGGGGTAATAGAGGCACAAAGCTTGAATTGAACTAATGTGCTTGTGTTTGATGACTCATATGTCAGATTGGTGCTGTAATAAGCTGTAACCTGTTTCTCCCAGTTCTGGCAGTACGGTGAGTGGGTGGATGTGGTTGTGGACGACCGGTTGCCTACAAAGAAGGGAAAGCTGGTATTTGTAAAGTCTACGGCTGGTAATGAATTCTGGAGCGCCCTCCTGGAGAAGTCCTACGCCAAGTAAGTGAGAGCAGCCTAAGGTCTTGTGCTTAGAACACAGCTTACAGCAACCCCAATTGCATACTTGCCAACTCTCCCTGAATATCAGGGAGACTCCCTGAAATAGGGATGATCTCCCTCACTCCCTGAAGAGTCTGGCATTCTCCCTGATGCTGAGCCAGTACAAGACGTGGTTGGCTTCGCCGTCTGTGGCATGATGACACAGTTCAGAAATTGCGTCCTATGTCCATGTATTGATACCTATGGAGGTGGCCATTTTCATGGAGACCAGGATTTAGTCAAAGACTGACAGGTAAGACAACATGACTTCAGTAATGGAGACAGAAATGTAAAAGACACTTCAGTCTCTAGAGATTCATTAGCTGCTTTTCTTTAAACGCATAGTTGCCTACTCTCCCGGAATGTCGGGGAGACTCCCGCATATCTGGGAGACCTCCCGGGCTCCCGGGAGAGTAGGGCAACCTCAATGACGCAAATATCGCGTCATCTGCTGTAATTGGCCAAAATTGTGACAATCGTTTAGGGGGTGGGGCCAAAATGATGCAATTCGTCAAGCACTGCCCCCAAACGCCCACCTCCCCCGGGATCTCCCTGAAGCCAACGAGGAATAGTTGGCAAGTATGCCCAATTGTCTGATGAGCAGGATGTCTCTGCAGATAGATCAATGAAATCCAGAAACAAATGATTGCTGTGTCCTAATAAACTCTCACAATGAGCAGGAGAACCTGAGTGATAATCTGGGAGGACCTTTAGCTGATGCAAAGCAATACCATATAATACATTATAATGATGGTATTGGGTGCAACGCTCTGGGCCGGCCGCTAAGAGTGCCCACCTGGTAATCCCCCGTTTAGCTGCCATCCCTGCTTCTTCAAGTCCTACGTCCCTCTGCTGTCTGCTCTGAGCGCTGCCTTCTTATGGGGCCCCCAAATTATAATTACACCCCTGACTCCAGAATATGTATTCTCTCACAGACTTAATGGGTCCTATGAAGCACTGAAGGGTGGCCAGTCGTTAGAGGCTCTAGAAGACTTCACCGGCGGCGTGGGCGAATTCTATTACTGTAAAAGTGCTCCAGAGAATATTTTTCAGATCATACAAAAAGCTCTGAGAGCGAGGTCCTTGCTCGCCTCTAGCACAGTAAGTCTCTTGTGGGCTTCATTTAATCTTACTAAGCAACGTATTTATAGTATGTCTAAAAATAATGATCATGAAATAACCAAGACAAACACAGCCTTTCATGACACATGCGTGTAATAGACATGAGGTTTAATTTAGAGACACAACAACCCCAATTTTACAGCTTTCCTATAATTTTTAATGTATACCCAATGGAGTTATATTATATAGAAATATATTTATATTATAATGAGGACAGAAAGACTTTCAATACAATCTGTGACCACATAAGTAATATTTTCTATTTATTTTCCTGTACTCATCACAAATAAAGACTTGGTTGATTTTAAGGTCAGAGACCGTTTAAACCATAGTTGTCCCAATTTGCCGGAATGTCCGAGAGACTTTCTGGCCACCTCGATCGACCGAGGGGGTAATTTACTGGTCTGTTTACCAATACATGGCGATGGAACTGGTATTCTATCGCCACGACTGCCATTATTTATTATTAAAATCAACGATACTTGGCTATCTCAGCAACTTATCTCCCAACCGTCCTGATTTCAGCCGGGCAGTCCCGAATTTAGGGCTCTGTCCCTCCCAAGGAATTGTTGGTCACGCGCATGTGGGAGCTAGCTAATGGGCAACCTATCGCATTACAGGGCTAGGCAGCCGTCTGGAAGCATGGTCCCGCCTCCAGCGCAATGTGGTCACGCCCCACCGTAGCATGGTTATGACTCCTGTCCCACGACCTGGGACTAGCAAGTTGGGAGGGATGCAGTAATACTGGCCCAGAATGGTTAGGGTAACTAACTGCTTCGTTGGGCCAGTTTGAGGGGACGCCGGCTTACTCATGGGAAAGCTTTTGCCCGCCAGACCAGCCTAGTTTTTAGCTTCAGAAACTGCCTATAGAAAAGTCTGTGATAAATGCTGAAATAGCATGTATGTTACTGTGTAATTGACAGGTTATTATATAGAATGGATATGATGTGTTATTGACACAATGGAAAATATTGTTATACTTTACGCATAATATTACTGCTAACCCCCTATCATAAATTCCTACGAAACCTTATAATATCTAGATATCCCATAAAATATAAATAAAACCATTTATTCAGTAACAGGTAGCAGGCCTCCTGTGGTTATGTGTTTGCACAGTAAATTAGTAGGAGAAGTTTTCTGCAGAAAATATAAACAATTTTGCACAAATATGCTAATCGCATCCTCAGGCAGCAAAGACGGAGACCCGGTGATGCCAATTTCCTCATCAAGGCCTCACCCACTTGAATATGAATAAAATTGGGATACAAGAGGGGGCCTACACTGCCAGGAGTCCCAGCGGACTCTCCAAAGTTCAGGAGTCTCCCAGACATTCCGGGAGAGTATTCCACTATGCAAATAATCCTTTGTCCTTCTTATATTCTCATTTACCACAGAAATCTGATACTGGTGTGGGAGAAATAGTCGTGAGCACCAACGTGGTTAAGAACCATGCTTATTCACTGACCGGAGCGGAAGAGGTAACTAATGCATTAGACACAGCTCGGTAATCACCAAACCAGTCTGATTGGAGGGAATGTGAATATGTAATTGATCAGCGGACACTCTCTGGTTTGTGATAGGTCGCCTATCGTGGGGGTACAGTCCAGATCGTCAGAGTGAGGAATCCGTGGGGCTATAAAGAGTGGAACGGAGCCTGGAGTGATAAGTATGTGCTAAATAGGAAAGTCATACTTCAGGGTCTACGTAGGCAACATTGGGATCTCCAGTTGTTGCAGTATGCTCTGCTGGGCAGGATATGGTTTATTATACATATTACATGGCGCTATATAATAACAGTAGGTTCTAATTGTTCACATACATCCCTGCAATATTGGAGATTCAGATTTAAAATTTTATTACACAGAGAAGCAATGTATCACCACAGCATATAAGATGTAAATATAAATACAATATTATTTTGCAAGATCCCATTATAGATCTATAAATAGATCTATAAATCCCTATATGTTTATCATTCCCTTCCTCTTGTGCTTACAGTGCCCCAGAATGGAATGAAATTGACCCAAAAGTGAAAGCTGAACTCAATTTCAAGTGTGATGACGGTGAGACCTGGTGAGTAAACAGTGTTGGATTGTTCCAATTCTTTGGTCCAATCTAGGGCTTAGACCGGTATCGTACACACAAGACAGGGTCTCCGGGGCTGCAGGCTTTGAGTTAAGAAGACAAATTAGATCGATAGGATGAAAACAAATCTCTCTTTACAGCAGATTCTTATTTGTCATCATTATGTTTTGAATTCAGATGACAAGTGATCTCTGATTGTGGATATAAACTTTCTGAATCCTGGAATTGAAATCTTATTGCTTAATATCATCATCATCACCATCACCATTTATTTATATAGCGCCACTGATTCCGCAGCGCTGTACAGAGAACTCACTCACATCAGTCCCTGCCCCATTGGAGTTTACAGTCTAAATTCCCTAACACACACACACACACAGACAGACAGAGAGACTAGGGTAAAAAATTTTGATAGCAGCCAATTAACCTACTAGTATATTTATGGAGTGTGGGAGGAAACCGGAGCACCTGGAGGAAACCCACGCAAACACGGGGAGAACATACAAACTCCACACAGATAAGGCCATGGTCAGGAATTGAACTCATGACCCCAGCGCTGTGAGGCAGAAATGCTAACCACTGAGCCACCATGCTGCCCTTTAATATAGTCAGTGTTCTGCCATTATCACCATTATTTGACCACTCAGGACAGAATCAGCTGTCGTCAGATGCATTTGTGCAGACAATGGGCGACTTTATTTAACAAATCTAATGGCACCGGGGACCTGGAAAAAATATATTTTCATCCTGTATACTAATTGCTTAATGAATTACATGTTTGCTTCTGGCAGGATGCCAATTTCTTCTTTCCTAGTTGAGTTTTACCGAGTGGATATATGTCACCTCAACCTGGACACCGTGTGCTGTGACGACAAACACAAGTGGTGTCTAACAGAATTTAAAGGGAACTGGACGGCCGGCTGTACCGCCGGAGGGCGCAAGAGCAACCGTAAGAGAGTCTAATATTTACTAATATTCTTATTTTCTAATATTACATCATTATTGTTATTATCATCAGAGGTATTTGCACCTTCTGACCTAAATACATTGCTTTATTTTTATTTTTTTATGGTTATATATCACCAGAGTTTATATTCACTTTGCCTTTGGATATGACACATATATCTGCTCTAGATACATTTGTATCATTGGCAGAAGCCATTGCAGAGCTGTGTCATATCTCATTGTCAGAATTATGATGCAACGTATTTAGTAAACTTTTCACGAGGACAACAAGATTAAATATACTGCTTAGTAAACTCAAGATTCAGTGGTGTTCTTCCATTGGCCATTGACAGTAACGTTTAATTATATAAAGGATTTGAGAGTATGTTGCTTAGAACAGAAGTTCTTAAATGGGAACAGCGCAGGGTGACACAAGCCCCCCTGTCATTCTTCCTGCAGTCGCTGTAAAGTGGTGATTGACTTCGGGAAAGTAGGGACAAGAGAGACAGTGGAAGTAGTTGAAATATCCTTGTACCCACACTAAATGGCATAGGGACGAATTCTGGGGGTTGAGACGCATAGGTTAGGAATGTCTGGATTAAGCTGCTCCCGACAAAAAGATTTAACTTGATCCATTTGGTCATGGAACCAAAGTGACCAATGACATTCTAAAAAGAGTGAAATTGTTTTCCAATAAGATTTGAATTGATCCAGCAGGATGGAAGGAAAATCAGATTTATCAATAACCTTCACCACACACGTGTAGGGTTAACTGGCGATCTCAGAGCAGGATGGTGATATCTGCAGCTAGTTTCCATCAGGGCCATCTTAACAACATTATGGGCCCCCGGGCAAAGCAGTGCACCGGGGCCCCTACAGATTATATATATATATATATAATGTATATGTATAGAGATACAGATATAGATATATAGAGATAGAGATAGATAGATGTACTTGCTCAGTGACCCTTGTAGGTTTTTTTTGCATGTTTTTTTTTATTTGCAGGATTATTTATTCTAATTAAGAGCCGTGCCTATGGGGCCCCCTTGCCCATCGTGCCCAATGGAAAAGATGGCCCTGGTTTCCATTGCAATCCAATCTCATTGAATTATTGCTTTACAATAATGTATAAGACTTATTCTACCTGTGCGCTTATAACTTACAGATCCAACTCACAACGATCCGATTCATTCGAACAGACATGAAGAATTTTTAGGAACAAAGGGTTGGGAGGACAAGAGACTTTGATGCGGGAAGCTGAAATGGGAATGATTTAGCTGATGGATACATATATTAGTAACACTGTAAAAGTGATTAATAATCTTATATTATAATACACCAAACATCTTGTATAGACAAGAGTTATTTCTCCTATTAACATTCTTCTTTCACAAACAGCAACGTTTTGGACCAACCCTCAGTTCCGGATCACCCTGGAGGACCTTGATGATGACCACACAGGGGACACAGACGCACCGTGTTGTACAGTCGTTGTGAGTCTGATGCAGAAAGAGCGAAGGAAGAAAAAACCCCAAGGAGAGGAATTGTTTAGTATTGGATACTATATATATAAGGTTAGTGTCAGATTGTTTAGCGATGGTTATTATATATATATAAATATATATATATATATATATATATATATATATATATATATATAAAATCTACTATATAAATGCCTAGTGGCGTGTGTGGGAAGAAAAAAAAAACAAGCTGCAGCGCCACCTGCTGGGCAGAGTTATACACTGACCCATATATTTCATGAAGGAGAAGTGACAGTTGGGAGTGGTTGGTGGTTACCGGGGGTGACAGTGGGGAGTTTTTAACACCTTAAGTAGCTTGATGAAGGATGTGGCGATGAAGATGAAGGATGAGGTGATGGAGAAAAATGATGAGGTGGTGACATGTGGACAAAACCACGTTAAAAAAGGGCGCTTGCATTGGGAAGTAACGCTCTTCCCCTGAGGAGGCCTGGGCTATGGCCCAAATGCATGACAAGAACCTTTTTAACACCTTAAGTAGCTTGATTTGACTAGAATGCATGAGTATCATGCACAGGTTAACTTGTATATATATATATATATATACATATACATAATTAGTGTCAAATTGTTTAAGGTTGGTTACTGTATCATCATCATATCATTTATTTATATAGCGACACTAATTCCACAGCGCTGTACAGAGAACTCACTCACATCAGTTCCTGCCCTATTGGAGCTTACAGTCTAAATTCCCTAACATACACACACACACACACAGACTATTGTCAGAAAACCCGCCTAGACACCCGAGGCTGTGTTATCAGAACAGACATTACGGCAGTATTTATAACACCAAGATAACTGATAAATAAGCTACCCCCTTCACTGGCGAAACTTTCCACTGGTATCCCCTTATGAAGTGGAACGGGACAGACAAGCCTAAGCGAAGCGCAGTACGGGAATGATCACATAACTGCAACATAAATAGACGTGGGGGCGTATCTCATGCAGGCACTGTAGGGCAATACGTATTAATGATCATGACTATCGGCAGCATCTGATTGGCTGATTGCGCATCATAGTGTTCATAGTATTTAAATCATTAGCTTTGCGGCTGTATTATATCAAGTTGTGGCCGTCTTTTTAATTACAAAATTAACATTTCCATTTGGACCATCTGATTTTAAAAGGCTTAAACTGCAGATGTGGAGGTGTTTGTATTTAATTATATTTTATATTGAAAATGCAACATTCACATTTATTAAAAACACTGTCTGTGCACTGTTCTCTCCGTTCTCTCTTGTGCACATTTTTATATTGTGTACAAATAGGGTAATGTGACTTTAGCATTAACTACTGACCATGTCTAGCCACAATTTAATTTGCAAAAATTTCTATCTGGGTCATTAACATAGCTTAGTATTAAATAAAAAAAAACATCCAGAAAAGACTATTCCTTGAAGGGGGAGATTCAATAAGGAGCGGGGTGCTGACGAACATTACCACTTACGGTAGGGAATCTCCGCTCAGTTTTCCGTGCACCTCTACGGGATGCAAGGGAACATTAGTGTCGATTTCAGTGTGAACATGTGTCTCTGCGGACTGTTCTGGAGAAACATCAATCTAATGAATCTAGCCCCCAAAATTCATAGTTTTTCTACATCTCTTTGTCTCCTTTATTTTCCAGCACATATATGAAGTGTAATAGTTATTTTGAGGCTGATCTATATAGTGTAATATTGATAATTTCCTCATTTATCTGTTTTGCAGATCCCCAATCAGGTATGATGTTTGTGCTGTCCTGGTGTCCTCTACAAGCCTAAAGATACTGGACTTTCTCTGTCTCTCATTCCCTCCTGTTCTCTATGTATGTACAGATAGAGCGTGATTGTTTTAAACAAAATGCGTGATGCAAGTGCCAGTCTCATGGGGCCGATGAGATAGAATGTGTTGGTTTCTTGGACCGATCTGGCACCTACAACGCGTTTCGGGGTTTACAGATTCCAACATTAGTCTAAAACAACCATGATCCACCTGTATGTGTGTATACAAATTATTCCTACTTGGGTTACGTTTGACAATGTCTGAATACAATTTTCAATTTTGACATTATATTACTGATTGGTACATAGAATTGTAAACCCTACCACCCCCCCTCCAAATTATTCCTATTTGTTCTTTAGAGCAATTGGGTTACATTTGACAATGTCTGAATACAATTTTCCTAGACACTATACTACTGATTGTTACATACTAGATGGACATAGAATTATAACCCATCCCCCCCCCCCTCCACCTTACACCCCCAGCATAAAACTACAACGCATTTTCTGACATGTCCCTTGCGAAACATGTTGCTGTCCTCCATTGGTAACTTGCGTACTTGGTCCTCCTTTGTGGCTAAAAAATTTCTTTAGATGTCCCTTTGCTACATAAAAATGGAGTGCCAGGGGAATGACATCCACCAATCAGGTATGGGATGATCATTTTTTAAGAATTCAAAACTGCATATTAATTTAAAACTGAACTTGTTCTTTAAACAGCTTATGAAATAATAAAGAAAATATACAGAGTAATAGGGAATCGTGAGAAACACATCAAGCCGCAGTTAGACTGAACAAAAATTAAACTGTGCAACTAAACTGTATATTTACATATCTATATTAGACTTCCACCGAATTCCAAACGGGGAAGGATTTCTTCAAGAAAAATAAAGAGGTGGCAGGATTGGACACCTACAAGAACCACCGCGAGGTATCAAACCGATTCCAGCTTCCTGCCGGGAAATACTTGATTGTTCCAACGACCTATAATTCCTCTCAAGAAGCTGATTTTTGCCTTCGAGTTTTCACAGAGGCAAAAGCTGAATCTCTGTAAGTAGAAGATTCACAAGTTACCCATAGCACAAAGTTGCACACACTTTCTAGTGATCCTAATGCTTAATAAACAGAGACCAACTCCCTAGTCACCGGCCAACTTATTCAGCATCGGTCACACTGTACAAATTAAAAAGACAACTTTAAATAGTTTACACTCCTCCCACAGCCTTAACTTAATGGACGTTCCCACTTTGCCTTTAAAAAGGAGTTCTCTGCAGGTGTTCTGCTTGATTACTCTCACTGCAGACACACTCTGTCAGCTCGCTGTTAGCTGTGGTAAAATGTCCTTCTAAACACTGCAAAATAAGTAATTTAAATCATACTCAAGATTATAATTTTGTCACACATATGTCTTCCACCTGTTTATCTTTAAACTAGGTGCACTGTTATGCGAATATACAGTTGTGTTTGCAGCTTTGCCTTGCAGACTGTCAGTTGAACATCTAACTCCAAAGGCAAACCAATACCCTTGTATCCATGCTTACAGTTTAAGTGCAAGAGGGAACTCCAACTTTTAGTATGATTTTATTAACAGTATAAATATTCTGACTAATTGACATTTATTTTTATTTTAGTGAATTTGGCAATGTGGTGGACGTAAATCTTTATGAGGTAAAATATCCATCTGTCATTAGCAGAAGTTAATAATCATCAGTGTTATAAATGTATCTCTGTCGCAATCATAAACATTTTCTATAATCCTATTAATTATTATGGAGGATGTATAAGCTCTACAGATAACAAGCAATGGATAGAGGAGAGCAAAGATCATCCCCAGATAACACCCACCTCGTGCTGTAGTATAAATCACATCCCACCATAGTCATATAAATCTGGTCATTTGTTCTCAATTTAGTTCTCTGCTGGTATATTAAGCCACTCCCTCTTTATGCAATTAAGAGGGAGGCGCCAGATTCATTAGTGCTTAGTTTAAAAGGACGTGGATCTTGCTGCTATAACTTTTGTAAAAAGGAGATTACAATAGATTGTCTTTATGTAACATTCGGTCAGACAAATCTTTTTTTTTAATTTTCTAAAGAAGATCGATTCCCTTTACACTAGTAAATACAACTAACTACTACATGATTTCATTACTGTTCTCTTTCGTTCCTTGAAGCCTTTAGCAAACTCCGCTCCAGATACAGAAAATCAAAATGCATTTGAGGATCAGAAGGAAGAGGTAATGTATCTTATTGCCATGTTCAATAAATAGTTCACTGTGTATGCCCTCCGTTCAACACCATACCTTAAGTAAACATAACCAAACTTATATAAAATAACGACACGGAGACTTGAGTAAAGTGGCACTAAAAAATAATTTTATTATACCCTAACTGTAACCTGGTGGCGGAGAAAGGGCACTGAGAATCAGCTCCAGCGATACCTAACCAAGCGTGGACATGGCAATATAGCCTTAAGTCCACCCACTTCTCTCATAACCCCACTGCTTGGCCGGCCCTAACCTGGCGAAGAGTAAACTGCACTCACCTTACTACTCACTCCCCCTCCCTCACTGAGCCGGGCGAGGCCCCTCCCCACGGAAGGGACAAGAGTAACCGATTGCCTTGTAAGGGGACAGATACCTGCGACCAATCACGATAGAGCCGTATATATCAGCCGCTGATTGCAGTGCCTTCCTCCCCCACTATTATTCCTACTTAAACCGGTTTATAGAAAAACCCTAAAACCAAAACTTAATAACAAATGGGGTGGGTGGGCGGGATTTTCCAAGCCGAGTGACTGATTAAAATGAGTGACTCCCCTCTACTAAACCACAAAGGACCTCCCCTCATCCCCATTGGCCAGCTAAAAAACCTCATGTTAACTCTTCAAGGTCAGTGCACACTACGAAGCAACAATGTCACTATTTACTTTCGTTCGTATAAAAGGGGACTCTCTTGTACTAGTAAGCTCTTGTGACTAGGGGCTTCAGATCAGTTTATTTCAGTGAAGATGCAGCAACATTGTGCACGAATCGAGTTCTGCCCTACAACGGGCCATTTCGCAAAAGTGGAAAGTTCCCGTGATAGAATTTTCGAGCTTCGCTTGTGTTTCACCAATCTGCAGAATTCCATTCCACACTGAATTTGTCATTCGCAATAACAGAATTTATAGTTAATGAATAGAGCTTGGATGACAATGGGCAATTCATTCTGCTGTCGGATGACTATGGGCAATTCATTCTGTTGTTGGATAACTATGGACAGTTAATTTTGTTGTCAGATGACTATGGGAAATTCATTCTGCTGTGTGGTTGGGGTAGGGCTTGGAACACTTAAGCTTAATTTAAGGTGTGTCTTAAAAGTAATGGCTGCTGCCTGGTCATTGCCACCTTGGGGGATGTGTAAAAAACAAGTCATTTTGAGGGGCTAATTCATCTGTTTAATAATCATTAAAGTCTGTACGGTAGACAGACACTAGTCCCCCATAAATGTCCTACATACTTTGAAATTCATTGGAATATCCATACTTCCAAACTATCCCGATTTTGGCAGGACAGCCCGAATTCCAGAACTTTGTAAGGGAAGGGGCTGGAACAAAAGAGGGTGGAGTTTCACCCAAAAATAGGCATGACTAGGCGGATTGGTTTTCATTTGGCTGCAGAAACTCCTCCCATCAAAATGAGTAAGATTTTGATGCAAAACCCTATTTTTCACCATTCATAAATAACCCTTTGATGTTTTTTCCCCCATACAAGACACCACAATATCTGTCCTGTGCATCCATCCATCGCACAATGCAGGAAAAACATTCACCAAGGCTATGCAATTAATAGTATTCAGTCCTGCAATTATTTATGACTATATCATTTACATATTAAATGCTGATCTTTGTACGGATATTTATCCATAAAAATTATGCGCCTGATTCATTAAGGAAAGTTAAGCAGAAAATTGAGTACGTTTTCTTACTCAAGTTTTCTGGACAAAACCATGTTACAATGCAAGGGGTGCAAATTAGTTTATTATTTTGCACATAAGGACAATACTGGCTGTTTTTTCATGTACCACACAAATACTTGATAGCTTATTTGTACACTGAAATATAAAGTTGATCTAGGACATGTCCTACCCCAACTATAAATCTGCCATCACATTTCAAATTTACCTCCCCCCAATGCAACATGGTTTTGCCTTACTTACTTATTTTTGCTTAACTTTCCTTAATGAATCAGACCTTATATATTTATTAACATCATCATAACTGCTTGTTTTCCACCAGAAAGATGAATTCAATGTGGAGGAACTGAAGAATGTTCTGAACAAGAGGTTATTGCAGCGTAAGTTGTGTGTAGGAGCTGCATTAGATGTGCCTGAGGATTGGTAGATGCAACATATATATATATATAGGTGTCACCTGCCCAGGTTTCCTGGTTCAGTACCCGGGTTTAAAGGTTCGTCCTTGAGAATTTGCCTCTTTAAATGTGGTCATTACAAAATAAAGTATTTAAAATGCCACTGGGTACTTGCGCTTACCTCTGCAGATATTGCCCTCAGCGTAGTAGCTGGCAGTACAAGTAGAGGGAGCTTAATTTTCTTCTCTTCCAAAATCTCCTATGCCCGCTGCCAGCCACCCAGTGGCCACAATACCTGCAGGAGGAAGCCCAGGTAACTGGTGCCACGGTGCCCTCCCTCCTGCATTATGACTGACAGACCAGTGGGAGGACTGATGCTTGGTGGGGGGAGGTTTGGGGCAGAGCCGGATTCAGAGCTCATGGGGCCCTAGGCAAGATACTGGTTTGGGGCCCCCTCCCTGAAAAAATCCATAGCACTATAGTTTTTAGCATAACATATAGCCCTATTCAGGGCCTGGCTGGCAGACTTTAGCCCAGGGGGGCAAGCACATAGCACTGTCCCATAAGTAGTGGCCCATTTTTAAAGGTTGGTCTCACCGCCAGCCCTGGGAGGGCCCTCTGGGGACCGCTGGGCCCTAAGCAAGTGCCTAGGTTTCCTAGTGGTAAATCCGGCCCTGGTTTGGGGGCGTAAGTATATGACAGGGTAATATATTTACACTAAGATCCACATAGACTGTATCGCACATGACATGTTTGGATGCAGAAACCCAGCAATGATTTGGCAGCTATGTACTTAATCTAAAAATGTGTAACATAATTCATTTCTTAACTTTCTGGGCTAGTAATTATTGGTTTATGTTATCTTACCCTATATTAAAAGATAACAAGTCAGATCATATGCCCAGACCACACCCCCAATCATAGCTCCACCTACAAATCACTTACGTTTTGGTCACTTAACATCAGATAGTTGTGTGCATTATAAGGAAATGTATAGAAATATAAATGTATTTGACATGTTTCTTTATGCAGGTCCTGACGTCAAATCAAATGGATTCACTCTGAGAACATGCAGAGAAATGGTCAATCTCCTGGATGTATCCTTTCCTAGATAAATGTGAAACTGTCATTACTATAACATATAAAATAATCTCGTTATAATAGCGTCTTTCAAGGAGTTGATGTGTTGGAAGCAGGAAACATATTCAAGCGTAAGGATCTAAGCGACTTTGACAAGGGCCAAATTGTGGTGGCTAGAGGACTGGGTCAGAGCATCTCCAAAATGGCAGGTCTGGTGGGGTGTGCCAGGTATGCAGTGAGTGGTATCTACCAAAAGTGGCCCAAGGAAGGACAACTGGTGAACTGGCGACAGGGTCATGGGCACCCAAGACTCATTGATGCGTGTGGGGAGCGAATACTAGCCTATCTGCTGAAAAATTCTGGCTATGATAGAAAGGTGTCAGAACACAGTTTATCGCAGCTTCCTGTGTAGCCACAGACCAGTCAGAGTGCCCATAATGACCCCTGTCCACCCCCTGAAACGGTCTACAATGGAGCAATGGAAGAAGGTGGCTTGGTCTGATGAATCACATTTTTCTTTTACATTGTGTGGACCGCCGGGTGCGTGTGCGTCATTTATCTGGGGAAAGGGTGGCACCAGGATGCACTATGGGAAGAAGGCAAGCTGGCAGAAGCCGTGTGACGCTCTGGGCAATGTTCTACTGGGAAACCTTGGATCCTGGCATTCGCCTGGATGTTACTTTGACACGTACCACCTACCTAAACACTGTTGCAGAGCACCCCTTCATGGAAATTGTATTCCCTGATGGCAGTGGTCTCTTTCAGCAGGATAATGCACCCTGCCACTCTGCAAAAATTCTTTAGGAAAGGTTTGAGGACCATAACAATGAGTTCAAGGTGTTGATTTGGCCTCCAAATTCCCCAGATCTCAATCCAATCGACCATCTGTGGGATGTGCTGAAAGAACAAGTCAGAGCCATGGAGGTCACACCTCGTACTTATAGGACTGAAAGGATCTGCTGCTTAAGTCTTGGTGCCAGATACTACAGGACACCTTTAGAGGTTTTGTGGGGTCCATGCCTCAATAGAACGGGTTAGAGCTGTTTTGGTAGCACAAGGGGGATCTACACAATACTAGGCCGATGTATATAATACATCATTTCTTTATTATTTTGGTGTGTGTTCCACCTGGAATCCCACCTTTAAGATCCACTAGCCAGTATCATTGCTCACTGTGGATAGCAAAGCTTTTATCCCCAGAGACGAGAACAAAGAAAGGAGTCAGATCTGCTAGGCGGGAAATAAGAAAGTGAACGTCGGACCTAATTGGTCAGGGAGAGCACAGCCATCCAATCAGGTGGCGCATTCAAAACAGTCCTCCGGATCTAGAGTCCTCAATGCCTAGAATGATTCTGTCTCCCTCTGTTGGTCATAGGGAGAAACAACAAGGTGCAGCAACAAGTGACACCAATATCATGTGATCATTCAGAGCCAATCAGGAGCCAGTGTTGAGAGCTAGTTGACTTCCTACAGTTAATTCAACTAATACTTATAAATATTTATACTAGCCAGATTAACTTTAGGGTTGCATGTAAAAAGGTGACTACTGGTGATGTAACATATATATATATATATATATATATATATATATATATATATATATTGTCGGTTCTGATGTCTGTTTGATGTGTAATTGTTCATAACTGACCCACAACAACCTTAACTGCAGAATATGCAGGTGGACAATACCGGGACACTGAGCAATGGAGAGTTAAACATTCTCTGGATGAAGCTGGAGAATTACATGGTATTTGTATATATTATCACTAAAGTGAATTAATTTATCTGAACATTTACTTTTAATGAACCTAAAACTGCAGCACAGATGGTTAATCACAACGTGTAAACTGATAAAAAAAAAAAAAAAAACTACCATACATTTTTAAAATAAGAAGAATATTGTCAGTAAGACAGTAAAAGTTACTTATAAAAGAAAATACAAAAAAATGATATAAATGGTTCACTAGGTGTTAAACAAAGCTAAGTATAAAAGCTTTGATTTGAAATATCAATTATAATAGTAATAAATAAATGTAACTTTAGTCCTGCAAAAAAATCCCAAATAGCTTTAAAGATATTAACAGACGCAGACCTGCACTTCAGATATCATAAATAAAAATAATAAAATCAGTAGGTAAAATAAAAATTGCTGGGTAAAAATCAAAACCATACAATTATTAACATATAATATAGTATCAATGTAATTACATAACTGTGGATTATAAATAAACAAAAATATTGATAATGTATTCAAAACTACTAAAATATTACTTAGAAAAAAAAGAACTTGGTATTCCATTAAATGTAATGAATTGGCAGTTTCTATCGTTATTATATGTTTAATAAAAAAAAAAAATCATTTGTACTAAGACATGTTTAGATCATGTATTCACTCTGGTTTTTGAAGTACATATCTTCACATTTTGCCTGTACAAGCTTTCATCTGCCTTTGACTCTCTTGAAGAGGATTGTTGTCTTCTTTATGTAGACTTTACAGCGCATGTTTAAGCTTCTCGTAAAACAGATGTTTCCAACTGAGCCGAGGCGAGATGTTCCGTTAGATTTCACTGGGAAAATATTCGACAAAGCGAGAAAAATATCCAGCACAATATATAAAATAAATATATTAATATATAAAAACATAGATTATAGGAGGATACATCTCATACTTTGTACTTAACATATGATATTAATGCCACCTGCACTTTATGTGCCAGTCTGTATCAATAAGTTAAATGACAAACAGCCACTGCTCACAACATAGCGCAAGTACATAAATCATCCTGCATCGTAATAAATGTATTTGCTAATCGATTTTTATCGTAGAAAATCTTCCTGGAAGTAGATACCAATCTCACAGGAACTATTGATGCCCACGAAATGCGAAACGCGTTGCTGAAAGCAGGTGACTGAAATAATAACGGTTATTTATTTATTTATTTTAAACACGTTTTATTAATAACATCTTATCTTGAACAGTGTTACACAAATACTTGATAGCTTATTTGTACACTGAAATTTAAAGTTGATATTTGTGTGCTACATGAAAAAACAGTCAGTATTTAACTTATGTGCAAAACAGAATACTAATTTGCACCCCTTGTATTGTAACATGGTTTTGTCCAGGAGACTGAAATAAGAAGTTTCTCAAGTTAAGATCCTTAATGAGTCAGGCCCCTAGTTATTATTATCTTATGCTTCTATATTATCATGTTCTGCATTGATGCAAAATTAGAGAATTATACGTAGCAATTTCAGTTCCTGTCTAAGTGGAGATTACAATTCTATTTCAATACCATATACATACAACACAGAATAGGGTCATTTGTATTCAGATACCAATTAAAAAAACCTGTGGTGTGTACCCAGCTAAATTAGTTATTAATAATTAAGTCCACATACATAGTACAATGATTGGTCATTTCTGTTTAAATGACTAAACTGGTCCACCAAAGCGATACCACATGTGGGCGACGTAAGTCTGAGGTGCAAGTTACAAATGATTGACAGCTGTGGTTCTGTCGCGCTGAGACACGTGGGAGGTTTTAAGTATAAATTATTTATTGAGGGAATTGTCAAACATATATCAGTAACATCAACCATGTTTTATTTCTAGGATTTAACCTTAACAACAGGATTCAGGAGGTCATTCTCCAGCGCTTTGTGTCTAAGGAATTGTCCATTCATTTTGAAGATTTTATAGCGTGTATGATGCGTCTGGAGACGCTGCTGAGTGAGTATTGAGGCTGCTTTCAGCTCCGTTGCACAACATCCTCTATCGTCTTATTCGTCATTGATACTATCTAATGCTGGACA
Organism: Mixophyes fleayi; assembly: GCF_038048845.1. Taxonomy (NCBI): domain Eukaryota; kingdom Metazoa; phylum Chordata; class Amphibia; order Anura; family Limnodynastidae; genus Mixophyes; species Mixophyes fleayi. Next base: position 334,968,344 of record NC_134404.1, on the reverse strand, counting down.
CGTGGTGGGGAGTTTGGGATCTCCATACATTGTACCAGTAGCGCACGCAGGGGGGGTTTCTGAGTCTCCAGAAACCCCCCCCCTGCGCTAACTAAGTGGCCGCTATAGCTGCACTGTCCTATACAGCAGCCGCGGCGCTGTCAAAGAAGCGTCCGCAGCAGTGCTGTAGTGTATACAGTACCGCCGCGGACCCTTCTTAGACAGCGCCGCGGCTGCTGTATAGGACAGCGCTGAAGAAACAGAGCTGCTGCGCATGTGCAGCAGCTCTCGCGGGGGGTGGTTTTCTTTTGGGTCGGGGCGGAGAACCCCCCGCCCCCCGACAATCCTCCGTGCGCCCCTGTGTACGGCGTGCCTCCAAATGATAATGATACAAATTATACAAAATCCACTACTGCTTTTCTCTCTGGCATTCGGGAACTTACTGTATTGTGCTAGAATGCAGCCATTTGTCAAGAGCTATTCAACGTTTCAATGAAAATGTTGAGCTGTATATCTGGAAATCCATTTAATATTTCAGCACCCACAATACTTTATATTTAACTCTGACACCTTTTTTTTTCTTTTTTAAAGGTAATACATTGTATTTACAGCAGTTCTGCAAAACATGAATATAAGTCATTCTGCACAAATAACCTTTCCTTGTATTTATTAATATGGTTTATTATATTGATGTACAATGAGCTATAGAATGGGATGGAACAGCGCCACCCAGTGGTTATATTGCCACAGGAAAAAGTTGAACACATAAGGGGGTAAATGTATCAAGGTGCGGGTTTGAAAAAGTGGAGATGTTGCCTTTAGCAACCAATCAGATTCTAGGGCCTGATTCATTAAGGATCTTAACTTGAGAAACTTCTTATTTCAGTCTCCTGGACAAAACCATGTTACAATGCAAGGGGTGCAAATTAGTATTCTGTTTTGCACATATACTGACTGTTTTTTTTCATGTAGCACACAAATACTTGATAGCTTATTTGTACACTGAAATTTAAAGTTGATATTTGTGTGCTAAATGAAAAAACAGTCAGTATTTAACTTATGTGCAAAACAGAATACTAATTTGCACCCCTTGCATTGTAACATGGTTTTGTCCACCACAAATATGTTTGTTTTTTTGTTCCTGATGCAGATTTTGCACCCACTGTATGTTCTCTAACTCAGCCCCTGCTGGCAAAATATCTTTCAGAACTGAGTGAAACTAAGTTTTGTTATCCATAAAATAGATTATTTTTATTACTATGAAGCTTTCATTACATATGAGCGATATTATCACTGTTCTGTCTGTGACTGTAAACATTTTAATTTTATTTCTCTTCAGAAATGTTTCATCTCCTGGATACAGATAAGAGTGGGAGCATCAGTCTATCCGTGTCTGAGGTAATTTTCTGTCTTTAGTCTGGAGACACCAAAAACTCCACGAAAAAACTGGGGCACGGGAATAATGTGCTGTTCAACCGTCATTTTTTTTCAGGTGTTGTTTAGAAAATGAAAATAATATTACTATGGTAACAGCAACTTTTTCATATGCACCAGTTTTTATAAAAGGTCCTATATGTTTGCTTAGTTAGAAAAACTTTTGTGGGGTGTAACAGAATTTAGGGTTAAGGGTTCACAGAATGAATAGTGGGGATGTCCAGCGATACATGAACCAATATAAATTATTAAAGGTCCACTAAACCTTAAATTATATTAGAGGTCCACTAAATCTAATCTCTTGACTGTCCCCCTCTTAGTGTTGACCATAGTGAATCCCCCCGCTCGCCCCTTCCCATTTCAGCCCCATTTAATTTCTCACAGGAACAATATAATGTTACAGCAGATCCAAGAAACTGCTGCGCAACCCTTTTGAAATATGTATGTTATTCCTTACAGCAATAATTACTGACCTTGTCTCTTCTCTCCACAGTGGCTCTGTGCTGGGATGATCTGAAGCACAATGATTTTGTAACCATCATCATCATCATCATGTTATTTATATAGCGCCACTGATTCCGCAGCGCTGTACAGAGAACTCATTCACATCAGTCCCTGCCTCATTGGAGCTTACAGTCTAAATTCCCTAACATAAACACACAGACAGACACAGAGAGAGAGAGAGAGACTAGGGTCAATTTAGATAGCAGCCAATTAACCTACTAGTATGTTTTTGGAGTGTGGGAGGAAACCGGAGCACCCGGAGGAAACCCACGCAGACACGGGGAGAACATACAAACTCCACACATTCCCATGGTTGGGAATCGAACTCATGACCCCAGTGCTGTGAGCAGGGCCGGACTGGGACTAAAAATCAGCCCTGGCATTTAAAGCACACGGGCCCACCTCTGTTGATGAGCAGGAAAAAAAACACGTGCCACAGCGCATTTGGTGCGCCGCCAATGGCGTGGCTACATTATGTTGAGGGCGTGGTCAAAATGGTGCATTGATACATACATTATAATAAAACATTACATTTATCAGGCCCTCCCCATCCACATTACGTCACACCCCCAGACACATTATGACACCCCCAGCCCACTGTACTTATCTATGCTTCTAATGCTGCTGACATTCCTGTTGAGTGAGCAGGGAAGCTCTTAGTCTCACGAGATTAATAAAGCTCATGCAACTTAGATCTCCTCGGCTTGCTCTGCAGGCTGTGTCCTGCCCTGGACTGGGAGCACAGATTCCTCCTGCTGACCAGAACTGGATTAAGGCTCGGGGGACCCAGGCACTTAAGTCAGGGGGGCTCCTATGATGTAATTTGGCTATTAGACACATTTTTGACAAATACACAGGCAATACTGTGTGCACTACTGTTAGGTGCACGCAGTTCTGCCTTAACAAGCAGTACAGTGTGAAGCAGGACATATCTCCCAACTGTTCTTGTAGTCAGACCAAATCCTGACTAAGCGGGACAGTCACCCACCAAATTCAGAACAGTTGGCAGACTGTCCTGGTCTCTCCTACCTGTCTTGTCATTGTCACCACCTGTGGCTGCGGGTGTCTTTAGATCAGTTGCTGCTTGTCTGGATCTTGGAATGTTGGATGCCCTATTAGGAGAAAAAGTACATGAGTAAATGAAATTTAGCCCTGGTGTTAAATCAATATAGCATCCATGTTTTAAAATTAGGCCTCACTCCTGCCCCAACATTAAAATACTAGTATTCACATTTGATAAATACATCAATTTCTCTCCAACTAGCCCTGACATTAAATAGTATTCCAATTTAATAAATAAAACTATTTACCTCTCTCCAAACAACTCCAGCAAGAAATTAAATAGCATTTACGTTTAATAAATATATCCATTTCCCACAACCCCCCCAGGCATTAACTCATAATCACATTTAATAAATAGACCTCATTTTCCCCAAACAGCCCCACATTCAATTAATAGCTCCCAAACCACCCCAGCATTAAATTAAAAATCCAATCACTCCATCTTAAATTGTTAGGCCCCATTATTAAATAGCCCCACCATCACCTCACAAAAAAAATAGCACCCAATAATTAGCCCCTACCTGCAATTCACCATTAGATTAATAGCCTACCTCCCACATTATATTAAGACCCTCCCCCCTCACACATTATAGTCATACACCGGCCCCCACACACATACAGTATTCATACCCTGTCACACACATACACACTCTATAGTCATACCCTGTCACACACAAAACATACTATAGTTACACTGTAACACACACATTCTAGTCATACACTGGCCCACACACACACTTTAGTCATACACTGGCCCAAACACACACATACTATAGATCCCCTGTCGCACACATACTATAGATCCCCTGTTGCACACATACTATAGATCCCCTGTCGCACACAAAACCTACCATAGATCCCCTGTCACACACACAAAACATGTCATAGATCCCCTGTCACACTCACAAAACCTGTCATAGATCCCCTGTCACACTCACAAAACCTGTCATAGATCCCCTGTCACACTCACAAAACCTGTCATAGATCCCCTGTCACACTCACAAAACCTGTCATAGATCCCCTGTCACACTCACAAAACCTGTCATAGATCCCCTGTCACACTCACAAAACCTGTCATAGATCCCCTGTCACACTCACAAAACCTGTCATAGATCCCCTGTCACACTCACAAAACCTGTCATAGATCCCCTGTCACACTTACAAAACCTGTCATAGATCCCCTGTCACACTCACAAAATCTGTCATAGATCCCCTGTCACACTCACAAAACCTGTCATAGATCCCCTGTCACACTCACAAAACCTGTCATAGATCCCCTGTCACACTCACAAAACCTTTCATAGATCCCCTGTCACACTCACAAAATCTGTCATAGATCCCCTGTCACACTCACAAAACCTGTCATAGATCCCCTGTCACACTCACAAAACCTTTCATAGATCCCCTGTCACACTCACAAAATCTGTCATAGATCCCCTGTCACACTCACAAAATCTGTCATAGATCCCCTGTACACAAACTACCCCCCCTTACCTTGTGCGCTCCGCGGCGCGCTCTGTAGTGTCTTCTATCACATGGGACGGCACTTATCACATGGTGCACGTCCCATGTGACAGTCTTCGGCAGATCCATTCATTTCATCGGAGGGGAGGAGGGGACGCGCGGCAATCAGTAAGTGTAGTGCTGGCCCCATTGCTCAGCGCACAGACTGTCATGCCGAATTCCGGCATGACAGTCTGTGCGCTGAGCAATGGGGCCGGCCAGCTAGCAAACGGCCCATCTGGCCATCGGCCCTTCTGGCATTTGCCAGAAGTGCCAGATGGCCAGTCCGGCCCTGGCTGTGAGGCACAAGTGCTAACAACTAGGCCACTGTGCTGCCCTATAAGCTTATTTATGTTTAAACTGGACCTGTCACATACATAGACTGAACTAACATACCTCTCAACGTCCAAATCCATCCTGATCTAACCAACCCATATTTATTCGTAGCCATGCCCAATTTCTGGAAAGCTCCACCCCTTCTGGGGTCCACAAATTGGTACAGTCTCACCAACGTCAAGACAGTTGAGAGATATGAACCAACGTTCCCGAGGAAGCGTCCCTCAATTCACTAGGAACCAGTAACTCATGAATATCACTCAGGCACTCCCTCAGTGATGTCACTGGTTCCGAGCACCGTGATAGGCTGGTTCAGTCCACACAATGGATGCCCCCACTGTGTGTAAGTGACAGGTTCACTTTGATATAGACATTGTGAATGGAAGCCTGGAGTGCCAAATTCGAGCACACGCAGCCAAGTCGGAATCATGCTCTGGACATTCCAAAGTTACTTGTTTTTCTGCCGTATCTCTTGCTCCAGGGCTAGTCTAAGTCCTGAGCACTAGTGATGACAGTCTCTTATGTATGCTATAACATGTGTTTGCAATCCAATGTATTTGCAATTTTTTTGAATGCCTATATTATTAACAGGTAACATTAATTCAATAATTTTGTTTTGTTTTTTTGTACGTTCTTTTGTGAATTTATAATCCACGTAGACAGTGGACATATCCTGCAGAGTCTTGTGTAGCAGAGCAGACCTACACCTGAATTCATCAGCGCTCTTAGCTAAGATCCGTTACTTGTCAAATTCAGGAGTATTCAGAGCTGATTTACATTAAAACAAACGCGCGTTGCGCTCTGTATTTGTGCCTTCATGAATCAGCCCTGAAATGTTGAATCTTTCTATTGTATTTAATAAAACTTGAAACTGCAATTGCTAAAACATGTCACTCTGCATCATTATTATGGCAACCATAACTGTCCTTCACTGTTTACCTTTACTGAACCTCTCTACTCTTCTGGTTCTGGAGAAGGTTTTTGCTTTTGCGTAACATGGGCACTTTTATGGTTATCTGCCAACTTGGAGCAGCTGTGTGTCCTGTATTTTTCTTTGGCATCATGCTCACTGCCGGACACCGGACCAGGACACTTGTTCCCCAGAACACAGAAGTTGTGACAGCAGCTATTGCCATCAAGGAGGCGGCTATGTCAGGATTCGGCGGCTGAACTGAGATGGAATTATAGTAGATCTTTATCTTGTTGTGAAGACTCCTCGGCACCAACGTGTAGTTTCTCATTGCCTTCAAAAATTCGTCATGGTTTCATGCATGTGAGAAGATGTTTACGTGGAACGTAGGATTAGCAGAACTAAAATGCAGCCGTTGCTAACGGCCACCCTCATGCCCCACACGCCATCTTTAAAGGTGTATATTTTTTTTATAGATTTAACATATATCACTAGAAACTATTAAATGAACTGTACATATGAGAAAATTGCAGGATCGGGAAGCAGAAGTAAGTGTGATATGGTTATGGTTAGGGATAAAGAGAGGGTTAGGGATATTCTTGTCGACCTAATACTAGTGTCTATGGCATTATTTTCAACTTTCCAACCCTGTCTCTATTATAGTGCTCACCACATAAATGTTGATCATGTAACTGTCGAAAATATGAATCACAAATGGGTGGGAGGGCCCAAGGACAATTCCACCTTGCACTATTTTACATTATGGCCTTGGTCTATCATCTTGTGTAAAATGTCTACTGATACCGCTGCTGTCTGTCAGATGAGCTCTGATTACTGCTACTGCTGTCCTGCTGTGTCACACATGCTGCCTAATGGTTACCTACTTAATCTTCTTTTCTAAATGACAGTTTCATTGATCTAGTCATGTGTGATGAGGATGATGATGAGGGTGAATACATTGTCAACATTGAGGAAGATGGCCACTGTTAGCCAAATGCCCATTAAAAAATAAATTGTAGACATCTTCGTCTGTCTACTTGTCTAAATGTCTATTAATGCAGCTGTCATTCTTATGAACTCTGATTACTGTCTCTTCACTTTCCATGACACATGCTATCTAACATTGAAAATATTGTGTCCATGGTCTTTCTCTCACCATTTGACTTTTGGGTCAGGCCCACCTTCGTCTATCTACTTGTCTAAATGTATATTGATCCTGCTGTCCTTTTAATGAGCTCTGATTTCTGCCTCTTTCTTTACTTTCCATGACACATAATGTTTAATTCTGAAACTATTGTATCGTCTGTCTTTTTTCCACCATTTCTTTTCTGAGTCAGGCCCATCTTAGTCTATTTTCCTTTCTAGAATTAGGATCCTATCAGACAGTGCCACTATGTTTCATAGGGATTGTACCATGCTTTGCTCACAAAACTTGGTGGTTTAGAATTTTTAAAAAAATGAGAGGTCGGTTTAGGAGATGCTGGTTGTGGCCCATAAAATTTCAGGGCATTTTTGGCATTCAGAGACCGAATTTAGATCATTGCTGAAGTTTTTTTTAAACGACCTGCCATGCCACCAACTGGAGCAAAAGGCAGTAACGAAGTGGAATTCAACACTTAAGAGACCTTTTCAAGCCATTTTAGTCGTAGCAAGTCAGCTCTCTGCAACCTTTGGCCAAAATTGGTGAAAATTGTTCTGAAGAGATCATTAGAAAATAGACTGTAAATTAATGTTAATGCTTTACATACTAATGTAGGAACAAAAACAGCTCAAATTTACATGATTTTACCTATTTTTCACAATTTTAATCCAGATCAAAAACCAAAACAGGTGATTTTTGGCCAAAACAAAAACACGGAGATGGTTTTAGACCCGAAACTAAAACACAGGAGTCTGCGTACATCTCAACTTTTAAGTGTTGACCGGCTGCAAGATGCAATTAATCTTTTTCTACAAGTTAGATGAAATTCTTACTTTTTATACTTATTCTCTAGGTTTTATAAGTTCATATACATTGAAGGGGAGTATTTTAAATGCACAAAGTACATTAGATGGATGGGAATATTGCATTTTACGGAACAATATGCTGTACTAAAGGCCGTACTTTCTCTGCTTATCCATAATAAAGATTTAATGCTCTGGAAAACTTTTCGGTGCCTCAGTTTTAGATACAGAGTGAAAAACTGCAACTTTTTAATTCATGTTCTCACAATAGCTGGTAGAGGCTTAGAAGGTCAGTAGATAAGAAACATTTGGACATGAGAAATTATTTTATTGGGTATTTTAACTTTTAGACATAGTGCTACTGCCATCTACTGACTCAATTCATAACTTATTGTTTTATTTTATTTTTTTACTGACATAGGGCCACCCCCTCCAATGCAACATGGTTTTTCCTTACTTACTTACTTTTGCTTAACTTTCCTTAATGAATCAGGCCCAAAAATCTTAAGTGCAGAGAAGTTTAGAAGAGTGTTTAAGCAAATGATTACGTGTTGAATGGATATGCTTTTCTCACTAGAGGGTCAGTTTATTATGGGGGAGGCGATATAGAGTTTCTATCATTGCAATAGAACATCTAATATTATTGCAATCTACCATTACAATTTGTAGACTCTGACCCCTTCACCAGCCAGTCCTGGATGCCTCCGTACATGTGTAACTTCCTTAGTGTAATTGGAAGCCTGGACTTGGGATTTCCACTTTCATCGGGAAAAAAAAGTACACAAATTATTTAAAATAATAAAAAAACAAAAATGAATAATTCCCTTGAACTCCGGTGGGAAAAAACGCTTTACTTTAATAAATGAAGATGCAAGCTGGGCATGCTCAGAATGGGCCCCTCTCTCTGCACTTTTCAGAGGGGGGTGACGACGTTTATAGCTGCAATATCGGGCCCCTAACCAAAACTTTGCCATGTGGCGATGCAGAGTTCCGCCCATGATCATCCCTTTGTACAGGACCATAAAGGAGGTACTGTATGCGCAATGACATAACATAATGTCAGCATTATGATTTCTGTATCCCTATAATTCCCAGAGACAATTCCAGGTTTTCATATTTGTCCCTGGGAACTAATTTACCCAACTGCACAATAAAATCCTACACGTTAGATGTAATTATTACTGTGTTTCCATTCTCTAGACCTTATTTGTTAATTATTATTGGAATGAATTATGCAGAATAAAAGAGTACTCTATGATCCAGGTCAGTAAATGTCATGGTAGGTATTGTTCTATGGTCCACTAAGAGATGGGGGTAAATTTATCAAGCTGCAGGTTTGAAAACGTGGAGATGTTGCCTATAGCAGCCAATCAGATTCTAGCTGTCATTTTGTAGAATGTACTAAACAAATGATAACTAGAATTTGAATGGTTGCTATAGGGAACAGGCCTGATTCATTAAGGAAAGTTAAGCAAAATTAGGTAAGGTAAAACCATGTTTTATTGGAGGGAGAGGTAAATTGAAAATGTGATGGCAGATTTATATTTGGGGTATGGCATGTCCTAGATCAACTTTAAATTTCAGTGTACATATAAGCTATCAAGTATTTGTGTGCTACATAAAAAAACAGACAGATGCAAAATAATAATCTAATTTGAAGTACTTGCATTGCAACATGGTTTTGTCCAGAAAACTTGAGTAAGAAAACTTACTCAATTGTTTGCTTAACTTTCCTTAATGAATCAGGCCCAACAGCTCCACTGTTTCAAACAAGCAGCTTGATAAATTTACCCCATAGCGCGAGTTTTAGCGTTTAGGGGTCTATTTATGATCCAAGCATGGTAACTATCAATATGTTTTGCAGCAAATCTCCTTCTTCCACAAAGCAATTTTCTGTTCACGGACAGCCTAACACTGCCACCAAATGCAGACAATGCACATACACATTATTTTGACATGTGAGGGAGCCAGTGAAGCTGGATCGCATTGATAATGACACCATCCTGAGTGTCACTTTGCTGCAAAAAGCTTTATTTTTCGCAGCTTAATAAATTGCTTAATGCTGCTCTCCCCAAAAAAGATCCATGAGGACAGCAGTAGGCTGGTAATTAGGTTAATGACAGAAAAAAACTCTGATTAATGAACCATTTGTTAAGAATAAGCAATAGCAATTTGGCTCTTCACAGCTTGTTAAATAGACAGCAGCAAAGTGTCCCTGGAATTTACTTTAAAAAGATGTCAACTAGGCTCACTCTATACTCTAGACTTGGACAATTGCTCATTTTATCGCTCTAAGCTCCGGCTTCCACCCATTGGATAACAAGAGTCACGTTCATCTACAATAAATAAATAAAGTAAAAGCAGAAGCATTCAAAACGTTGACCTTTGATTCCAACTACTGGAAGCAAATAGGCAGCTGGCAGCTCATAGTCCAGGGAGCCAGCAGTTCTCCACAGCATCCAGGAGAGGGCGCAAGGGGGGTGCTTTGACGTTTCCAATGATCTCATTCTATTGAACTAGTAGAGCCTACGACTTGTCATTCAGCCTGCTGGCTGCACGGTGAATGGAGGCGACGTGTGAAGCATGAGGGAGCAGCCCCTGCACTTGGAGCTCTCTGTGTACTTCCCCTTGGAGATGAAGTGAAGCTTTGTGCCTCTTCCACCCTCTGGTCACCATGGACGGGCTGCTTGTGGTCTTCCTTATATCCCTTGGCATGTTCCTGGGCTGCTTTCTCCTGGGCTTGATTCCTTTAGCAGTGAAACTTTCCGAGGTAAGTCTGGAGTCTCTCCGCATACTTTGCCCCGGCACCTGGAAGTGAAGGGGTTAAGCAGTGAGCGAGTTCGAAGCTTGTGGAATGTTCACACAGCTGATGTTTAGGAACTTGTTACAATGTATCTATTTTCCTATCCATTCATGAAAGCTGCATCATTCCCTGTTAGTACCAGTATTTCGGGGGAGAGGTTAACCTCATTAACCCCTGACAGTACAACTAGGTCAAGGAGTGGTTCTGAAATGTGTATAGTATGTATTCGGAAGCTGTTAATTACTAGAGTATCGGTACTGTAAGAAGTGAACTGGGTCTGGTGACAAAAACTGCCAGAGAAGGCTTTGAGAAACCATTTCTGCAGAAGTTAATGGAAATTTAATATAAATTAGAGAGGTTTTAATTACACATTTTACAACAGTCTTTTGACTTGTATGTCTATTATGTTGATTATTTGTATTTTATACTGCAGCCAAGCTTGGGTTTGCTATACCTGTATACAGAGCTTAAGCAACAGCTGATGTGGAACTACAAGTCCCAGCATGCACTGCCAGCTAGATCATGATGAAAGTTGTAGTTTCACAACAGCTAGAGAGTTACAGGTTTTCTACCTCTGCTAATCCAATGAACTGAACACATGCTACACCAGGATTGTTAATAAACATGGTCCTGTAAAACACAAGTGCAGATAATTGTTAAAGTGCTTTTTTCTTTCTTTCTTTTTTTTCTGCTTTACTGTCACAAATGAGCCTCAGTGACTTATGTTCACAAGTTAAACTTTTGTGATGGAAGAAATGTTTCTAAAATAAAAGTAAGACTTAGAATTAACTTTCCATGAGAGTCTGGGATCTTGTGCCTATATATTGTTATGCATCTCTTCAGTGATTTTTAATACTTATATATTTTATAATAGGAGTAAGATATCCTCTATATAATTTGTGGTGAGTAAACCATTTATAACTACCACTTATTATTGGGAATAACATACTCGCTATAATATGTAAGGAAGGATATTAGAGGTTCATGATCTGTGTAAATACGCTCCACTTAACCTTGTATTATTATATAGAGGTGTGATATATATATATATATATATATATATATATATATATATATATATATATAATCTTCGACAGTTACATGACCGACATTTATATGGTCGACACCATAATATAGACGGTTGGAAAGTCAACAATGTCATTAACCGTATTAGTGTTGGGTCTACAATTGATATGTAGACAGTATTATTAGGACTACAATTCTAATGTAGACACTAATATTATTATTATTAGGTTGACAATAATATCCCTAACCTGTCTCTACCCCTAACCATTTAATGCTGTCGACATTGGAGTTGTCGAGCTAATGTTGTCGACTTTCTGAATGTCAACCAAATAAATGTCTAGCTGACGACCGTGTACCATCTATAGTATGGTCGGGGGACTCTTTTTGGTGAATTGTGTAACATTTTGTAGCCTGTGCAGTATTTAGTAATGATAACTGGGAGATGATACAGAACAGCCTCCTCTAGAGTAACAGGTTTTATGGAGGTACAGTAGATCATATGATGTCCGGCCATGAAGGAAGGTGAACACCTTTCCCCAGGTGACCGGGGAAGCAGGAATGTTTATTAAACACTAATTTAAGTTTTGGATGGAATTCCGTAAGTAAATCATTAATCCAGAATATTATTTCCCATGGTTTGACATCCCACAATGTCTGCTGCAGCTCGGTGATGCTGTTGACTTCCCACAGAGTTTCTTTTCATAGAGGCTGGGTATTGTCAACCAATCACACACCCACCGGCAGGGGTGAGGTCAGCATTGCTGGGCTGGGCACACGTGAAGAGTTCTGTTCAATTAGGTGGACCTTAAAGTTATCCTTTAAAGCGGACCCCGTCTTCTACACACAGTGGAGGCTTCGGTCTGTGAACCAGTATTTAGCCTGTTACTGTACTAGGAACCAGTGTCCTCATTCTGTCTGTGTTCGCTCAGCAGTATCACCCAGAAAGGGCTGAAGGGTTGGAGGGGCGATTACCTTCCTGCCCCGTTGCCAGTCAGTTCTGTTAGATCCACATTTCTCCAAAAACAATATTTAAATTATAAATAAAAACTTCTACATGTTCATTGTTTATATCCAGCCACACACGTTGGCAAACCATGTCTGTCAACAACCCTGATATATATATATATATATATTTTTTTTTTCCACAACAGTCCTGAATTCCATTAGGCAAAACGGAGATGCCTGCCGCAAAGGGTTGTTGACATGGAAAGGGTAGACTAAAGAGTCTTTTGGGTGGATCAGGGGCATAGACGAATGAAGAAAACCATAATACCTACAGACATTTGAAAATAAGAACCAAAATAAGCCTTATCCCTGATCTAGCCAAGCCATGCCAATTATCTGACCACACCCACATTTTGATGAAGCCACACCTTCACCCTGACAAGCCACACCCCCTTTGCATCTGAAGGACTTTAATGTGAATATTGGAATATGAATATGTGACACTATAAGAACACATGCAGAGCATTACATCCGACAACATCTAGACCCTATTGGTTAACACAGTGGATCCCAAACCTTCTCAGTTAGAAACACCCCTAGGGTCTCCATAATATTTTAAGGGCACTCCTAAGCCAAAATAATTAGTAGTCCACCCACCTTGCTTACCACTGGCCCTGGCTGTGGCACCTCTGTGGGATCGGTGCCGTGGCGCACAGTTTGGGAACAACTGAGTTATCACATTTGTGTTGTGTGATAGGACTGACCCCTGGTGTACAGTAAGCAGTACTGCAGCGGCGTAATGTACTGTGCACATACAGTCTACATATTCCTGAGAGGTTCCCTGGTGGCTGGTTCTCATCTCCCAGGGAGAGAGAGTAATATTTCATTATCATTACTTGGCAATATAATATATTTGAATGCTTTCCTCCTTGTTGCAATGAGAATGCACCATCATGTTGGGGGGGGGGGGGGGGTTTGAATATAACAAACAGTCTATCTCCTAACTCCCAATTATTTTCCTTTTGAGCAGAATTAATTATGTCCAATTTGACAGCACACACAAGGGGCCAAATTAAAGGCGATTTGGGCGTTTGGCCCCTCAGGCCGCGTGGTTGCATTACATCCATCAGGATCGGGGCCTGTTGGCGTCTCAGGATGGATGGTACGTGTCAGCAGTGGTTATTGTCTGACCTCATTTATCAACGTGCCTATTTCCAGCCACGAGCATTATAATATTGGGCCATTTTGGCTGAAATCAACTGCAAAACTGTTCCCAGTGTAAGATGATCAATGTATTGACGCACCCGCCTGCAACTCTTCTAAAATACTGCCTTGTATTTCTAGTCTCTGCTTCTTACCCATGTTCATGTATCATCAGGTGGCAGAATTGTTTTGCTAACTTACTGTTTAGTCACTCAGTGTGTTCAAATACAGCTCTGGTTCATCTTCTACAACATCCTGGAAATATTTTTTTAGAACTTGTTTCTCTGAAAGGCTAATTGATGCCATTTAAATGTGTTGTTTTTTGGGGGGGTCTTTTGTTTTTTGTCAGAGAATCCGAACATTAGAGGTTATTATAGGAAAACGATAATGTCACCAGGATGTGTTTTTCATGTTATCAGTTGATTGAAGATTAGATTGTAAACTCCACTGGTGCATGTATTAATGTGAATGAATAAGCAGTCTCTGTACAGTGCCGGATAATAAAGAAATATGGAATTTGATGGCAGATAAGAACCACTTGGCCCATCTAGTCTGCCCATTTATTAACCTATGGTAACCTCAAACCCTGTTTGATCCTTAGTTCTTTGTAAGGATATCCTTATGTCTATCCCAAACATGTTTAAATTGCTCGACCTTATTACCCTCTACCACCTCTGATGGGAGGCTATTCCACTTATCCACTACCCTTTCTGTGAAGTAGTTTTTCTTCACATTTCCTCTGAACCTACTCCCCCCCCCCCCCCCCCCCAGTGTCAGTACATGTCCTCGTGTTCTAATACTTCTCTTCCCCCCCCCCCCCAGTGTCAGTACATGTCCTCGTGTTCTAATACTTCTCTTCCCCCCCAGTGTCAGTGCATGTCCTCGTGTTTTAATACTTCTCTTCCCCCCCAGTGTCAGTGCATGTCCTCGTGTTTTAATACTTCTCTTCCCCCCCAGTGTCAGTGCATGTCCTCGTGTTCTAATACTTCTCTTCCCCCCCCCCCCCCCAGTGTCAGTACATGTCCTCGTGTTCTAATACTTCTCTTCCCCCCCCCCCCAGTGTCAGTACATGTCCTCGTGTTCTAATACTTCTCTTCCCCCCCAGTGTCAGTGCATGTCCTCGTGTTTTAATACTTCTCTTCCCCCCCAGTGTCAGTGCATGTCCTCGTGTTTTAATACTTCTCTTCCCCCCAGTGTCAGTGCATGTCCTCGTGTTCTAATACTTCTCTTCCCCCCAGTGTCAGTACATGTCCTCCTGTTCTAATACTTCTCTTCCCCCCCAGTGTCAGTGCATGTCCTCGTGTTCTAATACTTCTCTTCCCTCCAGTGTCAGTACATGTCCTTGTGTTCTAATACTTCTCTTCCCCCCCCCCCCCAGTGTCAGTGCATGTCCTCGTGTTCTAATACTTCTCTTCCTTTGTAGAATGTTTCCCTCCTGCACCTTGTTATAACCCTTGATATATTTGAAAGTTTCTATCATGTCCCCCCGTTCCCTTCTCTGCTCCAAACTATACATATTAAGATCTTTTAGTCTTTCCGGGCAAGTTTTGTGCTGTGGACCATGCACCACTTTAATATATTGATGCTACATAAAGAGTAATAGTATTAAATCAGTATCCAATATAGTATATTAGGATTTCTTTATTTAACTTGCGCTCATGCGGGTAAATAGGAATGATTACAGGATTATTATAAATGAAATGGATACAATGGAGGGATTTGGAGAAAGTTAATAAAACCTCAGTACCTGACACGTGGGTGAAAGACAAAGATCCTGCCAGGTTCCTCCCGTGTTTAGATCCTGGAGAGTAGTATAATGAGTCAATGGTTCCTGATTAGATCAATTGTATAAACTGGTTTAACCACTATAATGTAGACGGAAATCCTGGACTAGTATTTAATTTGTTGCTAAATAATCCTAAACGTGTTGTATGTTATTTTATATCAGCCATCGTCTTACCCAGCTCTGGGCAGCGCAGTCCTTGCAGCGTTGAGTGTATTTGTTTGTCGCCCAAGAAGGTGGGAGCCAGCCGCCTTCATAGTCGAGACAAGGTTTTCACATGGTTTTCTTGAACTTGATGATGGGTTGGCAGATCTGTACATATTTTAATAACCATGTTTTGCAGATTTACTGACGGCCGTAAATGTTTACTGACAATATTTAATATAGTCCAAACAAATGAAGTGAAGAACAAGCACGTTGACTGTAGGATTCACAAAACGTAATTATGAAGTTGCCAATCCTGGACCCTATCAACTTCAGTTATACGTGTACTATGTTACTTTGTGTCTGTAGACTGTACAATGATATATTATGTAGCCTATAGGTTTGTATATATTTTTCCTAATTATTTTGATTGACCATTGTTTCCAAATACCATTGGAGGTTTCCAGTGCCCGGTGGTCTTCTATCACATTTACCAGTGGCGTTTCTGAATAAGGCCATATCCATGTCTGCCATTTGCTCTGTCACCTCATTCTCTCTAATAACACTTTCAAAGACAAGGTAACAATGGTGCACTGCCCCCTAGTGGCTACCTTGCCATTAAAAAAATAATTGTTCTGTTTGTCAAGCACTAATTTAATGAACTGTTAAATAGGGGCAGCAACATACCTTACTTATTTTTAAATGAGGTTTTTTTTTTTTGGGTTTTTTTTTTTATAATGTCCCTTTTAAAAAGCAAATTAATATGTTTGCAACACAATTTAATTTATATCTGTCTCAAGTTAGTTTTACAAGAAGGATTTAGTAACAACCACCAACCACTGTAGGAGTAAAACTGGTTTGATCTTTGCACTTGGACAGAGAGATGAATCACGGTAGTAAGAATGTGTTGTGTCATTGTCCTCGCTGCAGTCATGTGAGCGCTGCAGTGTTACAGGAAGTGTGTAACCCGGGAAGACACAAGTTCAATTTATAATATATTCACATAGACCAGCCCAGCCGTTCTCTCATCACTGGGATCTCCTCTACAAACTGTATTCTTGTATTCTAGAGTCAAGATAAATATATGAATTAAATAATCCTTTTACAGTCTGTGTATTATTTGGCAAAAAGCCCAAAGTCTGTCAAAATGGGTGTTTTTTTGCCAGAGATAGGACTTATCCATATACATCAGGGGTCACCGCCAGTGGTAACCGCGACAACGGTAAGATTTGTCAGGTCAGCTGAGATTTAATTATGACAATAGGTGACGTTCTACAGCTACAATAAGCAGTGATAGAAAAGGAGACCTATTGCCAGTTATTAATTAATAGACCCCTTATTCTCTAAAGCAAAATAAGGTTAAAGTAAGCCTAGAACCCAATCCATGCCAATAAGCCCACTTCATGGTAGGCCACGCCCCTTTCTAAGGTAGGGAGGCTGTACTTAAATCTGCTTTCATAACCGGGCACTTTAAAACAGAATGTTGCACAAAAGTAAAAATGTAGTTTTGGATGGAGATGACGGAGTTAAAGTAAAATCTTACTTGGCTTGCAGGCAGCACTCGTCAGTCTGCCGTTGTCGGCGACAGCTGTAATGGACCCAACGCAGTTCTGCTCTCTGAAACCGGCCGAGCAGTACGTAAAACGGGACGAGAAGTTGTCCATTTTCAGCGCTGGTCGAACTTTCTATTCGTATAAGTAAAACTAAGGGGTAGATTTATGTAACCTTCTAAAAAGGGAATAGTGGAGGTGTTGCTATGGGAAACACCTCCACTTTTTCTCTACAGAAGCAGGGGCAAACACAGGATTTCTAGAGGTTTGGTTTCTAGAATGTTTAAATGTTGAGCGGACGTGGTCAGACCATTGTAGGGGTGTGACTAGCACGTAATCTATGCTAGCCCCGCTCCATTCTCTATTATAATACTACGCGGGGCTCACCCTTTGTCCTGCATTGCAGAGCAGCACAACGGGGAATCTACCTCCCTGCTGTCAGGACACAGACCTCAATGTGCAGTACAGCGGGACTAAGTAAAATCTCAGCTTCCGTGCAATTAATTATTTTCACTGCCCCATATTTCATTTTCCAACCTTCCGCTCCCTGGTCAATCATATTCTATTTGCACCCACTCCATAGGCAAACCGAGGGAGGGTTTCCTAGTGCCTGGAAGCCCCCATCCAAGCCTGGGGCACTGTATAATTGAGGTGGGTGGACCCTGGTCCCGCTTCACACGGCTCTGCTTGAAAAGAGAGAGCTGTGTGCACCCAACAGTAGTGCACGCAGCATTGCCCATGTATATTATGGGGATAGGAAGAGTTGGAGAGCAGCCAAGTACTGTCTAATATTATAGCCACGCCCCCATGCATGCTGGTCACGCCCACTGACGGCGTGGTGTGAAAACCCCCTCTACAAATCCTGCGTTTGCCCCTGCACTCCCACTTGTGCCTCATTGCCCCACAGATGAAGGAGCTATACTGCAGTCCAGGGGGATCTGGGCAAATGTAATCTAACCCTTAAATATGTATCTGTCCATGTCGGCTGTTGAATACACACAGTTCATATACGATGTGTGTTTTGTTGTCATACACAGAACTTATACATATACGTATTTTGGCTGCTGTATCATTGCATCGTTCATAATGACATTCTGCAAATAGAATGGACCTTACGAATGTGAGCTGGTTGTTTTGATTTGTTTTTTAATGATTTGGTGCTGTGCATTAGGACAGTGTTTCATTATCTCTAATACAGACAGCTGCACTGGATAAGTGTATACAATACTACTAACTTACCTATATACTGTAGCTGTATACTGACTGACCTGAGCTGAGTTATATTATTATTATTATTATTATTATTAATTTTTTTATTTATAGCGCGCCACATAGTATCCGTAGCGCCGTACAAGGACAAACAATGGCACAGTACAAGGTGAAACAGCACAGTACAAGTAACAGTAAGCACTATAACTCTGGGGGCTCAGGCACAGCATGAAAGAGAGGGAGGGAGGGGAAAAGTGAGTACAGGCAGGTAACTATGGCCCAAGAGGGTGGGCACGGATGACAGGTTGAGAGTCACTGAGGGGAGCGGAGAGAAGCGAGAGGAGACAGAGGGCAGAGGGACTGAGAGGAGGTGAGCTGAGTAGCTGGAGAGCGCAGTTAAAAGTGATGGAAACAGAAGGTAGGAGAGCCCTGCTCAAAGGAGAGAACAATCTAAAGGGAGGGGAAGACAGACAGACACATGGATGAGACGGAGAGATGGGAGGAAGGGGGAGAAGGGAAGAAGGGATGAGAAAGAGAGGTAGCCGACCGGTGGGAGTTTAGGCATGAGACTGGAAGGCTTTAAGGAAAAGGTGGGTTTTTAATGTTCGTTTGAAAGAGGAATATCCATACAGGCAGAGGTAGGAGGAGATGCTACGGTGGCTCAGTGGTTAGCACTTCTGCCTCACAGCACTGGGGTCATGAGTTCGATTCCAGACCATGGTCTTATCTGTGTGGAGTTTGTATGTTCTCCCCATGTTTGCGTGGGTTTCCTCCAGGTGCTCCGGTTTCCTCCCACACTCCAAAAACGTACTAGTAGGTTAATTGGCTGCTATTAAATTGACCCTAGTCTGTCTGTGTGTGTGTGTGTTAGGGAATTTAGGTTGTAAGCTCCATTGGGGCAGGAACTGATGTGAGAGAGTTCTCTGTACAGCGCTGCGGAATTAGTGGCGCTATATATATAGATGATGATGATGCTGACATGACATTAATACTGGTCACACACTGTCCGGTCCTGTTGCTCTCCCTTGCATACATAAATGGACAAATTGTCTGATATTAGGCAGTTTGTGGGCCCTGTTATTGTGGTCAGAATATGACCGTATATAAAGGCCAGTTGAGGTTTGTTGCCACGTTTCCTATGCCCGATAATGATCCTACTGATGTCCATCTGATTATTACAGAGCTAACGTCATTTTGGGGTCTGTTGTTGGATGGTTTTGCAGCGTATAACCAGCTGCAGCCAGCGCCAGGACAAGTCTGAGCGTTCCTCAGTGCCAACCTAAACGTCACCACCACATTCACTTAATTTATGTTATGAATGGTGACTAACATGCCAGGATCCTTTTAGATTACAAGCTGTGTGTTCCAAGAACTCGTTAAAGCCTGCTGCCGCAGCTCGCTGTGTCATTAATTAGCTCACTTTAATTAAAACGCTTCTTCAAACTCGTCTTTTTGAACTTGAACTTGAAATAACAATAAAGAACTTGCCCAAACCGTAATCTCTTTGAAAGGCATCAAAGTTTTTCCTTTTAAGATCCGCTTTGAAGGGCTGACTCGCTGAATGCAACAACTGAGGGCAGCATTTAAATGATAAGGATATGAAAGAACAATGATCAAACTGAGCTGATTTTCTATGCAAATATATTCAAAACAAAGGTCCTTGGCTGTTTGATGGCTCCTGTTTTGAGCGGTGCCTATAAAAGGTTCTGGTTTTAACTTGATTCCAAGTACGTTTGATATTTTTCTAATCTCTCCATTTAAATGCCCTTCTCTGTTTATGTACCGTAGTTTCTAGAGCATTTATACCCGATTTGTAAGTGCCTACCTAATATGTAAAGGAAAATACATAGAATATTTCTGGTTCATCAGTACCGTATATTGTTTTGACAGTGTGGACCTCTCCTATGACACCCTGTCGTGTTCCCGGGGACCGGCTGGGCTCTCCTTGCCATCGCCCCCTTTCTTCATCCCAATTGCGCCCCTCAACGCAGAAGGAGGGGTTCTGCCGCCACCACTAGGCTCCTTCACTGACACCTAGAACCGCTTCCTACAAGTCCCAGCATGCTTTGCCATCAGATAGCTAGCGGGTGTACACAGGGAACTTTTTGATCCAGCGCTATTGGAGTAATACAAGGAAGCTTAATGTATATAGGTAACTTATGTGTAACTAAATCAAAGTGTAATTCGATGCACCATGGGATTAACATTACATGGATGACACTTGTCTAAAAAGATAATTACGACAAAGGGTTGGTATGTGTACAATGTGCCACATTGATTGAAGGACAAAAATGGGTGACCTAAAACCTTGTATCCATATAGGACCAGATAAGCTAGCGGATAGCCGGCAAGATATGCTGGGACTTGTAGTTTCGCAATGCCGGGAGAGCCACAGTTTGGCCAGGTGTGCTCTAGGTCACATATATACTCTACTGTTTGAGGAAGTACGATCTGGGATCCCTTAGAACAATCGCCCCGGGCTACTGATCAGTGACTTATTGTAACCCATCCATCCTAATAACATCCATCCTTTTCTTCCAGAAAAAGCTGCAGTTTGTGAGCGTCCTGGGGGCCGGTTTGCTCTGTGGAACGGCTTTGGCTATAATTATACCAGAAGGGATTGAACTGCTGGACGGCTCTTCCACAGGTTAGAGAAAGCCCTTTTGCTGTACAATGCAGCTCCTTGTTGTTTCCCGGGCACAATGTTCCTGGCTGAGCCTGGCCGCATCTGGCTACTGATCTAAGATGTCACAGCTGGTACCATTTACACACAGAATAATTGTGATGTGTAATTGCTGTGTTAACACTTGGGAGATTTTTTAGGCATCATTTCTCATACACTTGAATTCCATCCAGTCTTTAAAAGGGGACTCCGCCTTCAGGTCACTTTTACTTTATTGGTTTATATGTGTCGTACTGCAACTTTTACTAAAGATATTGTTTATTCTACTTTTAGTTTTTTTATTCTGTGTTCATGTATTAATATAATTTTCCTTTGTCTTGGATACAGCATGGGTCTGTCTGTGCTGTCTGCGTTTGTTCAGTACAGCCGTATGCAGGGCTCAGTGTGCACTGTTGGGTAACACAAAAACAGAATTATCTAAACATACATTTAAATTTGACCTTTTTGGGATGGTAGTGCCCCTTCCTAAAGTCCCTTTGGAAACTATGAGTAATTAGATCTCTTCATACAAATTTAAAATAGGAAAAACACAAAGGGGTAAATGTATCAAGCTGAGAGTTTTCCGGCGGGATTGAAAAACCAATCAGATTCTAGATATCATTTATTTAGAACATTCTACAAAATGACAGTTAGAATCTGATTGGTTGCTATAGGCAACATCTCCACTTTTCAAACCGGCCAGAAAACTCTCAGCTTGATACATTTACCCCAAAAAGTTGGTGATTCCCTGTGAAAAGATAAAACACACGTCTGTCTAATTTCTGATTCTCTCTACTCGTTCTCCTGGCTCTAGAGTGCATTGGACAAATGGTAATTGATAGATCTTTGTATGCGTTCTGTTGTGCAGGTCATCCAGTGAAATGCCTGAATGTCGCGCAGAATATCAATATGACGGAGGCGGCAGTGACGGAGGAGGCGGTAACAGAGACCGGGTCATCCGTTCCTCCTCACTTCTTCATCGGAGTCTTCCTGGTCACTGGATTCATACTCATGTTCATTGTGGACCAAATCGGGAGTTACTGCTCATATCACGGTGAGATTACAGAACGGATAACATTGCCCAGACGGTAAAATAACTACAAAGGTTTAACGTGCCCAAGTCTGTGCTGACTTGTGCGTATTTCCTCCATCACAAATAACGAGACGTCCAACAACTTCTCAATACGCAGGGTTTACTGGACTCTGAAAGAGAAATTAGGGTAGTGATGGTCAACCAGTGGCCCTAGGGCCGCACGCGGCCCTCCAAGCCTTCACCTGCTGCCCTCGGCTCCTTCCTGCTATATTGTCAGATGTGTTTGTTATAGCTTGTAACACTTGTTATATAATACCTGCTGATTTGTTATTACAGATTGGTGTCTTTCTTTTCATGTGTGTCTTGTTTTAACGTATTGTGATTACGGATGATCTGTGGCCCTTGTGAAGGATATATGGCCACCCATGCGGCCCCTGAATTGTATCAGGTTCCCCATTACTGGTTTATGGCGGTAGATACAATCATAGCATTAGTTGACAACCAATAATAATTTCCTATTACAATCCCCATCATAAAACATTTATTAAACTTGGCAAGGTGGCTCAGTGGTTAGCACTTCTGCCTCACAGCATTGGGGTCATGAGTTCGATTCCCGACCATGACCTTATCTGTGTGGAGTTTGTATGTTCTAACTGGCAATAGGTCTCCTTTTCTATCACTGCTTATCGATGGGTTTCCTCCGGGTGCTCCGGTTTCCTCCCACACTCCAAAAACATGCTGGTAGGTTAATTTCCTGCTATCAAAATTGACCCTAGTCTCTGTCTGTGTGTGTGTATGTTAGGGAATTTAGACTGTAAGCCCCAATGGGGCAGGGACTGATGTGAGTGAGTTCTCTGTACAGCGCTGCGGAATCAGTGGCGCTATATAAATAAATGGTGATCAGGATGAATAATGTTCATAGAACGGGGCATCTATTGAATATTTTAAAGGGACTTTGAGATGTAAGAGAAAGGTAAGGTCTGCTCTCTGTAAATCAAAATACTTTTGGGAAGTTTTTGTTCCAAACCTGTTTAAGTTTCACAAACTACTAAATATTTAGTCGTCCGGTTACACATTAATAAATACCATCAGCGTTGTTATGATTGCTGATAAGTCTACAATTATTTGTAGCCTACACATTAATATCTGCAGTTTACGGTCTTATTACTACCGAAATGGGCTGATAGGAAAAGCCGACTGAATTATGTGGTTATTGTCTGCACACCTGAGACCTGATTGTCTCGTTTCCATTTAATATAAATTTTGTTTTCTTTTCAGACCCCCGGACAGGAATGTCAGCAGGAACCAGCATAACGGCGACACTGGGCCTAGTGATTCATGCGGCAGGTAATCGCCATGTGAGATGGGAATTCCCTGTCTAGACTTTTTAAACCTCCTTTTTTTATGTGCTTAATTTTAGAACGCCAACATAGACTGTGATGCTGTACAAAGCCTACATGGTTATACAGGATTTGTTAGGGAGGGTCCAGCTCAAGTCATTTTGTAATCTAGGTGGGATGAAGAATTGCCAGTACTGGGCAGTGTTCTCCAGTGTTGTGAAGAATGTGCCACTTGGCAACCATTGAAATATGATGGATTAATCCATTTTATTTTCAATGTAAATATACTTGTTTTGTTTCTTAGACCGAAAACTGATATTTGAAGCGGGGCGCCCCCCAAATAAAAAAAACGCGTTCTGTAAAAACATTCTGCGCTTCTGCTTAAACTTTCTGTAATTTCAAAATTAAAGACTAGTTCCACCAAAAATTCAGTTTTGGATGGAATTAAGTAAGATATAATTAAAAACAAAATCTCACTTACCTGCATTCCAGAGATACTCTGATTCCGCTGAGAATTTCCCTCATGTGTTGTCGATGCCCCTCCCCATGGACCTCCCAATCGTGAGACTAGGATATTCACAGAGGAGGGACTTCGACAACCTTAGTATTGGCTTGAGAAAAAGCCAATTTGCAGTACAGAATAGAGGATCCCTTACATTGGGCCATAACAAGCATTGAAGGACCACTTGAATTGTTTTTTTTTTCCAGAAGGCAGATAACTGCGTTTTTATTATATTTTACTTTATCTTAATTCCACTCAAACCTACATTTTTAGATATAATTCAATCGACCACTTTTGCCGGTTTACACATCCTTAAATAATTTTGCCGAGTCAATGTGACAAAGCTGTGCGGGCTGTTGGAGAAAAGGAGATTACACAATTAGGATTACAAATGATTTACAAATGACATTGGGCAGATATGAAGTAGGTTTGTAAACAATAATGTACAATCTCTATGGAATTAATTAGCATCTGGTGATAGGAAGCAATTAGCCCAATAATTCAGAAAGAGCGTTAACCAGTTTAGTACAAGCAATACAAACGGCGAACAAAGTACACAGACAACAGACTGCGTTAATAAACCCTTATCTGAGCTAGGTGCTAATAAATAGATTAAGTCTGTAATGAATTCAATTCCTGTTACCCTGAGCCGGATCTGGTGTTTTATTACGACTGGATGTGTCCTTAAACACTGATCTGTAATGTTTATCTGCCCCCTCAGCAACAAGTAAGTGACAACACGTGGCTTTTGTGCACTGAAAACAGTGTGTAATTGTGTGTGTCTGGTATACTGTGCAGATTGTCACGTAGAGACTATAATTCCAGAATGAGACCTTTTTTGGTTTTCTTACTGTGGTCATCTAACGTCTGATTGGGCTGAGTAAAGTCAAAATAATACAAACAAAAATTTAGGTTTTTTTTCTTTTTATGTATGGTGCTGAATCCAAAAATTGGGCCAGAATTTGTCCTATGGGCTCCATTTATTTATTTTAAACGGTCATATTTGTTTTTTAAAATGATAAATTTTGCTCAAAATAGCCTGGTGTATAAGTATTTATTTTCTTAAATGTAAATTCATATTTGTTTTATGACTTTCATAACGAGCAAACAATCATCTTAAATGTTTTAGCCGTTCCCTAGGAATCATTTATTTGTGTATAAACTAAAACTAAATTAAAGTAGATAAATCTGCGTATATGATAAAACTGTATGGGTCATATTCAATTGTCGCGGGTATCCGCGGCATTAAAACTACTACTGTTATTACGGTAGTAGTTAGCTGGATTTCAGCTCGCGGCTCAGGGAGCTGCGAGCTGAAATCCATCGAGAAAATTACCGTAATAAAGTTTTTTTCGCCAGATTTTCGGCGTTTCCGCCGATAATTGAATATGCCTCAATGAGTCACTCCTCCAGTTTCTGCTTATAAGTATACGGTGTGCATAAGTCTACAAAATGCCTCTGCGTTGTATAAATCATCCAAACAATTGTTGTTACGCGTGTGGTGAATTAACTCAAGTCGCAAAGAAGAGACATTACCCTTTTGGTAAGAAAATCATAAGGGGGCTTCTACTTTTGGTGTAAAATTGGAGATCAGGACAAATCTTGGGTCCCTCATATCTGTTGTGCTTCGTGTGTAAGTTTGCTTAATATTTGGCTGTGTGGTAAATCACATCACAAGCCAGTTGCAGTTCTCATGGTATGGAGAGAACCAAAGGACCTTTCCACGGACTATTATCTTTGTATCACAAAAATCAGTGGAATCACAAGCAAGGGGAAGAACTCTGTTAAATATACTGATCTTCCTTCAGCCATCAGGCCTGTTCCTCACAGTGCAGAGCTACAAATTCCAGTGCCACCAGAAGATTATTATTTATAAGGCGCTACAGGTTCCGCAGTGCTGGAGACAAAAGCAAGTAACAAATAGATCAGGTAATACACATAATTAGCACAGATGAGTGTGAGTAAGGCTATGGGGACTCACATGGAGTGCAGCAAAAGATGTGACTGGACAAACGAGGGAGGCAGACAGTAGACAGACGTGAAACCATAGGCAGAGCGGACCCTGCCTGCGAGAGCTTACATTCTAGAGGGAGGGGTGGTGAGAGACAGTAGGACCAACTAGGAGAAAATGGAGATGGCAGATGAGGAAGAGGAGGTGATGGATAAGATGGTCAGAAGGTGGTAGGATAGGTGAGCTTCAAAAGGTGAGTTTTGAGTGAGCGTTTGAAGGATGGGGAAGAGTCGAGTGAGGTGAGGTAGGGAGTTCCAAAGTATGGGGGCAGCACAGGAGAAGTCTTGGAGGCAGGCATAGGAGGAGGTAATGGGAGATGAATTGAGGCGGAGGTCAAAGGTAGAGCAGAGTGGTCATGAAGGTATGTACCTCCAGACAAGGTCCGAGATGTAAGGGGGAGAAGCATTGGTAACGGCTTTGAAAGAGCGGTTAAGGAGCTTGAATTGAATTCTGAAGCGGATAGGGAGCCAATGAATGGATTTACACAGAGGAGAAGCGGAGAGCTTAGATTCAGAAGATGTTGGTGATGCAACTTTTCCTAGAATAAGTGAAGCAAAGAGGGGATATCTGTTGGACCACAAATACGAGAACTCACGAAGGAGATTTTGAGAGAAGCTTCCAAAAAGTTGTGAAAAACTTCCTGAGAAACAAGAAGACCGAGAACTACAAAGAACGGTTAGTGAACGTCTTACAAACTACAGAACCCTGGGATGTATGTTTGAAAATAAAATTTATTTTTTTTTTGGATTCACATTTGGACTTTTTCCCAGAAAATTTCGGAGATGTAAGCGACTAACACGGTGACGGCTTCCACCAGAATATATCAACGATGGAAATTCCATTGTTTCTCCCAAACTCCAAGATCTCTACCCTGCTGCCCCCCACCACTGGAATGATCTCCCTCGTTCTATCAGAGTATTCCCTAGCCTGTATAGATTCCAATGGTCATTGAAAACCCACCTGTATATAAAAGCCTACCAGCCCTTCACATAACCATTTCACCATCTATTGTACCTCACACTCTCTCATCCTCCATCTCTCCCACTCTTGCTTCTTGCCCTCAGATCCCCTTACATTGGCTCACCCCCATATGCCAGCCGTATGTCTGCCCCTTTCCCTTTAGATTGTAAGCTCTAGTGATCAGAGCCTTCTTCCCTCCTGTTCTCATTACCTATAACTTTTACTCACCAGCTACACTGCTCACCTCCTCCTTGTGCTCTCTGCCCATTGTCTCCAGTCCTCCATTGTTTGTGCACCTCTTTCAGGGGCTCTAAACCTGTTAGTTGCACCCACACTAATGGGCACAGGTTTCAGCCTGCGCTGAATATACCCCTTGTACCCCAGTAGCTGTGCTGATAGTTGTAGTGTTATTTCTTTACTGTGTTGTACTGTTACACCATGTACTGACTTGTTGTTTACCTCTGTATGATGCTACTGACCTCATGTGACACCATATAGATAAAGGTTGATAATAATAATACTAGTGACACTTTGGTCCACAATGGAGAGAAAATTAAATATATTCCATGTTCAGTAACACACACATTACTTTATACACAATAACCTGTAATGAAGCAATGTTTCTGGAATAGTTCTGAGACATAAATGAAAATTAAAGTCACATTTTCAGATTTTATTAAACATAGTTCCAGGGCCGACCACTAACTTGAACAGCGAATCTAATCCTTGGGGAAATATTTAAAGGTCTTGCGGACCACGGTTGGATCATAGGACATTTTCATTTTTGCAAACTGCAAGTTAAACCTACATACCGTATATACTCGAGTATAAGTCGACCCGAATATAAGCCGAGGCACCTAATTTTACTACATAAAACTGGGAAAACTTATTGACTCGAGTATAAGCCTAGGGTGGAAAAGAGCGCTAATTTAAAAACCTTAATAAAAATGATAGGTTCAATCTATGAAATCATTTTTAGCTAAACCATAAATAACAGTAGATGACAAGGAACATTCATAAATGATTATAAAATCATTGGCATTGGGTACAACCTAACCTAAATAAAGGGGTAGGGATATAAATGTATGAACATGGTGGCTGTATTGTTTTTCATGATGTAATTGCACTGTAAATTTTAAAAATAAAAAAATAGGGGGGGGGGGAGAGAGAGAGAGAGACCCACCCCCACCCCCACCCCCACCGAGACCGAACTTCCTGTGTTGGAATGCAGAAGTTGAAGGCGAGGGACCGGACACCAGGTAAGTTCACCCGTGTATAAGCCGAGTGCCCTTTTTCAGCATACAAAAGTATACTGAAAAACTCGGCTTATACATGAGTGTATACGGTAATAACTTTACATAAGAATCGGAATTATCTTCCTTTTTTTAGATTAAATTTCCCTTAAGGCTCAGGATCAGTTTTTATATCCAGCGCTCATCGTTTCTTAAGCCGCAGATAACTTAGAGGCGCCAATCTGTAATCATTCTGAAGAGTCGCATGATTGCTTCACGAATTAAAAACAATTGCTGTCTGCTTTGTAGAGTGGGGGGAACTTCCACATCTATTACCTAGACGACTGGGCTCCTAATAGTAGGAGATTTCTATTTTCAGTACAAAGCTTGGCATTTGGGATATAATTACCCAGGAATTAAATTTCTCATCAGCAGTGAACACCTGAGCGCTCTGTCTGCTGCACGCAGTACAGTAATAAGCTGTCCGTCCCCAGTATAGTCACTGTACATATGCTTGTGCCTCAATGGATCATTTCTAAAAGGGGAGGAATGGATTTTTTTTTTTTTCATTAACCTGTCTTTAGGATAGTACTCTTTTGTTTCCCAAACTATATAACGTTATATCGCCATCTTATTGCCACTACTGCGGTCTCCTCTTATGTTAATGAGCAAAAAGTGGGTGTGGTCTGTTTAACGCCACAATAAAACATGACTCCTTTATTGTACGGTGCACCGTCTTTATTTATTTTATTTTTTTTAAATAATTTCTCTGTTTAAATTGAATTCATATTTTTCTGATTTTAAACACGAGCACTCAATAGAGACCAGAGAATGACTAGAATCCTCATCATCATCACCATTTATCTATATAGAGCCACTGATTCCGCAGCGCTGTACAGAGAACTCGCTCACCTCAGTCCCTACCCATTGGAGCTTACAGTCTAAATTCCCTAACACACACAGACTATGGTCAATTTTTTTTGATAGCAGCCAATTAACCTATTAGTATGTTTTTGGAGTGTGGGAGGAAACCGGAGCACCCGGAGGAAACCCACGCAAATACGGGGAGAACATTCAAACTCCCCACAGATAAGGCCATGGTCGGGAATTGAACTCATGACCCCAGTGCTGTGAGGCAGAAGTGCTAACCACTTAGCCACCGTGCTGCCCATACCCTTTACTGGGTATTGTCGGGCTCTGAGGAGAGTGAAGATGTATTCTTATGCTGTACAATTAAATATTTGGAGTTCGATTCTCAACCAAGGCCTTATCTGTTTGGTGTTTCCTCCGGGTGCTCCGCTTTCCTCCAACAATCCAAAAACATACTCGTAGATTGATTGGCTGTTGACAAAATTAACACTTTGTCTGTGTGTGTGTGTGTGTGTAAGGGAATATAAACTGTAAGTTCCAATGAATTGGTGGCGCTATATAAATAAATGATGATATAATGCTATGTACTGTATGTTGGACATGTTAATGCATGTTGAATATTTATCCTTAGATCTGATATACAATGTTATTATACCGCTCAAGCAAAATATTTAGCCCTTCTCTATACCTCTGAACATGACACTGGTTGTTTTCTTATCCAGCAACATGCTGGTGAGATATTTTAACACTCGTCACCAGAGGAGCACAAGGAAAAATGAAATTGATAGGTCTGATGATACCTACAGACAAGTGTATCCGACACAACTGTGTACCTGTGTGACAGAAATATATATGTAGCGTCTTGTGTCCCTAGTTCTGGGGTGACCATCTACCCGTGAGAATAGAGACGGATTGTTCTGCCGTTTCTTGTCGATCTCCAGGAAGCTGCGTTTTTGTGTCGATAGAGAGATGAAATCCCCAGGGGCTCTCTGCACATTGCAGTCTGCACCTCGTTAACTGTTCTCTGACATTAAATAGTAATATCGCTGGTCTCAGGGAAATGGCTCTAACAGTTTGTGATCTGCAGTCACACACACAGACCCATCAACTTATATGATTCAATTTAAATCAACAATTGCTGCCATTTAATCAAGACATTGCAAACCGAATCTCTGTAGATCCAGGCTCTGGAAGCAATGTCCCTGCAATAATTCCTGCAGGACAATATTTCTAAAAAAATATAACTCCATTAAATTACTGTTAAATATAACCATCAGGCTTTTAAGTGCACTGTGAGTGCCAAAATCCATTTAAGCTGTTTTAAAGCTCACTGTTTTATCACAGTGTGGAATTGAAGCAAAGTGCCCCCATCACACACACACACACGTAGCCATTGTGTGGGGGCGGAACCAATAGTAACCAATCAACTCATGAGGAACTAGTGACATCACTTTTTGCCGTGTGCCTCAGTGACGTCACCAATTTTGAGCGAGTTGATAGACTCCATATTTGTTCAGACAACCCAATAGCTTTCCTCTCGTTGGTTTTGCACCAGGGTTTGCCAGCGCAACTTAAGGTGGATGCGGTACACGCTTAATCTCCACTGCTCCTAGGTTTTCCGGTAACAACGCACTGCGCAAAAGTGTAAACATCGCAATAGGATCCAAGACTTCTCCCGTGCTGCCCCCCTTCACTGGAACGACCTCCCTCGCTCCATCCGTCTCTCACCCAATCTGTGGTCCTTCAAACGGACACTTAAAACTCACCTGTTCCTCAAAGCCTACCAACCATCCCTCTTTTCTCTCCCTTTGGCTTCACTGGCTCCCTTTTGTGCCTGATCTTGTTTACCCTCTCTTAGGATGTAAGCTCGTATGAGCAGGGCCCCTTGGTACTTTGTGTTTATTGTCCTGTACTGTTTCACCCTGTATAGTCTACTGTTTGTACTGTGTATGGCGCTGTGGAAACTTTGTGGCGCCTAACAAATGATGATAATAAATGCCAACCTCCTACCACTATAGAATGACCTCTCTCACTACATTAAACGTTTCAGATTTCCTCCTAAAATACTGCTTGCCTTTAGCTCATTTATGAATTAAATTAATCATGAAAGTGAGGGGGGCAAAAACGAAAATCTAGGCGCGCAAGCGTTGCGTCCCTTAACAGGATTTAGTCATGAATAAACTTGTGTATAAGCTTTATTTGTAATATCTCTATTGTAGAGGTAAGCAGTTAAAACAACTCCTACTCAGTATATATGATTTTCAGGAAATGCCATTTAGTTGGAATAGGAGGTATTAATTTGTATATTGGGCGGAAAAAAACTAGAACGCTACCCATTTTCTTTGGTTTAGTGATCTTCTCTATAGCAATGAGCCTCAATAAGGGTGGAAGAGTTTGTGTAGGTGAGATTGTGACTTGAAACACTGATGTCATGTTCTAAAAACCCATTGGGCAAAACATTGACTGAGACAGTTGCCGTGTGAATGTCATTTCCCAGGAGAGAGAAGCCTAATACTCTCCCTAATCATTTCCTTCCAGAGAGGTACAATTCTCTTATTAGAAAGACGCCCATTTACAGGTAACTACAGAGGGAAAGGGGCCCTAGAGAGTCAAGGTCCAATATAGCGGTACAGGCCATGTTGTCCCAATGGATGACCAATTTGTTTGACAAGGTTGTATTTAGTGCTTGGAGAATTAGACGCTGGAGAGGGTCATGTTACCTTTTTAACTAATGGTTTTTACTTTCTTCTCCATAGCGGACGGCGTTGCTCTCGGAGCAGCGGTGGCCTCTTCTCAGGTCTCTGTACAAGTCATTGTCTTCTTCGCAGTCATCTTACACAAGGTAACCGGCACCTCATGATAAAAATAGAGAATACTGAATTTGCTGTGTGACTGGTGAAGGCGAACTAACCCTCTGGCGTCCATCATAACAGTGTATGAGGGAGAATGATATGTGTGTTATCTCCCTGTCCCAGGATGTGTAGAGTTAGGACCGGTAGGTAGCATGTATCTCACTACATGTCCACCTACAACTCCCATAACTCAGCCTATGGTGGTATATTCTATTACTGACGTGACGGTGGAGGTGGAAGAGTTCCACCACTGCCAACATTCCCAATGGAAAAAGTAGGCTCATGTTTGTCCACCTCCATCTGTATCACTAACTCTACTGAGCCACACCCCCATTAG
The DNA here is from genome assembly GCF_038048845.1 of Mixophyes fleayi. Taxonomy (NCBI): domain Eukaryota; kingdom Metazoa; phylum Chordata; class Amphibia; order Anura; family Limnodynastidae; genus Mixophyes; species Mixophyes fleayi. Next base: position 334,936,210 of record NC_134404.1, on the reverse strand, counting down.
AAAATCACGCCCCCTTTTGCCAGTAATATAAATGGAAGGCTGACAGTAAAATAATAATCCAGGCTGCTTTATATGATGCAATCAGCAGTGCACGATCATTGTATGTAATACCTATGTGGTTTTGTAGCAAGTACCTGGATGACACTGGTCTTACCTGCACCCACACCTGAGATTTTCCCACAAAGCATCAGGAGCCAAAATAGTTATAATTATTCTGCATAAGAATTTTTCTGGCGAAACGCGTTGCTATTTCGGCATTCCGTCCATGAATGTACGGGGTTGTTTGTACCATACTCAATTATTCCTATCTATAACAGATCCCTATCTGTTGGTGTTTTTGTTTTTAATACATGTGTGTATACTTGAATTTTTTATATTTCACCTTTTCTTCCAGGAGGATATTATTATTAAACTAAAATTAATAAAGGTTATATTTTAATTAACACAAGGAGTGCTAATATGTCCCTCTACAACGAACCTCTGTTCGTAATTTTTGCTGTTTCTAATACATTGGGACTAGCACCACCGCATGCTATATACTAAAGATTTATATCTTATTACGCACTGCACGCGGTTTTTGTGTCGTCTTGCTATCCCTGTGGAGAGCATCTTTCTCTCGTTCTATATTGTACCATACTCTCCAACATTCAAGTTCTGGATCAATTAGGTCACGCCCCTGACCCACCCAAATGGACACTTTTTAGCTGACCATACCACGCCCATTTCTGAGGACACTCCCTTCCACTCCAAGCCACTCCTCTTTTCACTGGCGCAAATCTCGAGGGTCTTGGAACTGTTGGTGAGTATGATTGTACTTCAGATCATAGATTGCAGCCAATCCTGTAGAAGATTAGGTCATTCCAGTTGCATAATATCTCATTGTCTACACCTCTTGTCACTCACTGTTTTGTATACTATGTGAATTATAATTTTATTTCTAAACATACAGAGATTATTATTGTGTGCAATATTATTATGATTTGAGATTTATCTGCAGGGTCACTCTCGCCTTATCAGTTTACACAGAAAAGCGATAGTCATTATACCGTACTATAGTTCAGTATTTTTGGGACGAAAAGATAACTGTTAAACAAACAATGTCTGCCTGATTGTGTCTGTAATTCAATAGAAAATAGTAGCTGTTTTCTGAAAGTCATTTACCTTCAGATCTCTGCTCTTCATCTGCCATAACCATCGGCTGAGAAGATGGTGACGCAGTAAACTCTATGGAGATCTGGTCGGGAGTACGTACACACTGCAGAATTCGAACAATATTGTTCTATTGTTGAATGTCATTTTTAGTCCGTTTATAAAATCAAATCAAACGATAAGATGTGCTTTGGAACGATAATCGTTCATCATTGTACCATACACACTAATGTCGTTTATCTTGTGCTTGGCCCATTTTTTGGGGGTGAAAAACCTGTAGTGTGTACCCAGCCTAACGCTACAATATTTTGTATTTAATGGTAACATAATAAAGAATTAATATACAAGATACTTTCTATAATGATGCTAGAAAGCCTGCTTGCCTAAGAGCGAGATCTAACTAAATGACTGCCCCCGTGGGAAATAAAATGGATAAACTGAGCACTCTTTTTCCGCTTGAACAAAAATTTAGATTAGTCTCTCCGGATAATTGCTTCAATCCTCTGTGCATTAGGTAACAATAACAGTATTATGAATGTAATATATTTTTAAGATGACATGAGGAATGCTTGTATTAAGATTTGACATGGTAATACCTGACTATACTATTTTGATATGTAACAGATTTTTTTTCAACATAATATGATGAAGATTATCCTGAAGATTTATATCCGTATGTATTAATATATTTTAAACATACTTGCCAACTTCTGCTTTTTTCCGGAGGGGAGGTCAGCTGGCAAAGGTGGGAGGGGCCGTGGCGACCAAAGCCCCGCTCCCGCATCGCAATTTGCAGCAGGGCTTAACATTTCAAATCATGTTATTGAGCCCTGTCTCTGTCCAGGTCCCGGAAGGGTGCCTGGGAATCTGGGAGGGTAGCCAAAATTCGGGACCCTCCCGGAAATTCCAGGAGAGTGGACAAGTATGATTTTATATATATATGGATGTTGGTATGATAATTTAGAACTGTACAATTATATATTCACTACTTATAATGTTGCCTCCCTCTGTACCGACTCTTATTCTCCTGGAGCTGATGATTCCTATTGTAGTTTGGGCCCTCTTTATAAAGAGCAGGTAGCGTAGACTGTAATATAATAACACACTGACTCCTTATTCTTTTGCAGGCACCAGCGGCTTTTGGGCTAGTCTCGTTCCTCATGCACGCGGGTTTAGAAAAGAAACAAATTCAGAAGCACCTCTTGGCGTTCTCGCTCGCTGCTCCGATCCTGACAATTGCGACGTATTTAATTCTGACTATGGTAAGCTGCAAACAGGAGTTTGTTTCAGTCCCGCTCACGGACAAGCCACCCTTTGATGTAATGTGGTTTATGAGATGTAAGCGGTTTTCTGTGTTTGTTATTCTCTAAAATGTTTCAGGATTTATGGTGTGAAGTCTTCTCCTTCTCCAGAACCGGCACAATCTAAGATGATTTGGGATTGGCTCGTTTGGAATCCCCTTTTCTTAGTTTTTTGTTTTCTACTACTCGTATAACTCTTACATGATTTGCTTGGAAGTACATGTTATAAAAAAAAAAAAAAATATTTCTCATGTCTTGCTCATCATATGCACAGGTCTCTTTGGTGGTCTATAGAACATTCCTTTCGTTCTTTTCAAGGACTTGGCAGTCCCCCGTTAGGACACACTTGTCCTGCGTTTGCCCATACTGATTTATGCAGGGAAGCTTTATGACATTTTCTTTACAACGTACTTCAAACGTGTTGTGAATGCTAGTTAAATGCTTGGACATTTCTTTTAAAATGTCCGTGTGTACGAGCCCTTGCTGTGAAATGTTATGCAGTCTTGTCAGGTCTGTGTAACCCGTAACAACCAATTTAGATATTCACGGTGATCGCTGAAGTTACAAATGAAATGTCTGGTTGGCGCGGCAGAAAACACGTTTTACACAAGAATTGTAAATAAGTTTTCAAGATTACACAGTAACAGATCGCTGATGTGAATATTTTCAGCTTTCAGATATGTAGACAAGGGGAACAAAATGCAGAATGTGCACATTAGCTTACAGGAGCAGTTATTCAATGACAGAAAAGAGTTTTTGGGATATAGGAGTGGTGGTTATGGTAATAGAAAGAAAAAGGTTAAATGTTTGGAAAAAGGAAGATTGGTGCCAGTTGCTGGAGGTATTGGGAATAGGTCCATTTGGGCTGGGCTGGGCCCGGGCATCGGGGAATGGGCAGGGCCCAGCGAATTGGCGAATGGGATGGACAGTGGCACATGTTGGATTATTTACGACGGACTATACTAGATGAATTAATTTGTTTGCATATGGGAAGGATAATACTATTTGGAAGTAAAGGATATTGGAGGAAAGAGTATTATTAATTAGACCTATTTTGAAATACTGAGATTTGTTAACCCAATCTTCCTTAAATATAGTTTCTGTTGACTGACGTTCTCCTTTGTTTCTCAGGCCGGAGGGAACACGCAGCACAGGCTCAGCGCAACCGGAAATGGCATGTTGTTCTCAGCTGGGACTTTCCTATACGTGGCGACCGTTCACGTCTTGCCGGAGATCAGCGGCCGCGGCCACAATGACCATCATGAGACATCTGAATACAGACATCAAGGGCTGGGACTGTTAGAGAGTCTAACGCTGGTGGTTGGAGCGTTCCTGCCAGTACTGCTGTCATTAGGACTTCATGACGGCTGAAAGCTTTTAAATCATGTTTAACCTTCAGTCAGTTCTATAGTAGGTACCTGTATCTTAGACTGTGACACTAATGTATGGAAAATGAAGGACCCAATAGAAATGGAATCATTTGTATCATAGCATCAAATATCACATGATGCAGAAGTAGCCAACCTGTTCTCTCCAGTTCTCCAGCAGACTATGCTGGGACATGTAGTTACAGTTAAAACAAAAAACTTATGTAAAAGACCAAGAATAAGGATTCAATATTTTTTTGTAGCAGAGATGCCTTCAGATATCGTTGCGGAAAATACAGGAACTTTGCTGAAAGCGGGTCATCGCTCAATAACCACCCAAGGTGACTGATGCTACCATGAATCCCACTTCCAACCCCATTAACAAAGGGAACTATTATTTTTTTTTTTTGTTATGCGAACAAAAAATTAATTTAGAAGAAACAAACTCTTTACCATGTTCTTGACCAGTTGCTTTCAACCAGCCCTGAACCTTCCTCATCCCGCTGCTCCTTTACACACTGATACCAGGAGGCGCACATTGGAAGCGTATGTTCACCGGGCTACTTCTCATGTGTCGCAGCTGCTTGGTTAATGTTCCATTGTTATCAATAACTTTTTACCAGAGTGATATTTTTAACCAAAAGGAATAGCCTTCAGAAGATTATAATTTTACGGTACTAAATTGTGATTGTAGTGAAAATGTTTTGCAGTGTGTACAGCTACTTTCAGATGTTTAAGTGTGTTTTAATAATAATACATTTGAATCTCAGGTGAAAATGCACTTTACATACTTCAATAAGCAACAGTTTTGAGCTATTGTTTTGTACGTGGCATGTTTGCGATACATAATAACATTATATTTTCAGATTATATGCCTTGGTTTTAAATACCAATAATTTTACATTATACAATATATCAAACATGATATAAAGGTTCATATCTAAAGACATGTTGGAATGTCACTTAAATATAATTTTGTGACGCGTTTCGCTGAGACATGACTACGAATTTCCAATTCCGCTTTTGCTTTGCTCGATCCTGCGCATCATTTGTAAATTCCACATTTAGCAGAATTTATGCTCTATCTGAATAGAGATTGGACGACTATGTAACTCATTCTGCTCTGTAACGATACTGAAGGCCAAATTCTGCTGCAGAAACGCGCAGGTGAGGGATGAGCCGAATATATCGTTTTGAAAAGCTCCTCTCTTGTTAAGCATGGCATCTCACAGCCAGAACTGGAGCAATACATTGGCTGCAGCAGATGAGCATGGGTAATAGCTTTAGTATTAAAATAACATAAGAGTTTAGAAAAGGACGGTGGAAAAGCTAGACCAAAATTTAAGGTGAAGAACTCATGATTGTCGTCTGATGTTTTAAAGGAGGATAGTATCGGATTTGATAAACTTTTAACTATAATTAGTGATAAGATGGCAATAATTATTTACTGGGGGAAAAAAAACATTGTAGGTGGTTTTATTTTATTTTTTTGTAACCGTTTGTTAAGCCGACTACTCTGCTGTCAGAGAACGGAGCAGAAGTAGACCAAAGGCAGGAGTAAGATCGGGCGGTGATGGCTAAAGATTCATATCTGGAATATCAAATGGGGTCAGTTGGGCATGATCACAATGTCTGGAAATGACCTATATCTTGAATATAACTGCTATGTCTCATTCGAAATGTACCTGTCACCTGCACACAGGAGGTAGCCATGTTGGGGGCTGGGCCAAGAGTCAGCATGCAGCCTATCGATTCACAAGGAAGTGAAGTCACTAGGACATGATGCGTTAACTTCCTAGCGAACCGATAGAATATTCCTTCAATCCACAAACGCGGCTGCCTCCACTGCGATCCATTATAAGTAGATTGTACCTGTATAGGTTGTAAAAAATGTGGGTTATACTTGAATAGAATTGTAAACGTTTCCTCCTCTCTGTGGATTTAACCTTGTTTTTTCAGTCCTGCGTAATTTGTTAGCCGTGCGTCTAACACTAGTCTCTTGTAAACCGACTTATATGTTTGTCGTCACAGCTGAAATGTATTTTTCTAATAAAACTCATGTTAACATCTATTCTGTCCTGGTACGTGGTGTGTACAGCGAGACTGCTGGAAGTCACTATAGTGCCGGAACACTAGGATAACATGACGCCTATCCCGACACAACGCGTTTTGGTGTCCGCTTACTGAAGTGTGAAAGACTACTTCATTCTAACAGATAATCCTACCCACAACCACTTTATTAAAAGAGAAAAAAATCTTGATGGTATTTTAAATGGTTGGATTGTGGATTATATATTGGTACTGTAGCAGTCTATGCTGTAGACCAGGCTTGGGAAACCTCTGACTTCTACCTGTTGTGGAACTACAAGTACCAGCATGCCCAGCCAGCGGAGAAAGCTGGAAAAGCCACGTATTGCCATGTTGGTCGGAGACCATTATATTTAATCTATAAATTCCACCTGTTATGTTCATTTGGACGGTGTCCAAAAGTTCTGCAGGTTGAATAACTGGTTAAATGTCCACATTTGCAGCACAGACGTGTGAAATCTAACACTGGCTGTTACAGCGCGATCACTTATCGGTATACAACACTCTGACAGTCTCCTGGGGCCCAGATCATTTAAACATGTCACAAAATACACGAGTGTCAGACAGAAGGAAAAGTACAATGCATATGGAATTTCTTTTCTCTTCAAGAAAACTATAAAGTGTAATTGTAACTTCCATTTTTGTTGGATGTATTTCAACTTTGTATTGCATTAGAAAAATATCCATTGTTTACCTTGCAATATTTTTTTTTGTATGTTCCTCTATAACATTTTTGTCATACTTAGCTTTCCCCTAAATTCCAGGCTTCTCTTTAGTACAACGCATTTAGCCCAGGGGAAGCTTTAAGTATAAAGGAACACATGGAATATTTTATTTTGGAATATATTGACATTTTACAGAAAGCAAAATCATATGAACATGTGATGTGGAATTAAGATACCTGTAACCCCAGCTGTGATAGAACCTCAAGTTTCACCATGCCCTCGTCAATCCACTGCAGAGAGATTTGGTTCCTTCTTTTGGTACATTGGTAATAAAAGTGATATTTTCAGACATGAAGAGTGGATAAAGAGATTGTCTATCTTAACCAGGCTGACATATTTAGTCTCTTCCCTTCGAACCTTCCTTAATCCCTACATCCGTCTCCCAGTTCAGCCACGCTTACATGGGCAACACGGTGGCTCAGTGGTTAGCACTTCTGCCTTACAGCACCGGGGTCATGAGTTCAATTCCCAACCATGGCCTTATCTGTGTGGAGTTTGTATGTTCTCCCTGTGTTTGTGTGGGTTTCCTCCGGGTGCTCCGGTTTCCTCCCACACTCCAAAAACATACTAGTAGGTTAATTGGCTGCTATCAAAATTGACCCTAGTCTTTCTCTCTGTGTGTGTGTGTATATTAGGGAATTTAGACTGTAAGCTCCAATGGGGCAGGGACTGATGTGAATGAGTTCTCTGTACAGCGCTGCGGAATCAGTGGCGCTATATAAATAAATGGTGATGATGATGATGATGAAGTTTCACCATGCCCTCGTCAATCCACTGCAGAGAGATTTGGTTCCTTCTTTTGGTACATTGGTAATAAAAGTGATATTTTCAGACATGAAGAGTGGATAAAGAGATTGTCTATCTTAACCAGGCTGACATATTTAGTCTCTTCCCTTCGAACCTTCCTTAATCCCTACATCCGTCTCCCAGTTCAGCCACGCTTACATGGGCAACACGGTGGCTCAGTGGTTAGCACTTCTGCCTTACAGCACCGGGGTCATGAGTTCAATTCCCAACCATGGCCTTATCTGTGTGGAGTTTGTATGTTCTCCCTGTGTTTGCGTGGGTTTCCTCCGGGTGCTCCGGTTTCCTCCCACACTCCAAAAACATACTAGTAGGTTAATTGGCTGCTATCAAAATTGACCCTAGTCTTTCTCTCTGTGTGTGTGTATATTAGGGAATTTAGACTGTAAGCTCCAATGGGGCAGGGACTGATGTGAATGAGTTCTCTGTACAGCGCTGCGGAATCAGTGGCGCTATATAAATAAATGGTGATGATGATCTTGGAGAGTGCAGTCTGGTTCACGGAATAGAAGCAGTGTCCAATTGAATCGGCTGCTGTGTACAATACACAACACCACCATCCAAGCTGGCACAGGTGCCGTCTGCCATAGCTGCCCAATGCCTACCGTCAGATGCCACAGACCGGAAGCGGTGTACAGGTAGTGTTGGAGGTCCCAGGTGGGCATATTATAGGTAATGTTAACTTAATAGCATGCTGTTCCCCTTCCCCCACGCAATATTGGTATATAAATGTAGAGGTACTGAAGCATTTATAAGATATGATGGTTATTCACATGTACTGGTGTATGTCTGTTACTGTATAAATTACCTAGTCCTACTTGTCAACTTTTTGTTTTGACCTTCCAGGAGATCCCAGAGGGGAAGTGAAGAATGACTGTGGCGTGTGGTAGGGCTCTGCGAAACGCGTTATTTGGTCCCATCACATTGATACAATCATGTCTATTTACTCGGGAAGGGGGGGCAAAATGAAGTAAATTGCATCAACACTAGGAAGTGGACAGGATGCGGAAGAGTAACCTGCTCGGCCGGGAGACCTACCCGGAATTCAGGAGTCTCCCGGATGTTCTGGGACAGTGGGCAAGCATGGCTTTAGCGTACCTGCAATACCCTGCAAGCGCTCCTGGGAACTGCTGCCCTAGTCACTTAAAAAAAAAAAGATAACTCCGATCCTTAAATATACTGAAACGCACAAGATGAATGAACAATGGCTCTGTGACCCTCGCACCACGGTATAGGAGTTTATGAACATATCTGAAAGTGGGACATTCTATCTGCTACAATATGAAATTAAAGCTCATCCAAAAACTCCCACAGTGGTGTTCTGTCTTCATTAATCCTGAATGGATGCGAACATATGAAAAAAAAAAAAAAAGAAAGAGGAATAATGTAGTGTAGTATTTAGAGCAAACGTTTCGGACAAACGTATATGTGTTGATATTCCCACCCCCTGTGGATCCCACTCACCCCTATGTGAATGTACTTAAAAAACTAAAAAAAAAAAAAAAAAAAGGACTTGATAATACCTCTTCAATGGTGAGAGATCCTGTATATTCTTCTTGGCCCAGTAGAGTTCCATGATACCCAATTATGAATGTACTTACAAGGATTTACATAGAGATTCACCTGTCCTCAATATAACGATCCTCTTTTCTATTAATTGCTCATGCAAAATAAAAAGATACAGAGAGATTTCTCCACACAGTGTATTGTTATTTTTTATTGAAAACACTTAACGCCGCGGCACCCAGTTTGGGAACCGCCGCCCTAGAGCATACTTGCCAACTCTCCCTGAATGTCAGGGAGACTCCCTGAAATAGGGGTGATCTCCCTCACTCCCTGAAGAGTCTGGCATTCTCCCTGATGCTGAGCCAGTACAAGACGTGGTTGGCTTCACCATCTGTGGCATGATGACACAGTTCAGAAACTGTGTCCTATGTCCATGTATTGATGCCTATGGAGGTGGCCATTTTCATGGAGACCAAGATTTAATCAAAGACTGACAGGTAAGACAACATGACTTCAGTAATGGAGACAGAAATGTAAAAGACACTTCAGTCTCTAGAGATTCATTAGCTGCTTATCTTTAACGTATAGTTGCCTACTCTCCCGGAATGTCTGGGAGACCTCCCGGGAGTGCAGGGCAACCTCCCGGTTCTCGCCCCTGCAATAGATAAGTAGTGTGGGGCTTAATGACGCAAATATTGTGTCAAAAATTGTGTCATCATGATGCTATTTGTCAAGCCCCACCCCCACACCCACCCCCACCTCCCCCGGGATCTCCCTGAAGCCAACAAGGAAAAGTTGGCAAGTATGCCCTAGAGATAAGGCAGTAATATGAAAAAAAGGTCTGACATACATATATATGAATCAAATGACACTTTCCGTATACTCGAGTCCTTATATTTAAGAGTTCATATTGATGCTTTGTGTTTCAATTCTTAAATCATTCATCAAAAGGTCTCCAAACCATCATAGATGTATATGAGAAAAGGGGAGAGAAAATAGTGTAGTATGATAATAGGACTGATTTGAGTTCTCTATACAGCGTGAAACTTTAAGGTGATGTACACAGGAATAACCAATACCTATTAAAATACAAATTCTTGTACTTTTTCCTGAACGAGTGTTCTACCTACCTGCAGCAAAATGTACTAAGTACCAAGCATGAAGGCTGCCGGCCACACTGAGATTGATGCAATGTGAACACTTGTCAGAAAGTCTATGGGGCATATTCAATTGTCCGTGTTACTCGCAAAAGTAACGCAGCGTTAAGAGTATTACCGGTATTACAGTAATTCTAAGCCGGATTTCAGCTCGCAGCTCCCTGAGCTGAAAGCTGGCGTTAAAGGCACCGTAATAACAGTAATTACGGGCACTTTTACGGTAATAGTTCGTAAGCTGCATTACTTTTGCAAGTAACGAGGACAATTGAATATGCCCCTATGTGTGATCCTATAGGATTGTTTACAATGTGCTGATCTTTGTTGACAAGTGTGGGGACAGCGCCACCTGCTGGTTCTAATCTTCCAAACGCTGAACTGTAGCCTGTAACCCATATATGAAATTGTCTGCAACGACATCTCCCAGGTCGCTGCAGAGTAAACTTAAAAGATACAGATCAAAAATAAAGAGATAAGAAAAGTGGGTTCTATGTATTCAGCCTATAATAACGAGCTTTATTATACAGAACCCCATCTATCCAATATACAGCAACCATCTAATGACCAGTATACAACTTAGAGCTCTATTTTACCAGCAGCCATCGGACTCTTATTGTGTACATGATGCACATACTCACAAAGGGTTGTAATCCTATATCAGATCATATAAAATCATTACCGAAATGTATACCAGGGTTCCTATGTACTACTATGTCATTTCTAAAAAGAGCCTTAATCCAGCATCAGTATGTGCCAGTCTGGATTTAGTCCACAAGATCATATATTAAAATGAAGTTCCTGTGTCGTATTCATGTATTGACATTATTGAACATAATATTAGCACAGTGGCCTAGTGGTTAGCACATCTGTCTCACAGCTCTGGGGTCATGCGTTCGATTCCCGACCATGGCCTTATCTGTGAGGAGTTTGTATGTTCTCCCCATGTTTGCGTGGGTTTCCTCCGGGTGCTCCGGTTTCCTCCCACACTCCAAAAAACATACTGGTAGGTTAATTGGCTGCTATCAAAGTAAATGTGTGTGTTTGAGAATTTAGACTGTAAGCTCCAATGGGGCAGGGACTTATGTGAGTGAGTTCTCTGTACAGCGCTGCAGAATTAGTGGCGCTCTTTAAATAACTGATGATGATCACTAACATTTATTAATACAGGCCTAGATATTCTCTTACATAGATGTGTGAAATTACATGTGATATATTGTAATGACTTATAGATATAATATTATACATTAATGATATACTGTATATGACTTCTTTACATACATATGAGTTCTAACAATATAGAGGGGAAGCAGCTGCACATGTGACCACTATAAAACTCATCTGCAGGGCTCCCAGCTTATGGCTTAATATTAATTTAGGGAGCAATCAGATCTGATAATGAGGGTAAGGGGGATGTACATATAGTTCAGGCATCTGTGTTATGTGATATAATCATTGGGTTGTGTTGGATATTGGACCAGGAATTCATGGGGGGGGTGACTTTATCAATGGACCTTGGAGGTCCGCGAGCCCTTTAAAGCAGACATGTCGCTGACACCATACTTGCCAACTTTGGGGTCATGATGTCCGGGTTGGGACTCCATCATGGGGGTGCGGCCACAGGGATTGTGATGTTAGGCCCCTCCCCCTGTCAAACAGGATGACGCGTTTAGCCCTGCCCCCACTTCACCAAAGGCTAAGCTTCCACACCAGGCTGCGGAAGCTTGCACTGCTCCTCCGGGAGCCCAGGAGAACTCCAAAAAACATCGGGAGTCTCCCGGACATTCCGGGAGAGTAGGCATCTATGACTGACACAAAGCTGCCTTTTAAACATATATATATATAACTAAACACGCTTATATTTACTATGTGTCACCTCTGTCTAGTTTCCTTCATATTCACCTTTTCTATATGCCAGCATGAAATCCGGCATCTCCGTGCAGCTATGAATATGCACATTAATGAGAGAGTCAATATGCCAGGTACTGGCAGGAGCATGCTCAGTGTGATCCTGATACACATCCTGTGACATCAGCTGCCAGCTCTCAGTACTGCTGAATGAGTACATGCATAGCAATCATCTGTCACAAGTTACGCGGGACAGACCTGCAGATCCTGATTTCAGGACAGTTTGTAGATCATCATCAGCTATTTATATAGCGCCACTAATTCCACAGCGCTGTACAGAGAACTCACATCTGTCCCTGCACCATTGGAGCTTGCAATCTAAATTCCTTAACGAACGTGGGACTGGGACAAAGCACCGGGCATACACCTAATGTATGTGGCCACACCCCCCAGAGCACTGCCTAGAGCTGTACAGCCCATTACATAACTCACGACTTTACCACCTGCGGGACAAACGTCTAAAATCGGGACTGTCCCACTGAAATCAGGACAGTTGTGAGGTAAGGCGGTGTAAGATAAATATAATACATCACACTTCTTGCTCGGAGCAGGAAGACGTAATATTAATTGCTTTGCCAAAAACTGTTCCATTCTTTCCCCCAAAAACTCTTTATTTGGAGAGGACACGTTATAAATACAAACACTATAGGAAATGAGAAAGGCAGCATATACAAGGTCCAAATAAAAACATTTAGGAACAAACAATGCTGTCATGGAAACAGAATTTTGGGGACAAAGGAGAAAGAGAAGGTAGTGAAGGGAAAGGAAGGAGACAGGGGTGGGGGGAGGACAGCACGGAACAGGCATTACGTAGATTGTTTGGTAGTGGGTATAGGGCTGCCAAGAGGAATTCAGGGCCCCGGTACAACAAATTCATCCCCCCACCCCCTATAGGCGGCGCAAATTTTTTCAGGGGTGTGGTCATGCATTTGGGGGTGTGGCAAATGTGCCATTGGGGCGTGGCTAACATCAAAATCACTAGGCTCTCAATCCGCCAGAGCGTCACATATGTCCAAGCACTCCTGACTTTCAGGACATCTAGCACCACAGTGTAGTATAGAAAGAATGCAGTGTGTACACAAACAGTTCAGTCTTGGCCTGCACCTTACATTGGGCACAACACTCACCAAAAATTGGTATTGTCCCTACTAGAATCACAACATTTCACAACAATCTCCTGCTCTCTCCTACCTGTTCTTCTCACTTTCTCCACCTGTGGCTGCTGGTTTCTTTAGTTGTGGCTTGTCCGGATCCTGGAATGTTGAAGGACCTATTTGGAGAAAAAAAATGGCTACATTTAGAAAATTACAGCCAGCCCCGGCGTTAAATCAATAGCACCCACGATTAATAATTAGGCCTTCCTCCAGCCCCAACATTAAAATAATAGTATTCACATTTAATAAATAAACCTATTCCCTTCCTGCAAACAGCCCCAGTAATACCTATTTCCCGCAACCATCACTGCCATTAAATAACTCATAGTCACATTTAATAAATAGACCTCATTCTCCCTAAACTCACCCCCATATTCAATAGCCCCCAAACCACCCCATCTTAAATTAATAGTCCCCACTATTAAATTGCCTCACCATCATCATACAAACAAAATAGCGCCCATTAATTAGCCACCACCTACCTCACACACATTACATTGCAACAAGCCCCCTGTGCCATCACACACATTACTGTGCCCCTTCTTCACAACTACACTGTGCCCCCTTATGCTCACACTGCGCCCTTCTTGCTGCTTTCCCCCCTTTTTTTTTTAATCTCAGCTTCTCTCCCCTTTTTATTTAATCTCAGTTTCTCTCCCATTTTTTATTTAATCTCAGCTTCTCTCCCTTTTTATTTAATCTCAGTTTCTCTCCCCTTTTTTATTTAATTTCAGTTTCTCTCCCATTTTGTATTTAATCCCAGCTTCTCTCCCCTTTTTTATTTAATCCCAGCTTCTCTCCCCTTTTTCTTTCACTCTCAGCCTCTCTCCTCCGTTTTTTTACTCCCTCTTCTTTATAGTAATGTCCCTTTCTGTTTCCCCTCTTGCATCTCCGTTTCTTTCCTTACCTTTTGTCAGCTTCTTTCTTTCCTTCTCTTCTCTTCTTTCTTCTGCCTTGGTCTTGTCTGGCTGCGGCGCTCCTCACTGACCGACGGGCGTGACTTGATGACGTCATGCCCGACAGTCAGCGTGAATGGAGCAGAGAAGAGAGGAGGGACGCGGCGCCGCGGTCACGTGAGTATGATTTATTATTTATTTATTTATTTTTTGTTCCAGCTCCCCCCACCAACGATCTTGATGGCCCGCCCCCTGCGGAAAAAAATAAGCCCGGACCCGGGTAAAATGTACCCCCCCCCCCCCCCCCTCGGCGGCCCTGAGTGGGTAACCTCAGTCATCTGTTTTTCAGATTGAGGAAGAAGGACAGCCCGGCCTGATTAATCATTTTAAACATATTGGATATAGACCTTGGCACTGATTCTGCAGGAATCTTATACTCAGCATTTGTAGATGAGGTTAAACTGTATGAATCATGAACACACTAACTCTCTAATTATACATAACTACCTCTCATTCTAATTAAAATTACAGTGCTATGCGTGATTGGATACAAGAACCAGCAACATACTGAAATTACCAGGTAACTGTAATAAGGACATAATTATCTGTCACTTCTACAGGGTAATGGTGGAGGGCAATTACCAAGGGCAGCCGCTACGCACAGCAAATTGCTTTGGTTTTGCACCGGTGCGGTTTGGATGGTCCACCCCTCGTATATCAAGGTCACCTCTGCAACCTAGACGAGACCTTGGTTCTCCGACAGTCATACAGCGCCAAGACCAATGAGCACGATTGGAAATGTCACTTCGAAGCCTCCTACTATATCATAGGATTAACCTCAATACAATAGACTTTTCATTTTTTTTCACCTAAAGTACGGCTCAGTTTAACCCCATGTACATTATGTCCTCTATTAGATGTGGCAATGTTGTGTGTGTTAATCTGTTTATTACATTAGTTGGAGTGGAGTATTGGTTTTAGATCTACTTGCGCTGCCCTTGTACAGGGATCTATATGCTGTCTGTCTGGACATAATTGGAACTCCAACCACTTGTTTAAAATTGACATAGAATAAAGCCAAGGGCACAAATAAGTAAATTGTAACGTTATGGTCAGTGTACAAATAAACGAACTAGTGTACTTTACCTTTTATAAAGTGTAGTCTGGGTATTGCTTGTGGCAGAGTCGGTGTGATACCGAGTGATTCTTCTTACAGAGAAATGGGTAATAGCAATGAGAATGTATCTATACTGCATGTTAAAGCTGGGTACACACTGATGCAATTAGATCACACAATAAACGACCGTTTGGCCATTTATCACATTACTGTGTTTGCGCCTACGATCATGTCTTATTGTACCAAAGCACAACGTATCTGTTGATTTGGTTTTATAAACTTCCTAAAAATCGCGATGAACGATGTCGGGTAAATGTGGCAGTGTGTACACACTAACCACCAGCAGTGTAGGCAGATATCTGTAGAGTGTACAGAGTCACCATCTTTTCAGCAGATGGTTATGACAGATGAGGATCACAGATCTGAAGGTAAATCCTGTAGGTGTGTACACAGGGATCGGCATGCTCATCGGGACCTTTGTGGGTGAAATCATTATAAAAATCGCCTCTGAAGTAATTTTCTATAGTGTGAGATACAGTGAAACGGTTATCACAGTGACGCTGTAACACTGAAAGCAGCACCTTCTTAGAACCAGCCTTTTGTAAAGACAAAGTGCAAATCCAGCAAGGACTTGTTATATATTCACCCAACACAAGTACTATTTGTATTGCTATTGCATATTTCTCAGGAATTAAGCAGCATTACACCACCACTACCACACACAATCCCTGCACCACGCTTTATAAACTAAAATACACTGGTCAATTTATTTGTACATACACCTACCATAATATTCAGCTTTATCTATTTGCATCCATCACCTTATTTTGCACAACTTAGTTGTGGAGCGCCTGGAAACACCCTCCCCCACAGTGCAACATGGTTGAGCAAAGCGGGTTCCTGTTACAAGTACAGTAGGAGATGTTAACAGTCAGTTTGCACCTTAAGTGCCACAACAAGACCAGAAGGAATAGTTAACAATTATTTCTTAATACAAATAATGTATAAAACCACATAATAAATGACATATTTTGTGTATCGCTCACAGACAATCCTTGTTGCAATCAACTACTTCGAATGCCTTAAACTTGTTTCATAGCTTCACTGCTGGTCCTACTTATAAAAGGGCAGCGCACGTACCATGTGCTGTATATAGATTGTAGTTTGTTTGGGGATGTGTGCGGGGTAGTTACACACAAAATGGAATGTGTTCCCCACATTGACTCTATATCTAAATCCTGCTACATACATCTAAAGGACATTTCCAGAATACGCATATATCTCACGCAAGACACTGCAAAAACCTTAATTCATGCACTCATCATCTCCCGCATCAACTATTGCAATTCCCTCCTTACTGGTCTTCCCAAAAACATACTCAAACCCCTACGATCTATTTTGCAAGATTGATTTTCCTTGCAAATCATTATTCCTCTGTTGAATCACTCTGTATTTCTCTACACTGGCTGCCTGTTTTCTACTGAATCCAATATAAAATACTTTTACTAACCTACAAGGCCATCAACAAAGCTGCCCCAACATACATCTCCTCTCTTGTCTCAAAATATCTCCCAACTCGGCAACTCCGTTCTACACAAGATCTGCGTCTCTCATCCACCCTCATTACATCCTCCCATTCCCGGTTCCAGGACTTTTTTCGGGCTGCACCCATTCTATGGAATTCTCTCCCTCGCACAATAAGACTCTCCTCTGGTCTACAAACTTTCAAGCATTCTCTGAAAACCCACCTCTTCAGACAAGCTTATAATATTCCTCAACCACCCTCTTAACCTCACTACATTACCCTATTACCACCCGTTACACAATTTCACACAAGACAACTACCGCTTGACCAACATTGTTGTGTGACAGGATCATCATTTAGCTTATGAGTCACTTTTACCTTTACAGTCTGGCCAGGCCGAAATGCAAAATGTAGACTTAACCTCATGTATCAAACTCCCATTGTCCCATAGATTGTAAGCTTGCGAGCAGGGCCTTCTCACCTCTTTGTCTGTTTTACCCAGTTTGTTTATTAGTTTACTGTGTTTGTCCAAAATTGTAAAGCGCTACGGAACATGTTGGCGCTATATAAATGATGATGATGATGTAGTTGTACGCAGCTCACAACCACACTAACACCACAATTACCTTTACTCATTGTCGCAAAACTTGTGTCATAGACTGGAATTACAGCATAGGTTGAGCGAGAGGCGTTCCGCGAGGTTCTAAAGCTGCGGAGGACACCGCTAGTTTGTTATCTGCAGATAGAAGCGCGTTAAACCAGTCAGTAGAACACTCATCTTACTTTTTGGCTAATATACTTTTACAGAATAATCCTCTTAGTACAGTTTAAAGAAAGGACCACCCCCTGCACTAACTGTCAGGATGGAACAATCATGGCAGGGTCATGAAGTTTGGACCTCTTCCGTTTTGATAGTTGTGGGTGACGGAGGTTTATAATTATATATATATATTTCCTTTTGCCACTATAAAATGTTGGTTCGGTTGTCTGAGCGGAGCAACCAATCACAGGCTGCTATCTCGTGATAGTTGTTATTGGTCCTCTCGCCCACACCTCGCTGGTGTTTGGCTGCGGCTTTGAGAAGGTTAGTAAGATGTATCTACTGGATGGTAGGGTATCTTTAAAGGACCGATGTACATTAAAGTTGGCCACACGCTGCCATCCTAACGCTACGTCTTAGCAATAGAATTACTGTTCAGTTAGCCAAACCGAATGAGATCCAGCTCATCAAGTTTGAGGTCGAGTGGCCAAACCACTTCCTGCGTCGCGGAAGCCCCTTGATGTGGTGGGAAGACATCCGCACACATCAGCCAATAACAGTCATCCTCCGAGCACATTCACCAACATGTACGAAAATGATCATAGGAATTTTGAAAGGAACATTATGGCCAATTTGGGCCCAATGACACTCCAATATGAGCCATTTACTCAGTATCAGCGGTGGGGCCAGCGTAAGGGAGTACATATCTCTTCTCATTATTATATATCCAACCTCTGTCCACAATTTCGAAAGCTGTAGGGGTATATTTATCAAGGGGCAGTTATGAAAAACCTGGATGGGCTTTGTCTTTAATAAAATTGCAGTTTTTAAAAAATGACAGCAAATTTCAGAGAATCTGCGATTTTTCATAACCATCGGTTGATAAATATAGTCCTTAGAATCCCTGAAACAAGGGGCCCATCTTCAGCTAGTGCACTTACACGATCAGGGGACCAAACAAAGTTGACCTCCTGTTACTAAGCCAATCTTCTTACTGAAGCCCCGTCAGCCTGTGGTATGATAGTAGTGGTAGCATGCAGTGATTAAAGGCCCTTTAACTCTGGCCTATCACACAACAGCCGATTATCACAATGGTGGTTTAAGGATCCTTGAAAGTTACGATTTACCTTCAGATCTGTTCTCTTCATCTGTCATAACTGTCGGCTGAAAAGATGGGGACTCTGCACACTGCATAGAGATCTATGGACACTGCCGGTCCTGAGTGCTTACACACTGCATAGAGATCTATGGACACTGCAGATCCTGAGTGCTTACACACTGCATAGAGATCTATAGACACTGCCGGTCCTGAGTGCTTACACACTGCATAGAGATCTATAGACACTGCCGGTCCTGAGTGCTTACACACTGCATAGAGATCTATGGACACTGCCGGTCCTGAGTGCTTACACACTGCATAGAGATCTATAGACACTGCCGGTCCTGAGTGCTTACACACTGCATAGAGATCTATAGACACTGCCGGTCCTGAGTGCTTACACACTGCATAGAGATCTATGGACACTGCAGATCCTGAGTGCTTACACACTGCAGAATTTGCCCGACCTCGTTCCATCATTTATAGAGATTTTTAGTCCAGTTTAAAAATCAAATGAAACGATACAATGTTCTTTGGAACAATAATCGTTTATCGTTGAAGCATACACACTAATGCGATATCGGGTCGAACGGTCATTTATTGTGTAATTGGCCCGATAATCAACTGAACACCCTGTAGTGTGTACCCAGCTTTATACAGACACTAAGAACAGACCATGATATATGAATCATCAAAGAGGTATCCAATAAAATATCCCTACGCCTAATTATACAACAGATACTAAAATACATTTGGTGAGTAGGGTCATAAACGCACTTTGAGACTGTATATTGTGGTTTAAATCACGTTCCTTTTAGCTCTATTTTAATTCTACATAATTACACAACAACTTCAAAAGTGTAAATTGGGAAACATTTATTTTGTTGTTCACATGTCAAACTTACAAAAATATATTTCTGAAAATAACTTCAATATTATAGAAAACAATCTACATGTTACAATCACCTAGAAATATCAGTATATCACATAGCTATATATTTATATATATATAAATAGAATTAAAAAATATATTTATCATACAAACAGAACACAAAGGGAATTTAGCAATATCTAAAACTGTATTGAACTAAAATACTGATACATGTTTTACCCAGAAACAAAAATGATATGACAGGTTCACTGTCCTTAGATGAAGTAGCTTTTTGCTGTTATTGAGTTGCAGAAACAATTATATAGAATAGCCAGAATGGATATATTAGAGCAAATGTAACGATTACCATTAAGCAAAATGTTCTGTAGGTGCTGCATGCTTTTCAGATAAAACGTCAGGTTAAAGCAGTGTTGGCTAACCTGTGACACTCCAGGTGTTTGTGAAACTACAAGTCCCAGCATGCTTTGCCAATATATAGCTGCTTATTGCTAGAAGGGTATGCTGGGACTTGTAGTTTCACAACACCTGGAGTGTCACAGGTTAGCCGACACTGCATTAAAGTATTTCTCCGTTTTATTGATTTGGAACCACCGTGTATGCCGTTGGCACAAAACCTCTATAGTAGTTACCTTGTGAAATCTGGAAATGTAGACCAGCTCCTGCCTCTTACTAACAGAGTAATAGAAAAAAATAAAAAAAATACAAAAATATAAAAAACACACTAAGTCCGCCTATCAATGAAATCTTATAAAATGTAATACTAAAAGCACAAAATGAAACAACAATAATTGTTAAACACTCATTAAAATAAATGGCAAGTCACTAATATTCCCCAAATTTCCTTTCAGTGTACACTGATTAAATATTACAAAAGCAGCCACTGAGATTAAGATAATACCTATCTCTATAACAGAGAAAACTGGGAGAGATTTTAATCACTTCTAATTTAAAACAATCATCTCTCCTCTAACTGATCTGGTGATTCCAGCTACCAAAATAGATTTAAATAGTAAACCACAATATATGTGCCAGAAGATGGGACTTTACTATTGCTTTAAATATAATCTATATATCACACTGAAAGTCTCCTAACACCACACAGGTTATTCGTTGTTGTTATATAACACATGGATAGCTTTGATAGTGTTGCACAAATGGATTCCACACTTAAGGGTATATTTACTAAACTGCGGGTTTGAAAGGTGCAGATGTTGCCTATAGCAACACGATTCTATCATTTATTTAGCACATTCTACAAACTGACAGCTAGAATCTGATTGGTTGCTATAGGCAACATCTCCACTTTTTCAAACCTGCAGTTTAGTAAATATAACCCCTAGCTGCAGATTGAAGCAGATCAGTCAGTATGTGGATGGATCATCGCACGGCTTAGCGTGAATGGCCACAGAGGAGATTTTAGCGTCTGTATGTTGTATTAATGAGGGTCCTATGTGAGGCCAGATTACATGTAACAGCTGGTAAGTGGGTCGCTCAGTGACGTTATCACTACCAAAGGAACGGCATGGGATCACTTTGGCGAAATCCGTTGCTCTTTTCACAGACTCTTTGGTTATGTAAAGAGCTCATTAGCATTTGTGAGTGTGTTTATGATATCGTTTAATGAAGGAGGTCATAATTATCTCACCTTTAAGGAGCATTTCTGAGTGATGTAATGTTTCAAACACATTAATAAAATATATATATATATATATATATACACACACACTTCCTTCTGGGTCTTTGTGGTATTAAGGGTACTATCAGCTCATTATTGACACTACAAACACATATCGTTTCCAGAAAAGTAATAAGCCATTAAGACTGAGTGATATTAATTATAGCAACAACAAGAGCAGCAGTACTTTGTACGGGTAATTATTCCAAGAGAAGAGAACACTAAAAATGTAGACTTTTGTGCAAAGGGTTGTCTATATAAAATAGCGAACCACTAGGTCTTTGAACATAAATATAAATTATTCACAATACTTAGTGGCCGTCTAAGAGCTGCACTTATTGAGATCCATAGAAATGTAACCCTAGAATTGACAAGAAAACACTTTTAGTTACCTTGGCTACCAAGAGTTCTCCAACGGCCTATTCCTATACAACAACCATCGTCTCTATATGCATACTACATTTTAAAGTGGTTAAATCACCTTACTGTAAAAATGTGTGTATTGTAAAGCAATTCCCAGTGATTAAAACAAGGGTAATAAGAGTGCGAACATTGCTTTGCTATACACCAATCAAAAACCAGCAACACCTCAATTAAATGCATTCTTTTGTTAATCTATAACCTGCGGGTGATCTGATTTGCTCTACTGCCAACAGCCTAATGCTTTACTCAGACAGCGAGAGCAGCAGCGACATCTACAGGTAAAGGAAGATAATGCACTCCATTAAGTAAATACTGAGAAGCAAAACAATATAATCAAAATATGTCTCATTTTATAATTAAATAGCAAAGTTCAATTATTTTTAATTTGCCACAAACTTAGTTTTTAGTCACCAGCAGACCTCTCCCCAATAAGCAGGACTGTGGCAGGTCCCATACCAGGGACTCCCATGTTTTGGCACCACATTAGTTGTTACATTTAAAGAATAAGAGGTTTGATATTGTACATACATTTTGCTATGCAAATTAGTACAAGCTATTACTCTCAGCCATCAGCCAATTCTGACACTGAAAAGGCTGCTAGGTGTAAATCATTAAATAGATTTAGGATTCCCATATACAGGCTAATCTTTGTCCAATTTGGCTGCACACACGCTAGGGGACAAATCGGACAGAGTCGCCATTTAACACTTGTGCTGAACTGCTAGAATCCCTCAGGGCTCACCAACAGTGCAGGTTTTCTGGATCACGTGACATAATTAGGACCACCTGTGGATCTGTTACAATGTGTCAGTCAGTAATGAATACACCTGTGCTCCAGCAAGGAGATATGGGAAACCTGCACTGTTAGGGAGCCCTGAGGACTGGGTTTGGGAAAAACTGTGCTAGATCTATAAAGCACAACTAGCACAGTCTGCAGGGTGCATAGAGTTACAGTGTTTACCAAACCCAGTCCTCAGAGAAACCCAGCAGGGCATGTTTTCCATATCTCCTTGCTGGAGCACAGGTGTAGTCATTACTGACTGACACATTGTAACAGAACCACAGGTGGTGTAATTATCTCCCTTGTCACCTGGAAAACCTGCACTGTTAGGAGGCCGTGAGGACTGGGTTTGGGAAACACTGATTTAGCCAGTTACACACAAGCTGTAAAAACCTGTTGAAGTATTAAAAAAAAAAATGTTCTGGGCTTATTCAGCAACAGACATAATTTGCCTCTAAAATGCATGTGTGACACCAACTCATTTTGAACTGACAGAGGAACTATTTAAGATTCCAATTATCAAAGGAACATTTTAAAGAACTAATTTTTGGCTGAAATGGGCAATAGTAATAAGAACTAGTCCAATTCTCTATATATAATTAGTAATTAACATCTAGATGTAAAAAATATATCTCAAGTCTGTTAATAAACTGTAATACATAATGCTTGTTGCATTGCTATATAAATTCTGAATTAAGTCAATTTAGTAAACATGACCCATTCAGAGATATTAGATATCTGCAATAAGTATTAAACTCTGCATTTGCTGTGGAGCTACTAGTCCCAGCATGCCACTGGCTGGGACTTCTAGTTCCACACAAGCTAGAAAGCCACAGATAGAAAAACTCTAGTACAATGCACAAAACTGACACTGGTGGGTATGTGGCCTCAGACAATCAGAGATAAAAAAAATGATGTGTATGATTAATTACACGTAAACACTCTATAAAAATAATTAGTGCAAACAGATTTGGATGCATTTTGGCCAGGGTCTAATTCTACTGCATCACTTTGAAATTGAGAAACACCATTTTTTACGGGATAGATTTTAGAAGACTTGCACTTAACTGTGCCTGAAGAGCCATTTGGTCAAAGGTTCTGCTTTTTGTCTGCTCTCTAATTTTATCTCTAATATGAAACGAAGCCCTGGCGATCTTTCTTCCTTGCTCAATTGTGGCTTCTTTTTCCTTGAGCAGTTTGTCACTCTTTTGGTCTTTAATTCTAATAAGATGCGCTATTTCTTTCCTGTGGTTGTCTTCCTCCTCCTGGACTTTTTGTTTTAAGTGGTGGTGGGTCCTCTCCTTGATGAAGTTCAGTTCCCGGGCCCTTTCAGCCTTATTCTGTTTACTTTTTCCTAAAGAATCTGAAGCCTGCTTAATCTTTCGGTCAGTTAATTGAGCCAGCACTTTCTTGTGTTGCATCTGCACTTTTTCTTGTTGCTCGGCCCTGATCTTAGCCATGAGTATCAGCTCCTCTTCCCGAGTTGCTTTCTCTTGTAATTCCTTATTTCTTTCCTCCACAATCTGCTCATAGAGCTCTTGAAACCTCCGCTCCTTCTGCTGGATGGATATCCTCTTGGAGCGCTCCTCTGCTTTCACCTGGCTGTCCACCCCCTCTTTCAACCTGGAATGTCTTAGCTTCTCATACTCATTTTTTACTTGGATGTTTTTCTTATTCTGGAAGTCTTTGATCATTTTGGCACCGATGGCCTGCATCATCCGTTCCTCCAGCGGACAACTACTCATGTCTCCGCCGTTTACATACGAAGCTTCTGTCTCCTCTTGGACTTGTCTCTTACTTTCTAGATCCTGTCTGGCTTTCCTCAAACCATCTTTCAGCAGTATCTTTTGTTCCGACAACAACTTCTTGTTATTCTGGGAGGGCAAACAACGGCTGGTGCCCAGCTGCCACTCCAGTTTGGAGCCCTTGGGATTTCCTCGGCGGCTCTGCAGTGTGTCGATGGGGTCTTTCTTGCTCATGGCGGCTCTGATGACCCGCTCTTTGCTCCTGAGCTCTTCCCAGGCTCGCTCAGCTTGCAGCATCCTCTGCTTGGACGTCTCTTCCTCCTGGTGCTTGAGTAACATCAGGGCTGCAATCTTCTTATCTCTGTCAGGCACGGACAACCCGATTTCTTTCTCCACCTTCCTGGCCAGCTGATTGACCTCCACCTCTGGGCGGAACAGGTCGCTTTGGCTCAGGCTTTTACGCGGGGTCTCGTCTCCCCTTCTCTGGCCTTTGAATTTGGTGTTCTGGGGGTCCCAGGGGAGCGAGGCGGCAGCGGGGGACAAATGGTGGCCTCTCTGGAGGGTGGACGGGGTGGAATGGGGCATTTTATAGTCGCTCTCCAGCAATTGGTTCCTCAGCTCTCTGCACAATCTCAGCTTCCTCAGGCGCTTCTTCTCCTGGGTCTCATACAGGTCACTGACCTCCAGGTTCCTGGCCCCCCAGTTCTCTTCCCTCACCTCAGCATAGGACTTGTGCAGTAGATCCACGGGCCTCACCCCCAGCCTGGCACAGGCTTCCAGGGAGCGAGGGCTGGTCAGCACATAGCGGCTGCCCCCACAGTCCTCAAAGTTATGGAGGTCCAGGTGCAGAGTGGGAGACTGTCTGCCGTCCTCCATCTCTGCTCCTCAGTGTGCCTTCCGTTGCCACGGTCTGATGGACGCTTCTCTCGGTTGCCCGGGGTGAGAAGGACGCTAAAGAGGCCGGAAATTTGAGATGTCCCTGTCTGCCGCAGACAAAGATAATAAACAACGCTGCGACCTCTAGTGACAGCAGAGGCCGCTGCCTCTTCGGCCCTACAAGTCGGGATATCACTGCGCATGCGTTGTCAGCCCGTGTCCGAACACTAGAAGAATAAATATTTAGTAATTGGTCGTCAAACGTGTCTCAGGTTATGAACACATTTGTGTGAAGACTCCTGTATGCTAACATACTTAGTTGTTAGCAGTAATTTATAGCTAATTTAAAATGTATCTAAGGGAGTGAGAGAGGCAGAGAAAAAGGTAACCATATCAACATACCAATTTTAATATGTTATGTTGTATTAAACTGTGTCATTTATGTAACTGAAAAAAAACCACATTGTGTTAATGATATTGTTTTGTTATATTTGTACCAGTGCTCAGTTTACCAGATCAGTCCATACTTTGCCAACCTGTATCCTTTTCACAGTGAGATAATACCCTATCTGTACTTTTAATACATATCTTCCAATGGCAATAACCAGGGTTGAATTTAAATGATGTTATAAATGTTAATGTAATTAGGTGATTACAGGTGGAAAACATTAGTTAAAAGCAGAAGCAGAGTATTATCTCACTCTCAAAAGGAGTTAGGTTGGCAGATGTGTCAGCCTTACTTGTAGGCTCAACTAGGTTCTTTATCCAATAAAATTACCAGGTGCTCACTCAGATTGCCAAAAACGGCGCAAAGATGCGGAAAATAACGCTCGAATTAGATTGCCGTGCTATGGAAAAAAGTGGATACCGTTAATGTGTCATGCACAGCAAAGTCCAGTGAGAAAGAACTGACTTCCCACTAGTCTGGACAAATGTGTGTAAATCCTACCTAAATCGATCAGTTTGGAGGGATGTCGTAATGAAGGTCCTTATTCCGGTGACCACAATATAAGGCAGAACTTTAAATCTGGTGTCCATCTTATAAATAAATAAAATAAAAATGCAAAGCCCATATTCTGGTCACTAGGTTATAAGGTAGAGGCCATTTTTTGGGTGAACACCATACAAATACATTGTTGAATGCAGGGGTATAGCTAGACGTTTGTGGTCCCCATAGCAACATATTGAAGTGCCCCCCACAGTTTTCTTAATAGGGACACACAAAAGAGCCTGATTCAAGTCCGACCGCAACTTGCACGCAAATTGTGGTAAAAATAAAAAATAGTACGGACAACGAGCATAATTTCTCCCGTATTCAAATCCGATAAAGATGCCTCTCGATTTGAATCTGGGTGTAACTATGCTCTGCCTAATAGTAACTTGCCGTATGTTAACAGAGTGCAGGATACGCACCTGCATATGTGCAATATAAAGTCACACCGCAAATGCAAAAAAAAAAATTTTTTATAAAATAAATGAACAACTCATAATATAATAAATAATAAAGAAATATGTGTATTTTTAAAATTCTTGTTAACACTAAATACATAAATCTTGATGTTCTTAATTTGTACTATACTTACAATGCAGTTTTATTATGTATCTTACTTGTATCATACATGCCAATTTTTGAGATCTCCCATCTGGAGATCTCGATGGCATTTTTTTTTTTTGGGGGGGGGCGTGGCAAAGTGGGACGTGTCACTTGGCCCCCTAACATGTCAGTTTGGCCTGTTAGAGCAGGGGGTGTGGCTGCGCTGACGCTTGAAACACGTCATTAAGCCCCGCCCCCAACAGTCAACTAACCGAACGGGCCAGGAATCGGGAGGACTCCCGGGAGAGTGGGTAACAATGACTTGCATACACTTGTTCTTTGCTATCCAATGGCACGCTTACATGTAGATTTTAATACAAAGACTATGCCATACCGGTCATCACTATTCGTCGGCACTTACACCTGCCCTGGAGTGAATGGAAATGATACATCTGAAACCAAGTGTACTTATGAGAAACCCAGGACTAGAATGTAATGCAAACGGATTTACGTCCAAACATGAGTCTGACCCAAAATTTCCACTTCCTAGGACTAGTGAAACCTTGGCAGGTCCTTGTAATTGTAAATCAGACAGAATACCCAAAAAACAGACTAACCGGGCGACATCCACACAGGTGGTAATCCTATTTTAATATTATTTATCACAACACAACAATCTAAATACATGTCACCCTTTGCTCACTCTGACAAATGTACATTCTCCATTGGATGTTTATTATAATTTTTGAACCATCTGTTTAAACAGCCAGCCTCAGTGCTTTTCATATATAAATAGCATATAGTTGCCAACAGTCCCTAATTTCTGGCAAATGTCCCCAGTTTTCAATACCGATCAACTGCACAGTCCAATTCCTCCTATTTTTATATTATATTTATATTATTTATAGTGTACCGATCTCTGCCCGGACTGAACCTCCTATGATGCAGTTAGATGCAGAAGCAACTTGACCCTGGAAAGTATTTTAACATTTTTGACAAGTGTGAAATGACGGCTGACTTGCTAAAATATAAATAATTAATATATACGGAAAGGAATCCTTATCCAGTATCTATTATACATGTCTTGAAAAACATTTTTACGTTGTGATTACTGTGAGCAAATAAGCAACGACTTGCTCTATAAACTGCAGCACACTGACAACAAATAATTCTGTATAGTACCAGGAAAAAACATATATACCATTAATGCACTAAGCTATTGCCATTGAAGTGTGAAATTAGCACACCATTCCACAAAGAATCATAGACGAGTGGGTGTTATGTAATCGTAAAGTGTTAAAACGTAGTTAAAAAACGGATACAGCAGCCTGGTAATGGATTGAAGTGAGCAATGGTGTGTTATATGTGCAGTGTAAGTGATACAGGCAATATAAATAATATACTGCGGCAGTTTGAAGGACAGAAGGGCTAAATTATGGGCAGCACGGTGGCTTAGTGGTTAGCACTTCTGCCTCACAGCACTGGGGTCATGAGTTCGATTCCCGACCATGGCCTTATCTGTGTGGAGTTTGTATGTTCTCCCTGTGTTTGCGTGGGTTTCCTCCGGGTGCTCCGGTTTCCTCCCACACTCCAAAAACATACTAGTAGGTTAATTGGCTTATATCAAAATTGACCCTAGTCTCTCCCTGTCTGTCTGTCTCCCTCTCTGTCTGTTTGTCACCCTCTCTGTCTGACTGTGTGTGATTGTGTGTCTATATTAGGGAATTTAGACTGCAAGCTCCAATGGGGCAGGGACTGATGTAAATGAGTTCTCTGTACAGCGCTGCGGAATTAGTGGCGCTATATAAATAAATGATGATGATGATGATGATGAAATTCCGATCAGCTGATAGCGAATAGCAGAAACGATGGAGTACAGAGCGAATATAGATCTGATACTGTAATCATAGACAGAAATGCACATTTGTATATAGAATGAATACATTGGTCATTTAAAGTATAGAAATCAACATTTGTGGTTTAAAACTAACAGTTTCATTATTTTGCTAACTGGAAATGCCAGTGAATGTGGCCGCAGTGGATAACACAGCAGACAATTTTAAGGTTCTCATTTACAGTTAAGAGCAAAGCAACTAAAGGGGTTGTTGGCGAGTTGGGCGTACACCCCGTCTGCTTAGCAGGTCTAGCGCATTCGCGTAATTGCAAACTGAGGCAGACCCATGCGGAGACGCATATATACATACGCCAGTCAGTAGCTGTATAACTTGCGGCTCCCCGAGAGCTGGTGCACAGACATACTGTCGCCATCTCTAGCTAACCGCTTCTGATTGGCTGATTAAGGGCTCATCTCTAAAGCCGGTGCTTTTGCCATTTCTCGTGTATATATTGTATGATTTGTTTGGCATATTTTAGAATTTATTTTTTTGCTACTCTCCTTCATACACGGAAGGTTATTATTTTAAGTTTAAATCACACCTAAAAATGAATGCCTTTTTAGCCATCAACACAAAGGGACGGTTTAGGTGGAAGATGTCTTAGGCTGTGAAATGTAATGTATGAATTAATTCAGTTGAAAACCAATATTCGAGATTCAGATTTTAGTGTATAGATCCTCTTATCTCTAATCAGTGTCGGACTGGGACATGAAGGGCCCACCGGGGAATGCAACGCTAGGGGCCCACCAGAGGGGGTGTGGCCAGCCATCATAGAGACGTGACCAGACACTAGAGGGGGAGTGGTCAGTCCACGAAGGACAGCTGGCACCATAGTGTAGTATATAAATAATGTAGTGTGTATAAAGAGTACACAGTGTTGACCTGCCCCTTAGATTGGCAGAGCAGTCACCAAAAATCGGGATTGTCCCACTAGACCAGGCTTGGCTAACCTGTGGCAATCCAGGTGTTGTGAAAGTACAAGCCCCAGCATGCTCTGCCAATATATAGCAGCTTATTGCTGTAAGGGTATGCTGGGACTTGTAGTTTCACAACACCTGGAGTGCCACAGGTTAGCCAAGCCTGCATTAGACTCAGAATATTTGACAGACTGTCCTACCTGTTGTTGTCACTTTTATCACCTGTGGCTGCTGGTTTTTTTAGTTGTGGCTTGTCTGTATCCTGGAATGTTGAGGGCCCCATTTGGAAAAATTAATGGGTACATTTAGAAAATTCTAACCAGCCTCGGCATTAAATAAATAGGGCCCACAATTAATACTTAGGCCTTCCTCCACACCCAACATTACATTAATAGTATTCCCATTTAATAAATAAACCTGATACCCTCCCTCCAAACAGCCCCAGCAGTAAATTAATAGCATTTACATTTAATACATCCATTTCCCACAACCATTCCCAGCATTAAATAATATTCACATTTAATAGATAGCCCTGCTCCCCACACTCAGCCCCATTCAATTATAGACCCAAAACACCTCAACATCAAAATAAAGGATCATCACCCCCTCCCTATAGTGTTCTCTGTGCAGCTCCCCTCCCTATAGTTTAGCATAGGCAGTCCCTCCATCACTATAGTTTAGCATAGGCAGTCCCCCCCATCACTATAGTTTAGCATAGGCAGTCCCCCCATCACTATAGTTTAGCATAGGCAGTCCCCCCCATCACTATAGTTTAGCATAGGCAGTCCCCCCCATCACTATAGTTTAGCAAAGGCAGTCCCCCCCATCACTATAGTTTAGCAAAGGCAGCCCCCCTCACTATAGTTTAGAGTAGAACGGCAGCCCACCTATAGTTTAGTATAGTCAGTCCCCCTATGCCACACAGTAGTGCCCCCAAACAATATTATGCCACACAGTATTGCCCCCAAACAATATTGTGCCACACAGTAGGGCCCCCAAACAATATTATGCCACACAGTAGTGCCCCCAAACAATATTATGCCACACAGTAGTGCCCCCAAACAATGTTATCCCTCACAGTAGTGCCATGTTATGCACACAGTAGTACCAAAAATTCACAAATGCCACACTATTGTGTCCCCACTTCATATTATACCTGCAATAGTGCCACCCAATTCATACTATATATACTATATATATATATATATATATATATATATATATATATATATATATATATATATATATATATATATATATATATATATATATATATATATATATATATATGACACACACACACACACACACACACAGCCTCTCAGGCACCCATTAGGCAATCAGCTGACGGGGAGGGGAGGGGGCGGCTCACATGATCGCAGCTGCGAACGCATTTGGAAGATGACAGCCTGTCATCTTCCAAATGCGATCGCAGCTGTAATCACATTTGAAGCAACGGGGATGCGGGGGAGGACAGCGGGCTCCCTAGTGGGGACAACAGGTCCCCAGGTGCAGCTCCGCCCACTTTTAAAAAGGGGGTGATTTTTCCGGTAGGCCAGTCTGACGCTGGCTCTAATTGATTTATTTCTCTGGAAAAATTTGCATCCTCTCCCATTCATTTTGCATTCTGGATGCGCCGTGTTGTGATTTGACATGTTTAGACAGACGGTCTAAACATGTCAAACCAGTCCTTTACTGTTTCTTAAATCTTCAGCTAATCTTATTTTTTTTAAATTTGCAGAAATAGATTTTTAGGAGTAAATCTCATAAATCTTTTCCCTAACGCTTTCTAGATTTTATCCTGTATAAAATCATTGTCTAGTTCTAGCCTTGGATAATAGACCTTTAATGGAATGCTGTTATTTCTGTATCTCCTGAGATTTATGGGACTGTAGGTAGTCCACACGTTTGAATGAAAGACATCCTTTTTCTTTATTCATTCTTCTTGTCAGTGAGTCCTTGGTCTTTCTTGATTGCATAAGTATAACTCTCTGATGGATTGGCAGATGGGTGATATAACCGAATAGAGTTCATATTGGGCCTGAGTCATTACCAAGAGCATTTTTTTTCTAAAAATACACATGCATCAGGTACATGCACGTCCGTATTCAATAAGGAGCGGATGTGAAGATATGTGTGGTGATGAATGCTAGGGGGTATATTTACTAAACTGCTGGTTTGAAAAAGTGGAGATGTTGCCTATAGCAACCAATCAGATTACAGCTGTCATTTATTTAGTGCATTCTGCAAAATGACAGCTATAATCTTATTGGTTGCTATAGGCAACATCTCCACTTTTTGCAAACCCGCAGTTTAGTAAATATACCCCTAGGTCTGCTCTAACAGACAATACACTGCAGGATACATCCAATACATATGTGGAATATAAAGTCACAAAAGAACGCACAGAAAAGAAAAAAAAACCTATTTAATTAATGTCACCTGTTAATGATATAGTCATTAGTGACAAATTAAAACAAGGTGTTTTCTTTCCCATGAATTACATTAATTAGGATGTTATGAATGTCTAATGTACATAAAATACATATTTACAGTTGCTCTTGAATGCAAACACATGTTCTAGCTGTATACACAGCCGTCAGCACTAGTAATTGGCACTCACACCAGACCTGTAGCTGGTGCATACGATACTATAAATATATAAATAGACTTCAAACAAAAATAGTATATTTTGCCTCTGCATGCATGGGCTGGAAGTGGTCCGGGTGCGATGAAACGACCAATCTCTAGAGTTTCTAATAACGCTGTGCACTCTACACAGATATACTGTGTGTGTGTCAGAAAGATTGCGATGTCTTACAACTGCGGAAACAGTCAGGGAGTGGAGCTATTTAAAGTAATGTTTCCCTGTCTGTCACTGTATCTGTGCATCTTCTAATGCACTTAGATGATTGTAAAATTGTGGTTACCACCCGATATGTATAATGTTAAGTGGAATGTAAGCGGAGGCAGTTGACGTTGGCTTGATAAGTAAATCATTTACTTAGAGAAACACTAAACATGAGCAGTTACTTAACGTAGTTATAGCATTATATTATAGATAGCATTATGTTTTTAATAGAATAAAATGTAGATTATCTTCTGAAACCAAGAGAATCACCGGGTCGGTACAGCTAGTGGCCGCCTCTACAGGGCCGACAAGCTGGTGACGCTCGGATGAATGGACCTCTCAACAGTCCAGGTTTTAAGAATATTTGTGCTTGAATACACGTGATTTTATTAGTGCCTCAATTATTTTGATTTAACCACTTGTGCACAAGCCTGGATATCCTGAAATGTTCGGGGGATTTGAGGCCTGGATTAAGGATCTAACATAGCATTACAGGAGGTGGGGATGTCGCTGTCAGTGCACTGACAGGGCCGGAGGAGGGGGATGGGGGCGGCTATCATCATCATCATCATCATCTATTTATATATATATATATATATATGTATATATATATATAGCGCCACTAATTCCGCAGCGGTGTACAGCTATAAGGCAGCAGTTTGCTTCCTGGGACTGCCAGGATGCCACACGTCTCCTAGGTTCATTAGACTCATGAAGTTGCTATCAGAAGGGGCCCTGGCGTTGCCGCTCTGCGATCCGCACCTCTGGAGACAGAACGTAGCAGACAAAGCACCACCACCCCGTCTCTTACAACCTTTGCTGCTGCAGGGCTCATGTGAACCCTGCCTGTAGCTACTAGAAGCCCTTCTGCTGTTGCTGTTTTGCGTTTTCTGAACTTGTGACGGGGATAGGGCAGCAAAAATTGGGTAAGGGCCCAGTGATGACGTTCTTGTACTCTCGGGCCCAATAGAGCAGAGCGGGTGGGCCTATACAGAGCAGGGTCGGTCCTTAGCATGCACTCAATGTGCATGCACCTCACAGGAGAGTCCTCTGCATTGCTGTTTTGGAAGGTTACAGGTTTATTTGTTGGGCCCATTACTATTAATATTACAATATTAGCATCATAAAGTAAGACATAATTAAACGTATATAGATAGATATATAGATAGATAAATACACAAGCACGCAACTGGCACACCTGGGCTTGCCTGGATTTTAGCCGGCACACCGATAGAAAAAGGTTACCAACCCCTGTTATAGATGGTGCAGAATAAAGCTTTTCACTTTCTACTCAGTTTCCCGCACTGTACACCAATGTACTTGGTGTCAGACAATTGAAAGACATGGCTCAGGGTCTCCGATGTATCGATTCACATGTTTTTGATGAAAATTTATTGTAATGAGAATAACTCGCTTAAATTCAAGAAAGTGTGGCAGGTGTACTGCATTGCTGGACTGTTTGACAAATCAAAAAAAGGTACAAGCATACACATTATTAAGCCTTGCTGGGGCAAGTGCTATCAACAAAGCTGACATATTTGTTTATGAAGAACTGTAGGATAAGGAAGATCCAGACACAGTACTTAAAAAAAATTGATGAGATTGGTCTCACTGTGAAAAATTTAATTATGCACAGGCCTTTGTTTAATACACTAGTCCAAAAGCATGATGAAACCATTCAATCTCATGTCTCATCACTAAAACTTATTTCAAAGATATATAAATTTGGTGCCATCAGCAACTAATTCATCAGCGACAAAAATCTGACATTCGAGACAGCCATGAATATCTGCATGCTGCGGGAACATTCAGAAAGGAGTGTCCAGGAATTTAAGAACGTGTGACCATCCAGACAGCGTAAAACTGGTTTATCCAATTAGGAGCAGAGTTACATGTCATAAAAAAGGACAGTACTGAAATGAGAGAGTTTGCAGACCTATTTGACTGCAACACCATTGGAAGGCTACCTGTCACTAATCAAAGGCGATTAGATGACTCTGATAGTCCCATGGTTTGTGAGCTCAGATGTGTCCCAGTAGACATGAAAGATAAGGTCTAAACAGAGCTGGATTTCATTGCCAAGTTAGGAGTTATTAATGGGTGTCATCCATGGTTACAATAAATGGGAGTGTGCGTATTTGTATTGACCTGGTATCAGGTGTCATCCCTGTGTCTTCCCCACTGCACAGTGACCCGACTTCCCCCGGCTGTGTTTCTGCGCATGCGCCCCCGTGCCTAGGTAACAGGACGTGACTCCATTCCCTGTGGCGGCGGTCAGTAGCGTCACTGACCACCGAGGCTCTAATTAGCCAACCTATTTAGGAAAACTTTGGCATCATTAGGGTGCCAGAATATTAGGTCTGCCTAGCTCCATCATTCCACTTATCTGTTCCTAGCTCCCTGTTCCCAAACTTCAGCTTGTGACTTCGGCTTGGCATTTGACTATTCTCCTGGATCCTGATTTGTCTGCAGTGTTCGTCTGGCTTTGACCTTTGGCTTCCTCTGACCTTGATTTGGTACTACACTTGACCTCGGACTGTCTCACCTCTTTATTCAACTAACTGCTTCGCCATTGACTGACTCTCACAACCATGACCTACACTTCCCATATAGAGAAGCCCATACCTCCTCGATGGGTTCCCTGGTGAACATCGGGGACATGTTAGACTCTGCATCTCTTTGTCCAGTTGCGCTAACTACTAGCAAGCAGCTACTTTCGTGACACCCGGTACATATTAACAGGGCAGTTTTGAGACCATTAAGGACAATAGATCATTGCTGAAATGCCTAAATCAAAGTTCTTTAGTACACTCAATGCAAAGTTCTGGTTATGGCAGATACCACTAGACAAAGAGTCAACCAAGCTCACCACATTCATGACACCAGCAGCCATCTATGACTTTTTGAGAATGCCCTGTGGCTTTTTCACAGGTAGTGAGGTCTTTTAACGGTGCATGGAATAACTATGTGTGGGCTACCATTGTGAAATAATCATTGATGACATCCTGATATGGGGACATCCCATGCAGGAGCATCATGAACACTTACACTGCATTATAATGAGAGTACACAAAATAAACTTGACGCTCAACCCTGATAATGACCGCTTCAGATTGTCTGAAGTACCTTATGTGGGCCACCTCGTAACCGAAAACCAGACCAAACAAAAACTGCAGCAAAACAACAGATGCCAACACCAGAGAAATTTCTTGACTTTGTCTATTGACACCCAGTTATCGTTGAAAATGACCACCAACCCTTAATTAGTATACTGCACAAACCTTTGCACAAAGCATGTTCCCAGATACAAAGGATGAGGGCACAGTGGGCTACTTGTGACATGACCAATCTCCCATATTTTGGTAAAGTGTTTAAATTCACGACTGTTTGGCATTATCAGTCATGAACACACATGTCTCTTGAGTTTGAAAATAACAGTAGAATTGGTGAGGTTAAGCAGGTAGTCAATTTCATACCACCCTGAATATGAGTCCAGTAACACTAAGGGGTATATTTACTAAACTGCGGGTTTGAAAAAGTGGAGATGTTGCCTATGGCAACCAATCAGATTCTAGCTGTCATTTTGTAGAATGTACTAAATAAATGATAACTAGAATTGACATTGATATTACCACTTGAGATAGACATTGGCACAGGTCATCTTTCAAGGTTTCCTGTTGGAGTTCTTCCAGTCGGTGGGAGGACAGTACCTGAACTTCCATGATATCATATTCAGCATCAATGTCTGTGTTCTCATACTGCGGTATGTAGACAGGTGACAATGCATCCGCTACATGAAGTTTTTACCACGTTTATACTCCACATCTAAATGATACCGTTGTAGTTTGAGCATCATCCTTTGTATCCGGGAAGATGCTACAAATAGATCTGTGACAACAACGTTGTCTATTACCTCTGCTCTGTGATGTAGATGGGGTATATTGCAGAGCAGAAAATTACTAAAAGTGAGGTATTCCCAAACTGCGTTGTTTTTGGCGCTTTAAATTTGCAAAACTGAATATCATACCATCAGTAAAAATGCAGAAACTTTAGACATGGTTCCGATCGAAACACATGTCATTTCAGTATGTTACCTAGAAAATGGAAAATAAATGGCTACTGTCGGAGTTTAAAAATGGCGATAATTGGTAAAATGGTTGGGGTGTTTGGATTGTTTGCTCTGCAACATATGGAGGAGAGAATGGTTAGAAGGAGGGATAAGGAACAGCGTGTTCTGTAGTGATTCCGCAAAGTGAGACAGTTTTGACCAAGGTTGTTTAAGGATTTCTTTGTCAGATCAGGAGGTAATTCAAGTGTTTTGCCTGAACCACAACAACCAAATGAAGCTGCGAGACAAGGCATCTGCTTTGGTGTTTTTGGACCCTGATCGGAACGTAATAATAAATTTAGAATGGGTGAAGAAGAGGACCCATCGGGCTTGTCTGGAATTTAAGGTTTTGGCAGACTGAATATATATAAGATTCTTGTGGTCTGTGTATACTGTAATTACATAGGTTGCTCCCTCAAGCCAGTGCCTCCATTCCTCAAACGCCCACTTAACTGCCAATAACTCCTGATTACCAACATCGTAGTGGATTTCTGCAGAAGAGAATTTTCAGGAGAAAAATCTGCAGGAGTGCAGTCTGGGGTCGTAGGGATCTTTTTGCGAAACGATTGCACCAGCCCCAACATCAGAAGTGTCTACTTCGATTATAAACTGCAGTTCTGGATTCGGATGTTGGAGAACCGGCGCAGAAATAAATGCATTCTTGAGCCTTGAAGGGAGCCAAAGCTGAGGGAGACCAATTAGTAGTATTGGCCCCTTTGC
Organism: Mixophyes fleayi; assembly: GCF_038048845.1. Lineage (NCBI taxonomy): Eukaryota > Metazoa > Chordata > Amphibia > Anura > Limnodynastidae > Mixophyes > Mixophyes fleayi. Next base: position 334,899,243 of record NC_134404.1, on the reverse strand, counting down.
GGGTAAGGGCTGTAATGGCAGCCACCAAAACTGAACGGATGAATCGCCTGTAGTAGTTAGCGAATCCTAAAAATTTCTGAATGGCTTTCAGAGTAGTAGGCCATTTCCAATCAAGAACTGCCTGGGCATAAAGAAAAGGGGACAGTGGCAAGGCAAGCCCAGCCGGGCCCCAGCAACACAACGGACAGGGTGTCATAGGCGGTCCATCTTGTCACAAATATCTTTCCAATCAATTATTTATTAACCATGGTTTACTTAATTTTTATTAATCTTATTTCTCTCAGACATTCATAGCATTAAAAACACAATAAACGAAAGTTGGGATGGATGAATGACATTGTCACGGCTGCCTGAAATAATCACTTAGCAGTGTGTCAGTAGGGGAATGAGCAGCATATTTACAATGTGTTATGATTCCTAGCGAACTCAGGAAGCAGTAACAGAAGTATAATAAAGCAAATGTCTTTATTCAGGCAATATACATAAACAAGGATTCAGTATGTGGGATATGCAGATTTCCAGGTTGCAGTATAAACAGGTATAACTTAAATCCACAGATATGAACAGGTGGGATTAATGGCAGAAAAAGTCCACAGAGCAACAGGTTCCAAGTAATGACTGATACAGTTAAATAGCAGGGACAAGTATTATGAGTTACCCCAGTCCAGGAGGCACGAGGCTGTCCAGGGAAGAGTCCAGTGATCAAGCAGAGATCAGGTTAAGTAGAATCCAATAGCCGGGCAGAGGTCGGGTTCACAAGCGAAATAGCATAGTCCAGTAATCAAGCCGAGGTCACAGATACAGGCAAACACGCAGGGTCCAGGAATCACAACAAGGGTCACAACGGGAGATCAACAGTAGAAGCAGAAACACTGGCACAGGAAAGAACCAGCAGCAGCCAGGGATTAAAGATGAACTGCACAGAACACAGCTTGAGGCAGGTATTTCAAGCTGTGGGACAGGTGCAGTTCTAATCAGGCAAGGGGATTAACTCCTACAGACATGGTGAAAAGTTCAGGAGCAGAACAGCAGCACCTCTGGTGGATTTGAGGTACTGCTGCTACATACAAAGAATAGGCAGAGTTGTGACACAATGGTGGTTAAATCGCTTAGACAATGGCTAATGGTGAGTGTTTCCAGAATAGGTTGGGTAATGAAAATGTTGAAATTCAGAATGTTGATACCATAATGTTGACAGTCAGACTGTCGTCCCAGTTAAAATGTTGACATTATGAATGTCGACATGTTCATTAATTCAACAGGCGTAAAATGTCGGCATTGAGAAAGGTTGTAAAGTCGACAGTCATAATGTCGCCATAAAGTATTACATTTAATGCTTTAACATAGTTACCTCATTTTGCGGGAGAGTGATTAAATCATAAAATATTTATTCAGGCAGGCGCCACTACATTAATATACCAGTGTCCACTTTTAGCTATTAGCTGTTCTTCGCAGTGGGAATATCACACATCAGCTGTGCGGCACTTAATGTTCTCACAACCAGTAATACAATCTCATTAATTTTAGATGATCATTTATTAATATGGATTAATGAGAAAACATTATTAGAAGAATAAGCAGAAAGAGTCACAAACAGTAACAAAGGAACCTTCCCACCTATTATAAAACAGATGAAAATAAAATAGTAATATCCCGATGTAGGAGTTAAGCTGAATATGCTGTTTTCCATTAGTTACAGTTATTCATTTATTTGAAGAATTAAGTTAATAAACTTTTATTTTATAAACATTTTACAAGAGCGTCTATTGATATATTTTTTTTCTTATTAATCATTTCTGTTTTAAGCTGTAGAAAACCCACAGGGGCCTTGCAATATTAATTGCGATGCAGCCGGTGGTCTCAGCTGCAATGGGGCGAACCTGACTGAAGAGGATGATCCCGGCCAATATGTGTGGTTCACATTCCCACTGCTGTCAAGTCTCACAATCACATTGCAGTAGATGTTATGATGGGGTTGGGAGTTTCCTATCCTTTTAAAGGGGATTTCCACCAATGATTATATAAATACTTGGCTGAAAAACACAGACGAGAGAAATACCCAATAGGGTCTGTGTATCTCATTCTCCTCTCATTTGCTTTGCGCAGCCTTCCTCCAGAGTACGCACCGGAGGAGGAGTAGGAGCAGATTGAGGGCGCACACACATGGCTATGAGACCATTACCGTGGGGCATAAACGCTCCGTCGCCTCCGAAGTGGCGGAGGTCAGCTCCGCTCCAATTTTTTCAGAGCTGCATTGAATGTAATAACTATATATTACCTATGGTGCAAAAACGGAGCACTGTGGCTCTGTGTACACTAATACATAAAGCCCAGAGTATTTAGTAAAAGCTGTAAGGGGCCAAGTTCAAGTTAATAAAACAAAAGCCATGAAAAGGTGTAAAATCCCTTTGAAGCTGCTCTGAAAAAAAATGTATCAATAATTCCCTCTCGAGTGCTCAATGGAACAGTGATATATTCTGCTTGATATTATGAGGTTCTGGATAAAATAAGTGTATACAGAGATACTTGTAATAAAAGTATATATTATATATATAATTTATATTTAATGTTCCCACTCACCCCCTCCCCTTTAATTCGTTGTCTACCACCCCTGTAATTCACCCCCTTCCAGCCTTTTTTTTTCAATTCAACAATGCCCCCCCCCCGGGCCGGTCACATGGTGGGCTACCTTGGGTTGAGTCACTGGGCCACCTGCATACCTCATGGCATGTAGGTCCTATACTGACCTATATGCTTCAAACACCATTAAAATACAGTTCAAATCAGATGCACCTCCCAGGTCCTAGCAAGAGCTGGCTTGTGAGATAGAAACATAGAATTTGGCGGCAGATAAGAATCACTTGGCCCATCTAGTCTGCCCATTTATTAACCTATGGTAACCTCAAACTCTATTTGATCCTTAGTTCTTTGTAAGGATATCCTTATGCTTCTCCCAAGCATGTTTAAATTGCTCTACTGTATTAGCCTCTACCACCTCTGATGGGAGGCTATTCCACTTATCCACTACCCTTTCTGTGAAGTAGATTTTCCTCACATTTCCTCTGAATCTACTTCCCCCCAGTGTCAGTACATGTCCTCCTGTTCTAATACTTCTCTTCCCCCCAGTGTCAGTACATGTCCTCGTGTTCTAATACTTCTCTTCCCCCCAGTGTCAGTACATGTCCTCGTGTTCTAATACTTCTCTTCCCCCCAGTGTCAGTGCATGTCCTCGTGTTCTAATACTTCTCTTCCCCCCAGTGTCAGTACATGTCCTCGTGTTCTAATACTTCTCTTCCCTCCAGTGTCAGTACATGTCCTCGTGTTCTAATACTTCTCTTCCCTCCCAGTGTCAGTACATGTCCTTGTGTTCTAATACTTCTCTTCCCCCCAGTGTCAGTACATGTCCTCGTGTTCTAATACTTCTCTTCCCCCCAGTGTCAGTACATGTCCTCGTGTTCTAATACTTCTCTTCCCTCCAGTGTCAGTGCATGTCCTCCTGTTCTAATACTTCTCTTCCCCCCAGTGTCAGTGCATGTCCTCGTGTTCTAATACTTCTCTTCCCCCCAGTGTCAGTACATGTCCTCGTGTTCTAATACTTCTCTTCCCCCCAGTGTCAGTACATGTCCTCGTGTTCTAATACTTCTCTTCCCTCCAGTGTCAGTACATGTCCTCGTGTTCTAATACTTCTCTTCCCCCCCAGTGTCAGTACATGTCCTCGTGTTCTAATACTTCTCTTCCCCCCAGTGTCAGTGCATGTCCTCGTGTTCTAATACTTCTCTTCCCTCCAGTGTCAGTGCATGTCCTCCTGTTCTAATACTTCTCTTCCCCCCAGTGTCAGTGCATGTCCTCGTGTTCTAATACTTCTCTTCCCCCCAGTGTCAGTGCATGTCCTCGTGTTCTAATACTTCTCTTCCCTCCAGTGTCAGTGCATGTCCTCGTGTTCTAATACTTCTTTTCCCTCCAGTGTCAGTGCATGTCCTCGTGTTCTAATACTTCTCCTCCCCCCACTGTCAGTGCATGTCCTCGTGTTCTAATACTTCTCTTCCCCCCAGTGTCAGTGCATGTCCTCGTGTTCTAACACTTCTCTTCCCCCCAGTGTCAGTGCATGTCCTCGTGTTCTAATACTTCTCTTCCCTCCAGTGTCAGTGCATGTCCTCGTGTTCTAATACTTCTCTTCCCCCCAGTGTCAGTGCATGTCCTCGTGTTCTAATACTTCTCTTCCCTCCAGTGTCAGTACATGTCCTCGTGTTCTAATACTTCTCTTCCCCCCAGTGTCAGTGCATGTCCTCGTGTTCTAATACTTCTCTTTCCTCCAGTGTCAGTACATGTCCTCGTGTTCTAATACTTCTCTTCACCCCAGTGTCAGTGCATGTCCTCGTGTTCTAATACTTCTCTTCCCCCCAGTGTCAGTGCATGTCCTCGTGTTCTTTTACTTCTCTTCCCCCCAGTGTCAGTACATGTCCTCGTGTTCTAATACTTCTCTTCCCTCCAGTGTCAGTACATGTCCTCGTGTTCTAATACTTCTCTTCCCCCCAGTGTCAGTACATGTCCTCGTGTTCTAATACTTCTCTTCCCCCCAGTGTCAGTACATGTCCTCGTGTTCTAATACTTCTCTTCCCCCCAGTGTCAGTACATGTCCTCGTATTCTAATACTTCTCTTCCCCCCCAGTGTCAGTACATGTCCTCATGTTCTAATACTTCTCTTCCCCCCCAGTGTCAGTACATGTCCTCGTGTTCTAATACTTCTCTTCCTTTGTAGAATGTTTCCCTCCTGCACCTTGTTATAACCCTTGATATATTAGAAAGGTTCTATCATGTCACCCTGTTCCCTTCTCTCCCCCAAACTATACATATAAGATCTTTTAGTCTTTCCGGGTAAGTTTACCATTTTAGAAAGATTCACAGCACTGTAAACTGCACCATCACTATCATAGTGATAATATAATGTGGAGTTCGTGAAATTGTGCAAAAATAAATAAGTTTTATAAATATAAACACTACAACAATATAAATAAACAACAAAAATAAAAATAAAAATGAGACATCACATGAATAATAATAATAACTGATCAGTGCACTGACCTAAAAATTAAATTGAATATTGAGAATATATCATCTTCATTTGATCAGGTAGATTTAAGTAAGAGTCTCCATATTTGTTCTTAGATCTCCTTGTTAATAAAAAGTTTTGGTCACGCTGAAAAAACAATATTCCTAGCAGCCTGATGATTGCTTCCGTGGATCAGCCGCTCTTGTTACAATCAAATGTGTAGACAATGTAACGAGGGATTAAGAACAACCCAGAGTATTCTTGTTCTTAACGCGTTTCATCACAGTAAGTGATTTCTTCAGAGGCTTTTCAGCGTGACTGAAACTTTTTGTGTAGGAGGAGTGAGTGAGTCAGCGGGCAAACAGAGAGGGACTATACAGAAAGAAGACGGGGTATGAGTAACATCTTTGCCGGATGTCGACTATACGGTACCCGTACTTACATTATATGAGAGAGACGCTCTCTTTTTATTCCAGCAATTCACTGTGAATATTTGCTTGCATGCATTTAAGATTCATTTGCTAAAAGACTAGGGGCTAGATTTACTAAACTGCGGGTTTGAAAAAGTGGAGATGTTGCCTATAGCAATCAATCTGATTCTAGTTAACATTTAATTAGTACATTCTACAAAATAACAGCTATAATCTGATTGGTTGCTATAGGCAACATCTCCACCTTTTCAAACCCACAGTTTAGTAAATATACTCCCAGATGTTGTCATGTGCGGCTGATTGACCTATGCTCTCCACGCTGATTATTCATCACGTTATATTTATACAGCCACACTGATATTGCTATTTTTCACTGACTTTTGTTTAGATAGCTGTTTTCAAGGATTGTTGGCGGATTGGTCCCAAGCTATTGGTTTAGAGTACAAATGGTGATTGAAGTTTTTTCGGATACACCCATCGATTATATGCACACAGTGTGCCGTCAATATATTATTAAGAGAGGATTTATCAAGGAGATCTGAGAACAAATAAGGAGACTCTTACTTAAATCTACCCGATCAAACGAATATGATATTATTATTAATATGATTTTTCATTTGTATTTTTGTTGTTTATTTATATTGTTGTAGTGTTTATATTTAATAAACTTGTTTATTTTTGCATATATAATTTCATAAACTCCACATTATATTATCACTGTGATAGTGATGGACAGCACGATGTCTTAGTGATTAGCGCTTCTGCCTCACAGCACTGGGGTCATGAGTTCGATTCCCGACCATGGCCTCATCTGTGTGGAGTTTGTATGTTCTCCCTGTGTTTGCGTGGGTTTCCTCCGGGTGCTCCGGTTTCCTCCCACACTCCAGAAACAAACTGGTAGGTTAATTGGCTGCTATTAAATTGCCCTTAATCTCTCTCAGTCTGTGTGTGTGTGTGTGTGTGTGTGTGTGTGTGTGTTAGGGAATTTAGACTGTAAGCTCCAATGGGGCAGGGACTGATGTGAGTGAGGTCTCTGTACAGCGCTGTGGAATTAGTGGCGCTATATAAATAACTGATGATGATGATGGTACAGTTTCCAGTGCTGTGAATCTTTCTATATTAGCCGTCTTTTTTTCAGGACCCGCAGGTCCTTCTCAGCTGCAGGAATTTTTACCACTACTTTATAGTTATTGACTGAGTCATTGATCCATATTATGTGGTCTATTCAGCGACAGAGATGTTTTTGGTTTTTGGTTAAGTTTACCATTTTAGTTGTACTGCCGTCAGGTGACAACAATCTTACACTATATGGAGACACCCTTCGGCCAAGCAGATTTTCTGTAGAAGTCCGCAGGACAATTGTAATGTTGGGGGAAGCATAGTACCCATGAGATGTCCACAGCCAAAGATGACAATGATGTCCAGCAGGAACATCACATGGAATTCAATCAGCCCTAAGATATTTACCTCAATGTGATGTTTCTAGGATCTACCTTGTAAGACTCTGATGATGAGGACCTTGTACTGATGCTTTAGACATATTAATAAATACTCTCCGGTGGACAGGATACAACACCTGGGGGTAAATGTATCATACTCCAATTTGTACAAGTCGCCGGAAATCGGCGAGTTGACAGCTAAAATTTAAAGCGGCGCTGCTTTAAATTTTAGCTGTCAACTCGCTGATTTCCGGCGACTTGTACAAATCGGAGTATGATACATTTACCCCCTTGTGTGTGGGAAAAATTGGGACATTCATAAAAAAAAACAACCACTGGAGTGCCCAGGTGACCTATCTGTCAGCTAGCTTTCTCCAGGCAGCTCCCCTATTCATTGTTCACCCAGTTTCCAGTTAAAGTACTACTGAACTTAGAATACAAATTGCTTTATATAATAGAACCTACTGTAAATAATATGTAACTTGTGATTGTTGGAATTCTAGTTACATTTGCTATGTAGCTGATGGTATCAGCCATCTTCAGGCTTATACAGTGTGACTATAGGGTCCTCTGATAGGGTTACCAACAGGAAACCTAATGTGCCTAGGAAAAAATCTTTCCACGCAGTCAGTACTTCTAATTTGATAAGCTCCTAAAAACCTATACGGTGCCTAAATAAATGAGAATTCAACTAGAGTTACAACTAATAAGGAAACCTTGATTCTTTAAAAAGAAAGATTATTATCCTGCACTGTTGACAGCTGGTGAGTGCTAAAGACCTTGATGTTCTCACCAAACACACAAGATAGAGCCACTGTCCTGAAGACTGGTCAATAAAACCTGTAGATTGCAGCACTTTACAATCTACTATACGCAGGTATCCAGCGATATATGTGGAAGGGGACAGGACCTGGTCATCCTAAAACAGTTCCTGCACTTGTCTACTTTACTTGAAAAGTCAAGGAGCTAGTATTCTCTTTGGATCATAATATTATTATTATTACCATTTATTTATATAGCGCCACTAATTCCACAGCGCTGTACAGAGACCTCATTCACATCAGTCCCTGCCCCATTGGGGATTACAGTCTAAATTTCCTAACACACACACACACACACACACAGACAGACAAACAGATTAGGGTCAATTTATTAGCAGCCAATTAACCTACTAGTATCTTTTTGGAGTCTGGGAGGAAACCGGAGCACCCGGAGGAAACCCAAGCAAACACGGGGAGAACATACAAACTCTTCACAGATAAGGCCATGGTCGGGAATTGAACCCATGACCCCAGTGCTGTAAGGCAGAAGTGCTAACCACTGAGCCACCGTGCAACTGTAAACTGGGATTATGGTGACCCACCAATAAAAGATGATGCACATAGAAATAAATCAATTTTTTTTCCTGAGACCTGTAAAATGCCAGAGCATAGGAATAGTGAAAGCAGCCAGTGAATGTGTGAGCCTGTACGTTAGGTGCAGTTGTGTGTAATTAGATACACTGCAGGTCATTAAGCACCATGGCTCATCTCAGTTATATACAATTCATGGTATTAAATAAGCGCTCCACTCAAAATTAAAAATATATTGTAACTCCCCCCCCCCCCCCACTACCCCATAGCAGTGTTCAACGGAATAGTAGCTTCATTCCATATTGGGGAATTTGGTCATGTGTTCTGTTCTTCGGTTTCCTCCCACACTCCAAAATCATACTGGTAGATTAATTGGCTGCTAACAAATTGACCCTAGTCTGTGTGTGTGTGTGTGTTAGGGAATTTAGACTAAGCCCCAATGGGGCAGAGACTAATGTGAGTGAGTTCTCTGTACAGCGCTATATAAATAAATGGTAGTGATGATGATGGTCTCTAGTCTAGTGTCAGGGACCCCCAAACATTTGAGAGCTACCCCTGGTGACTGATCAGTGATTAAATCTTCTGCCAGAGGAGTACTTATAATTCAACTTTTTCCTCCTGCAAGAGTATTGACCATTGATCAGGGGCTCAGTAACTCTAAATGTTCGGGTTCCCAGAAATGACCCCCATTCTACTGCAAGGTAGAGGATGGAGGGGTCTTATGTTATAATTTTATTTCTGGGTGAAGCTCTTTAAATTATTTATTTTTTTCAAAATCCCCTGTGTCAGGCAAAGGTATAAATGCAAGAGCGTGACAATTAATATTTCATTTCAAAATTGTGCAGCTGAACACAATTTTGGAATATATGCAAATTTGGCTTGTGTTTTTATATTACTATCTGAAAAGGTCAAATACAATGGAAAACTCTCAAAGGAAATTTCAATATAACTGTAACTATTACAATAAAGAATCAGCCACAACATATTCTTCTTTTTTAAATAAAAAAAAGCATTACTCTAATGATGCTATATGCACTAGAATGGTAGGATCTACCTGACCAAATGAACTGCTCTGGGCTTTCAATATGTGTATAATATAGCTGTCTAGTGTGTGTTTCCCGCAGTCTTAGCACGATGGGGGGTATTCAGTTGACCGCAAGATTTTCTTTCACCGTGTTAAGTCATTTTAACGCTGTTTTTATCATTTCAAGTGGGTTAACTTTACCCATGATTCAATTCCATTTTAACTCTCCGTTTCTTTTTTAACAAACGGTCCTCTCGCGCTCCAGTAGAAGGTCTATTGAAAGTATAGGGTGTGCGAGAGGCAGCCGCGTTAAAAGCTATTCAATTGTTTTTCAACGAGGCGCATTAAACAGGCCAATATGCTGTTTTATCTCGCACCTCCTTGGGGTGCGATAAAAATTAAAAACCTCTGAAAAATATTTGAAATCATGTAATAATCAGAATAAAACAATAAACTATGTTTATCACTAATACCTAACATGTAAAATATTTTTAAAATAAAAAAAATAAAATAAAAATAAAAAAATATATATTTATGTATGTTTTTGGTACAAATATGTTTGTATTAATGTGTTTTGACCTGGTATAGATGATTCTATAGTAAAAAATAGTTAAATACAAATATATGCTAAAGAAAGTACTGTAATGTAGATATTATAAACTAGAATGGTTGGGTAATGCAATCTAATGTATGAAAATGTATGCCAGTCCTTTTTTTTTGTGTTATACATGACCGCGTTAAAACTCCCCTTAACTCCCCTAAAACCCGCAAACACAATGATTAACGCACAGGGGTAGCGCTCCCTCTTTTTCAATTGAATTGCACGAGTTTTAATGCTGCGTTAACAAAAACTCCCGGCGGGAAAAAAATAAATATCGCAGTCAACTGAATACCCCCCCCCCCCCCCCCCGATGTGTACACATAGTAATGGGCAAAAATGGGAACTTTAAACATAATATCAATATAAGGACAATGCTCTGCAATTCATGTACTATTTATGGCTCTAAAATTACATTTTTATCCCAATGACAGCATCAACACTGTATGATATTATTTGCACATAAATAATATAAAGTCAACAAGTCCTGCATTCACCTGCTTTGTTTGCAGATAAATCATTAAATAATAGGTATTATAATTGCAGAACAAGTCTTCAGTGTCCAGAGTTCTGTTGGCTTCAGGACCCTGGAGAGCGTCATACTCGCGCGTGCCCGAGAAGAGAGGAGAGACTCGGGGGCGCGCCTGTCAGGTGAAGCAGGGCAGAGACTGTGGCTGCTCCAGAGAAGCCAGTAAGAGGGGAGTGGGAAGGGGGTCTAAGTTCTCCCGTGAGCCCCACGCGTGATTCTGCTGCAGGTAAAGAGCATGCCTTAGTGGGGGGGAGGGCTGTTAACCCTACTGATGCTGGTCAGAAGCAATTCATAAGGCTCCCCTCCAGTGCTAGAGGTGTTAAAGTGCCAGCAAGCAGGGGGGAGGCTCCTGTCTCTTATCTTCTCCTTGACCTTATCAGGGTGCAGTATCCGTGCAGAGGAGAGGGGCAGAGCCATGCATGTCTGATCAGGGAGGAGGAGGAGGAGGATCTCATATATTGTATTCCTGAGCTGTCAACGAATCAGTGAATGGGAAGAAGCAGAGAGGAGTTCATTACATTGTAACACTATGAGATGAGACAAATAGACGTCCTGATGAGATAGGAGCAATGCACCTCTCTTTATTTATTCAACACAGCAGATGACTGGAGAGCCATTGACAAGTGAGTTTCCCATGTCATCACTAGCTGCAGTTCTCATACATATCATTGCATGTGCAGGAATATAATGACAGTGCCTGCGCTGGGGAGAGGGTGCATGCGGCTCCTGGGCTGGGGAATGCAGAAGATAAGCTGGTAAAAAACATCTCTTGTGTCCTGCAGGTCTCTGATCTTGCTCGGATGCCTCAGCTCGCTGAAAGATGTGTTATGGAATGAGAGGAGAAAGGAGAACAGACCCATTTCTAGGTCAGCAGCAACAGACCGTCTTGGCTCTTCTCCTTTGGGTGCAAGTCTCTCTCTGTTTTGGTCCAGTGCAGCTCTCAGTGGGTAAGTGAGCAGCCCCTCTTTGCACTGAAAGGCGATGTAACTTTTTAAGTGGACGGCGATTGGTGCCAGAGAGTGAAAACATGAATTGATGTGTATATAAGTTTTTGTTAGACAAGTGCTGCCCCATTGTCTTTCTTCACTATATTTACTAACATTGCATTTAGGTGCAAATTTGCATTAAGCCATAGCATAGATTCAGAACTTTATTGTCATTAAGGCTCATTTACAAACTGCAAAAACAGGAGCCCCCACATTATTATTTGCAGAAGTGCCCCCATTGTTACCATAGGTATTTCAAGGTGTGCAGCAACTTCCCGCTAATGGGGAAAGTAGTATAAATGTCACATTAAAGGCCAACCTACTTCTACATTAAAGCCACCCCCTTTATTTAGTTACAGGTTAATGTTTTTATCCTATGATTCTCTCAGATTAGGTTTAGCTGATGTATAAAATTATTCAATAGAGCGAGGGGACATCTCACATGTGTTCCTTTTGTGAATTTAAATATTTTCATTACATTGTTTGCAATTCGATTTTCGACCAAATATTTCTAATTATATATGTATGTATATATATATATATATATATATATATATATATATATATATATATATATATATATATATGGGTGAGATGGTGTTTCCAGCACCTCTGACCAGCCGGGAAAATAAAAGTTTTGTTGGTGGGTGGACAACTCTGTAGAATGGTTAACGACCCCCTAAATACCTCATCCACAGTCGTCATCTCATTTAAGTCACCCAGTCGGTAAAAATTAAATATCATTTTTCCACTTGCCTTCATCTGCACTCAGCAAGGAGGGACCCTGATCCTCCCAACTTCTCCCAAGAAATTGCACCTATGCACAAAGCGGGGTCATTTGCGCAAAAGTAGGTACGTGATGTCACAAACCAGCATTTGCACTGCAAATTTTGCACTTATTCTTTAACCTGTACTAGAACAATAGCGTTAATTACTGATTTGCACCTAAATACAGTGTCCGTCCTTCTTTTCAGCATGGGGTTGGGTACCCCTATGGAGGGGGGCCTGCATTTTTTTTTGCAGACCCCCAACTCCCTAGGGAATCAAGCCCCTCGCTGGTTGGTATCGTGGCAGAGGGGGCCCCCTGCTACCGGTTCACCCGCTATAGTGCCACCAACCCCAGCTGGCTAAGCCTAGGGCTGGTTGGATGTGAATAGACCCAAGTGGTCTTGACAGCTTGCAGTCAAATTCTGCTGAATTAGCTGGTAAAAGGCATCACCTATTGCTCTTCACAATCGTCTGCAGCTAATAACTATTTTTCTTAATATGCAATATGACTATTCAAAATAAGAAGATTTGCGTTTTACTTGGTTGAACTTAGATCATAAGGATAATCAAGGCACAACATTAATGCTCAAACACAAAATATAGTAAAAAAACAAATACAGTTTGTGTCAAAAGTGCATCTCTGCTTCATTTTATGGTATAATCAGTTTTTGCACAATATACATAGACATAAGAAAATATAAGACATAGGGATACATTGTATCCAGTTTTTATAATTATGCTCATACATGGAATAAATGGAATGTCTATTGATGCTTCATGTTACAGTTTTATTTGCATGCAGCTTTTAGAAACTGAGTTCAGTTTGACAGCAGGAATCCATGATCTGATGTGTGTGTGTGGTTTCCTCTGGGAGTTTCCGTGTAACAGTTTATAAAGACGAACCAGTGATTTATGTAGTCGCTAATTATTGAAGTGTGAGAAATGTCTCTAGCATGTGATGAATTTCTGTGTGTACATTTTCATAGGGATGTTTCCTTCTTAGGCTTATTTCAATTTTGTATGTATAGAGGAGGTAAATAATGCTATTTATGTATAAACTCACTCATAATAATCAAAACATATAACAAAGTGACTCATTTATGACAGCAGTCAGCTTGCTGCAGGATCGACGGTCGGGTTTTGCATGTTCTAAAATAATGGTGGATCTACATATTTATGCTTATTGCTTATTGAATTATTCTGTGTTTTTATTTTCTCTGCAAACAAATTATTTGCGTTTCAAATTTGAGATCTTATTTGTAAGTTGTGATACGCCAAAGTTGTTGTGACGCTGTATTTCTGTACTGTCCTGTGTATGTTGATCACATACAGTAACATGTTATTTGCGCACACGGGTGACTTTTAACATATTTTTTTTCAGATTCCTTTATTATACGTTTTTGTGTTTTATTGTGTGTTCTATTTAAGTATGCAGCGTTTTTTCATGCGTTACTTAAGCTTTTAGCCCTCCCTGTGTTCTTGTATGTTAAATGCATGTGATAAGTTTTGAAAATGTATAATATGGGCCTAATTCATCTTTGGCAATAAGTCCCTTTCAGGGGCAAACGCAGGATTTGCAGAGGGGGGTTTCCACACCACGCCTCCAGTGGGTGTGACCAGCATGCACGGGGGCGTGGCTATAATATTAGACAGTGCTTGGCTGCTCTCCAACTCTTCCTATCCCCATAATATACATGGGCAATGCTGTGTGCACTACTGTTAGGTGCACGCAGCTCTCTCTTTTCGAGCAGAGCCGTGTGAAGCGGGGGCAGGGTCCAGCCACATCAATTATACAGTGCCCCAGGCTTGGAGGGGGGTTTCCAGGCACTAGGTAATCGCCCCTCAGTTTGCCTAAGCCTTTGTGTGCCGTGTCATGCGTGAAACTGCTCTGTGCGTGCACCAGAACGGGACTTACGCCAATGAACGAACGTGCAGGCAATTCATGTCTAAACGCAAATGGCACTTCCGACTGTCTACGATTTAAAGGTAACAGAACAGGGCGGATGCATGTAGGCGATGTACCGTAAGGTCATGCTGAGGTCGAACGCAGGCACATCCGTCCAATTCAAGTTCAGAGTTCAAGTACTTGTTTTTTTTACACGTATCCCTTGCTCCAGCTACAGGCCAGGTATAAGGGCCTATTGACAGTGAGGACTACACGTATGTATGCCAGAACATGTTTATGGAAGCAAGAGAAACTATAAAAATACATTTTATGGATGGTACGCATTACGAACATTGTGAATTATGTATTTCATGTAAAAAAAGAGAAGCCATATTTTTACACATATATTTTTATCAATGATTATAGTATTAAGATTTGTTAATTTATTTTATAAAATAGTTTTTTTTCATGGGTTCTGATGGTACTTTACGTTGCACCTATCCATGTGCGCAGCCTGAACTGTGTTCTGTCTGTCTATATACGGTAAGTAATGTATAGCCAGAGAGTATTTATATCCAGATTGAAATGGAAATGTTTCCTGAGATCTGCTTGTACTTGAATAGGGGCCTACAAGTTACATGCTTTTTTTTTAAAATGCAAATTGCGTTCACGCTGCAAAGGTGAATCGGGGTCTGTGTGTGTTTTAGGGATCTGTCTCTACAGACTCTATGTTAAAAACTGACAAAAAAACCATCAAGCTGCATTTTCTTTAACACTAGACAAGAGAAGAAAAAAACCCAATCCGATAGTCAGTCCATGTGCAGTGTTATCGCTTTCATTGTAAAATAATATTATCTGCTTTTTTGGTCTGTTTTTGTTAAAGAGAAACAGACACACAGAAATCGACAGCAGATAAGAACCACTTGACCCATCTAGACTGCTCATTATTTAACCTATGGTAATCTCAAACCCTATCTGATCTTTAGTTCTTTGTAAGAATATCCTTATGTCTATCCCAAGCATGTGTAAATTACTCTACTGTATTACCCTCTACCACCTCTAAAGGGGAGAATATTCCACTTATCCACTACCCTTTCTGTGCAGTAGTTTTTCCTCACATTTCCTCTGAACCTATTTCCCCCAGTGTCAGTACATGTCATTGTGTTCTAATACTTCTCTTCCCCCCCAGTGTCAGTACATGTCCTCGTGTTCTAATACTTCTCTTCCCCCCCAGTGTCAGTACATGTCCTCGTGTTCTAATACTTCTCTTCCCCCCCAGTGTCAGTGCATGTCCTCGTGTTCTAATACTTCTCTTCCCCCCCAGTGTCAGTACATGTCCTCGTGTTCTAATACTTCTCTTCCCTCCAGTGTTGGCACATGTCCTCGTGTTCTAATACTTCTCTTCCCCCCAGTGTCAGTGCATGTCCTCGTGTTCTAATACTTCTCTTCCCCCCAGTGTCACTACATGTCCTCCTGTTCTAATACTTCTCTTCCCCCCCAGTGTCAGTGCATGTCCTCGTGTTCTAATACTTCTCTTCCCCCCAGTGTCAGTGCATGTCCTCGTGTTCTAATACTTCTCTTCCCCCCAGTGTCGGTACATGTCCTCGTGTTCTAATACTTCTCTTCCCCCCCAGTGTCAGTGCATGTCCTCGTGTTCTAATACTTCTCTTCCCTCCAGTGTCAGTGCATGTCCTCGTGTTCTAATACTTCTCTTCCCCCCCAGTGTCAGTGCATGTCCTCGTGTTCTAATACTTCTCTTCCCCCCAGTGTCAGTGCATGTCCTCGTGTTCTAATACTTCTCTTCCCCCCAGTGTCAGTACATGTCCTCGTGTTCTAATACTTCTCTTCCCCCCCAGTGTCAGTGCATGTCCTCGTGTTCTAATACTTCTCTTCCCTCCAGTGTCAGTGCATGTCCTCGTGTTCTAATACTTCTCTTCCCCCCCAGTGTCAGTGCATGTCCTCGTGTTCTAATACTTCTCTTCCCCCCAGTGTCAGTACATGTCCTCGTGTTCTAATACTTCTCTTCCCCCCAGTGTCAGTACATGTCCTCGTGTTCTAATACTTCTCTTCCCCCCCAGTGTCAGTACATGTCCTCGTGTTCTAAGACTTCTCTTCCCCCCAGTATCAGTACATGTCCTCGTGTTCTAAGACTTCTCTTCCTTTGTAGAATGTTTCCCTCCTGTACCTTGTTATAACCCTTGATATATTTGAAAGTTTCTATCATGTCCCCTCTTTCCCTTCTCTGCTCCAAACTATACATATTAAGATCTTTTAGTCTTTCCGGGTAAGTTTTGTGCCTTAGACCATGCACAATTTTAGTTGCCCTTCTTTGTACAGTCTCTAATGTATTTATATCCTTCTGGAGATATGTCCTCCAGAACTGAACACAGTATTCTAGATGAGGCCGTACCAATGACCTATACAGTGGTATTATTACGTCTTTCTTTCTGCTACTGATTCCTCTTCCTATACAACCAAGCATCTGACTTGCCTTCCTCATTGCTTTATTACATAACATACCTGCCTTTAAGTAACCTGAAATAGTGACTCCTAGATCTCTTTCCTCCTCAGTAGTTTCCATTATAGTGCCATTAATACTATATTTAGCCTTTGGATTTTTGAGTCCCAGGTGCATGATTTTGCAATTTTGGCATTATTCTGTAGTTGTCACTCTCTTGACCATTCCTCTAGTCTATCTAAATCATCAATCATTTGTTTTACCCCTCCTGGAGTGTCTACCCTGTTTCATATCTTTGTGTCATCTACAAAGAGGCATACTTTTCCTTTAATGCCATTTGCAATATCACCAATAAAGATATTTAAAAGCACTGGTCCAAGTACAGATCCTTGGGGTACTCCACTGGTAACCTTTCCCTCCTGTGAATGCAAATGTACACATTTCAGGTGGGTTAAAAGGTTAATCCATTTTGGGTTTTTTGATCTTCTATCACCATTTTGTTGTAAATATTGTTGTGTATCTTTGGCAATGTATAATTAAAGCTTTTAGTTATTATTATGCTTCTGTAGACTTTTAACAAATTGACAGTAGGGTTGTTGAAAACACTTCTCCTATGCTGGCAAATTTGTGACAAAGGGTCATTGACAATCCCGCCGTCAGTTTATCAAAAGCCCCCTCACCCAAATAATATTTTTTGGGGGTTGAATTATCCTTACAAAAATAAAATAACAGGAAAGATGTTTGTTATGCAGTTTACATTACTGCACCATTCATTAAAATATGTGTTTCCATTTGCATGCAGAGTGTGTGCTTGTCCGTTTCATCCCATTTCTGTGAATTGGGGACGTCTCACTCTGATGTTCGATTCTTAAGCCGTAGAACCATGCAACAAATTGATAACTTACTGTGCTAGCACTCCGTGTGCTTGTTAATGAACAGGAGATATGCCGTGTTTTCCCCAGTTTATGTGCTGATGTTCATGCAAATGTTTCCAAAAGGAAAACATTCCCTCATTTCACTGCAGAACTGTGTTGCTGCATCATTGGAAGTTGCCAATAAGTTCACAAAATAAGGATTTTTAATGATGAAAACTGCCAGATTGTGCTGACGTTGAAGAATCAGCAAATTTAGGAGCACCGTTTAATTACGGAGTAAGAGGAAAGCAATAGCTGTCTTCGTTTGCCTTTTCTCTCCATTGCAGTATAGTGTTAGAGCATGTACTGGACGTTGCACGCGTTAAAGGGCACTTTCTTAAATAAAAATGTTTTCAATTAATTCAATCAGAAAAAGTATATATTCCATTATGTAGTTACATATAACGTTTATGCATTACTTAATGGACACAATGTTTAGCTCCATATGGGCTTATTTCAATTTAAAGAATAAACAGAGGTCTTCTTATCTTTTGTGATCATCCAACTCAGTTAATACAAAATGTACATGAATTAAAGGGGTTTCCCATCTTGGGGTGCCGTTTGTTTACACAATCCCCTTTTTTCACTCTTGGTATCGCCATCATTTGATACCACACAGCTGTCCCTCTGTAATTACTTGTATGGAATAAAATTACTATGGGCTGTGGATTGTGTCCAATTCTAATTTTTTTTGTCCCTGATTACCCGCTAAAGTGGTTATAATTCTGACATATTTTCTATTACTTCAGGGTTTAACATTTAATTATCACACACATACTCCCCCTCCCCCACTGCCATCCCAGTTGTTTTAATATTTTCAGCATACTCCACATATTGTTCAATAAACAGCAGTATCATCTCCGCCAGCCCATTGTAATATACAGCAAGCCCCTCACCCCGAGCTCACTGTTTATTTTCTCAGGGATATACATGCAACACTGAATTATAATGGGAAAAGGCTGCCCCCCACCCCCAGCTCTGGGACTCCACCACCATAGCAGAGAGAAGGACGGACTTACTTTAATGATAGATTGCTGTTTGAATGTCAGCAACCAATCAGAAGCAAGCTTTTGCTGCAGATAACCAATTAGATGCAAGCTATCCTTGCAGCTTACCAATCAGAAGCAAGCTATCATTGCAGCTAACCAATCAGAAGCAAGCTATCGTCGCAGATCCCTCCTCTCTTGCTGTTCTCCTATAGCAGAGGTGGGCAAACCAGTCCTCAAGGGCCATCAACAGTTCATGTTTTTAGGATTTCTTTAATCATGCACTGCTGAGTTAATCTATTTGGCTGGGTCAGTAATTATCCCAGCTGTTTCTACAGACAGAAATCCTAAAAACATGAACTGTTGATGGTCCTTGAGGACTGGTTTGCCCACCTCTGTCCTATAGCTTGTGACAGTATTCAGCAAAGGTCCTTAGTACAAGTAACTGCAGTGTGCAAACATTGGGGTCTTAACTTAGTGCCTCTCTCCTAAATACTAGTTTAAAGGAGGTGTAAACCACACCCCAAAGATAGAAAACCCATTTAACTTAGTAGGGAGGTTAATGTGCTGGGTTATCACGGTTTTCACATGCACACTGGAATAATGTACACGCTCAGGAGGCAATTTTTCTCCTGGTATTCAGCACACATAGTATCTCAGTTGAGTTACCTGCCCTGTGGTACCGTACAGATAATCGATCATACTTACCAACTTTTTATTATTTCACTGCAGGAGATCCTAGCAGGGCAGCTAAGAGGAATTCAGGACCCCAGTAGAACAACTTCATGGAGCCCCCTGTATAGTAGAGAATGTAAAAAAAAATTGCGCTGCTGCTCCTAGTGGGTGTGTTCATACAATTGGGGGCATGGCTATGCATAATTGGGCATGACTACCAGGTGAGAAGCACTAGGCCACCCTCCTACAGAAAAAAACCTGCATTGTTGTGTACACCATTGAACAGTCACCAAAAATTGGGATTGGCCCACTAGAATCACAACATTTCACAGACTCTTCTGCTCTCTCCTACCTGTTCTTGTCACTTTCACCACCTGTAGCTGCATGTTTCTTTAGTTGCTCTTGTCTGGATCCTGGAATGTTGGAGGCACTATTTGGAAAAAAAATGGGTACATTTAGAAAAATACAGCCAGCCCTGGCGTTAAATCAATAGAACTCACGATTAATAATTAGGCCTTCCTCCGGCCCCAACGTTAAAATAATAGTATTCACATTTAATAAATAAACCTATTTTCCTCCCTCCAAACAGCCCCAGCAATAAATTAATAGCATTTACATTTCAGAAATATACCTATTTCCCGCAACCATCACTACCATTAAATAATTCATGGTCACATTTAATAAAGAGACCTCATTCTTCCCAAACTCACCCCCACATACAATAGCCCCCAAACCACCCCATCTATTACATTGCCCCACCAATACCCGACAAACAAAATAGCACCCATTAATTAGCCACCATCTACCTCACACACACTACATTGCCAAAAGCTCCCTGTGCCGTCACACACACACACATTACTGTACCCCTTCATCATCACCACGCTGTGCCTCCATGCTGCTTTTCCCCCCTTCAGTACCCTGTGCCATGCTGCCTTTGCCCCTCTTCACACTCTGCCATGCTGCTTTTGCTCCTCATCATCACACTGTGCCATGCTGCACCACCCCTTCATCACCCTGTGCCTTTTATCTCTCCCCCCTTCTTCATCACCTTGTGCCTTTTATCTCCCCCTTCTTCATCACCCTGTGCCTTTAACCCCCCCTGCCTTCTTCATCCCCCTGTGCCTTTTATCTCACTCCCCCCTTCTTCATCAACCTGTGCCTTTTATCTCCCCCCTTCTTCATCCCCCTGTGCCTTTTATCTTCCCCCTTCTTCATCACCCTGTGCCTTTTATCTCTTTCCCCCTTCATCACCCTGTGCCTTTTATCTCCCCCCTTCTTCATCACCCTGTACCTTTTATCTTCCCCCTTCTTCATCACCCTGTGCCTTTTATCTCTTTCCCCCTTCATCACCCTGTGCCTTTTATCTCCCCCCTTCTTCATCACCCTGTACCTTTTATCTTCCCCCTTCTTCATCACCCTGTGCCTTTTATCTCTTTCCCCCTTCATCACCCTGTGCCTTTTATCTCCCCCTTCTTCATCACCCTGTGCCTTTTATCTCCCCCCTCTACATCACCCTGGGCCTTTTATCCCTCCTTCTTCATCAACCTGTGTTTTTTACCCCCCCCCCTTCTTCATCACCCTGTGCCTTTTATCTCTCCCCCCCTCTACTTCATCACCCGGGGGCTTTTTATCTCCCCTCCTTCTTCATCACCCTGTGCCTTTTATCTCTCCCCCCCCCTTCTTCATCACCCTGTGCCTTTTATCTCCCCCCCTTCTTCATCACCCTGTGCCTTTTATCTCTCCCCCCCCTTCTTCATCACCATGTGCCTTTTATCTCCCCCCCCCCTTCTTCATCACCCGGTGCCTTTTATCTCCCCCCTTCTTCATCACCATGTGCCTTTTATCTCCCCCCTCTACATCACCCTGTGCCTTTTATCTCTCTCCCCCTTCATCACCCTGTGCCTTTTATCTCCCCCCTTCTTCATCACCATGTGCCTTTCTGCGTTCCTTCACTCTTTTACTTACTTTTGTATTGCCTTCTTTCATCCCTCTTTTTTTTCTTCGCTTTTCTCTCTTCTGTTTTCTTTCTTCTTTGTTCTCGGCTGCGCCGATCCTCACTGAATTTCGGGCGTGACGTCATCACGCCAAGCCCATTATTCAGTGCATATGCAGGAGGGAAGAGGGACGCCGGGGCAGTGATCATGTAAGTATTTGTATACTCACATAATAGGGACACTGGCGCCGCGATCACGTGAGTATTTGTACACGCACATGATCGCGGCGCCGGAGACCCCTCCCCCCGCGTGCCCCAAAAATTAAAGATTCAAAAAAATAAGGTTAGAGAAAAAGAAAAAAAATTCCCTTTCGGCAGTGAGGGCCCGAGATGGGCCCCAGGACATGCCAGGGTCTGGGTAATAAGTACCCACTCCTCCTCTCAGCGGCCCTGGATC
Source organism: Mixophyes fleayi (assembly GCF_038048845.1). Taxonomy (NCBI): domain Eukaryota; kingdom Metazoa; phylum Chordata; class Amphibia; order Anura; family Limnodynastidae; genus Mixophyes; species Mixophyes fleayi. The sequence goes on along the minus strand of NC_134404.1, from coordinate 334,877,755 downwards.
CCAGAGGGGAGGTGAAGTATGAGGAAGGAAAATGGATTTACAGGTGAAAACCCCCTTTATTTAGAGGTTTACAATCAGTTTGGAAAGCCATTCTGTGCGGTATATTTATTAAACTTCGAGTTTGAAAAAGTGGAGATGTTGCCTATAGCAACCAATCAGATTCTAGTTATCATTTATTTAGTACATTCTGCAAAATGACAGCTAGAATCTTATTGGTTGCTATAGGCAACATCTCCATTTTTTCAAGCCCGCAGTTTAGTAGATATACCCCCTATGACTTTTGCTAGTTTTGCTCTGAATGTGACCGTTTGTAGAAGCACATACAACAAAACATGCAGTTATTCTGTGAGACGAATCTGCACCAAAATAATCACACTGCAGCAAAGCTTAGCTTCTGGACTACATTCCGATGATTTATCTATCAGCAGTTCTAGCAGTCCTATTCAATATGACATATTAGCATTTGTGATAAGAACTGTAACCTCTGCATGCCACATTCTGCCTATCGGTATGGTATAATACGACAGATGCTGGGGCAGGATACAAAGAGGATCATTTAATGATTATAGCAGAATGATAGCAGGCAGCTGATTAACACCCGGTCACCTTCAAACTCCCAGCAACTTCCAGCTGTTTCGTTGTGCTGTAAAAATCAACTAATGCATTTTTCCCCCTCAAGGTTCTCCTGCACTGTGCCGTTATAATGGTTTAGCTGTAACAAGCAGAGGATACATATGACCATATTGCAGAGAGAGACGTCACCTTGGTATTTCCTTGCCTTTGCATGGGGAATCCTAATTAACAAAAATCACGACGGTACTGATACTGCTGCAATACCTCTCCTGCTATCTCCAACTGAATACAAATCCTTTACAACAATGCTTTATTATTTAAAGCATTGTTTAATGTTTACAGGTTTTTGTTTTTATAAATACTGTTTATTTTAAAACATTTGTTTCATCTATATATTAATAGCATAGGTATGACTTTTATGAGTGTCTTATTTCTATGATGCCATAGTTATACCAAATTAAAGGTCTTGGTCTGTAGATTTGCAGAAAAATATTGGCGTTGTCCTCGGTAGCATCATTTTTGAGTTATTTCCCAAAACGTCCACCTGCCAATACATTACCATTGTACTCTGGAAAATGTGACAGTTGGCAGTACACCTGTGCACCTGCTGGTTGCTCTGGAAACTGTGACAGTTAGTAAACTTTCCCTGTGAACCTGCTGGGTGACTTGAAACATGGGACCTACTGGATGATCTGGAAACTGTGACTGTTATTTGCAGCCCTGCTGGGTGACCTGGAACATGTGACCTGCTGGGTGGTCTGGAAACAGTTATTTTCCATTCCTCCATTACACTAATAGAAATGTTCCCTTTAACAAAGTCTACTTCTCAGGGTCTTGGCTTGGTTGGGGTACCTCATCCCTCTCTGCATCAGGGTTGTCAATACTCTTTTCCCTTATGCAAGTAACCAGGAAGTGTCTCCCAAGGAGAGTCTAATGACAGTTCCAAATGAGAGGGATTTTGTCGTGTTGTTTTTAGTGATTGTTGAAGACAATTTATAATTGTTGAATATGGCAAATTCACCTTTTTATGTATTGGTCACTCATTGTCATTTCAGTACAGTTTTACTTACTGAGCTATGAAGCTTTGGAAATCACAGCGTACTGCGTGGCCAAACCTTGGAGTCTATGACCCTGTTCTGATATAGATCCTGCTGTGGGCATGTGAGCACTGTAATTAGTTTACAATTGATCAATTGTAGTAAAGACAGCAATCGCTTGCTTGTCCATTTTCTTTCTTCGATCAGTACAATCTATACTGTGTTCATTTGTCTGTTTCACAGAAGCTGATGACTTCTCTGAATTCCAACTTAGAAAAGACGCTGAGTTTTTGAAATCGTGTCACCAAGCTATATATAGAAGCAAAACAGAAATTCTCGAAACTGATGCTTCCTCAATAACAGAACTGTTTACTAACTTACTTCAGCATAGGCTTTCTCCAAAGCTTCCTAGTCTATTACCACAATGATGCTCAGTTCCCCAGTGATACTGGCTGGCGATGGCAAAAGGACACTTACCGCTTGCCAAACCAGTCCTGGGACCACTCTGCACATGCTTGATTTGGCATGCCAGCTCAGGCATGGAAACTAGCACTGGTAGCCCGGACTTGGGCCTCCAGTTAAAAAAAAAAATCTTGCAGTTAAAAAAGAAGAAAAAAATGAATAAAAAAAAAACCAACAGAATAAATTCTTTATTTTCCTGTGGACATCCTGAGATGGCGTTAGCAATTGGGGGACAGTAGCCGTACTTGGCCCTTGGTAAATTGGTTTGGGGAAGCATCGCAGGAGGACCCTGGCAATGGCTGGTGAGAGGCTTTACCAACCGAGGGCTTTGGTAAACCGATGGAAGCCCTAAATCCTGTGAAAACATTTTTTGGACAGCTTAGTTTATTCCCTTTAATCACCCAATTCATAATACCAGGAGCTTCTTTGGGTTGATTGATTTCTCAGAACCAAGTGCATAACAGTTTGTGTATTATTACAGCATTTTTTAAAATTTTATTGACATTTAAAGATTACTGATGTGAGCGAGTTTATTTTTTGTACGTATATTTTTATACCAGTTATGTGCCAAAGAGGTTTCTTGAGTGATATTTTATTTTATTCCACTTTGTGCTTGTATGCCACCTGTCTTATTTTATGATATATACTTTGCTACTATATTCTCAGCCAAGCATGACATCAGCACTGCACTATCTCATCTGATCAGCACAGGATTGGGGTGAGAAGTCTCTGCAGTCACATAGAAGCAAGAAGAATGAGGAGACGCTGGTGTGAAAATCTTGTTTTTAAGCCACAAAGGATTTGCTGAAATTCCAAATAACTCCAGGCCTAAGGTAGCGGAATAGCAGGAGTGGCAGGTCCCCCCCATTTCTATGTATACATGCCTACCCCCCAGAAAACTAAACTACTGCTAGAAAATGCTTATTCAGGTCTGATAGTGGCTGATACTTACACATTGCTACTCAGACCAGAAAGGTCTGATAGTGGCTGATACTTACACATCACTACTCAGACCACCAAGGCCTGATAGTGTCTGACAATTGCACATCGCTACTCAGATGAGCAAGGTCCGATAGTGGCTGATACTTACACATAGCTACTCAGACCAGAAAGGTTCGATAGTGGCTGATACTTACACATCACTACTCAGACCAGCAAGGTCTGATAGTGGCTAATTCACATCGCTACTCAGACCAGCAAGGTCTGATAGTGGCTGATACTTACACATCACTACTCAGACCAGCAAGGTCTGATGGTATCGGATACTTACATATCTCTACTCAGACCAGCAAGGTCCGATAGTACCTGATACTTACATATCGCTACTCAGACCAGCAAAGTCCGATAGTGGCTGATACTTACACATCGCTACTTAGACCAGCAAAACCGAATAGTGGCTGATACTTACACATCTCTACTCAGACCAGCAAAACCGAATAGTGGCTGATACTTACACATCACTACTCAGACCAGAAAGGTCTGATAGTAGCTGATACTTACACATCGCTACTTAGACCAGCAAGGTCTGACTGTGGCTGATACTTGCACAACTCTATTCACACCAGCGATGCCTGATAGTGGCTAATACTTGCTCATCGCTACTCAAACCAGCAAGGTCTGACGGTGGCTGATACTTACACATCTCTACTCAGACCAGCAAAACCCAATAGTGTCTGATACTTACAAATCACTACTCAGACCACCAAGGTCCGATAGTGGCTGATACTTACACATCGCTACCCAGACCAGCAAGGTCTGATGGTGGCTGATACTTACACATCATTACTCAGACCAGCACACATGGTGGTAGCATATTGCTGGAGAGCAGGGAGGGGAGCTATCAGCAGGATACAGCACTTGGGCAACCTGCTTCCCTGCATGGGGAACATAGCTATCAATGGAAGACTGTAGCATCCCAACGCACTTACCTTGCCTCATGGCAGACATGGCTCTGTTTGTATGAAATCTAGATTCTTATACAGTGTAGAATGAGGATTTATGATAAATTCGGAATCACCTAAGAAGTGACCTGAACCAAACTTGATGACTAATGAGTCACGTCCTGTAGACACTGCGCATCTAATGATCAGACCAGTCCTGTGTGTATAGAACGTTGGACCAGGTTATGTGACCCGCGATTATATAACGAAAATTCAGCGCACGAGGGAACAAAACAGGAAAAAGAAATGCCAAATGCTGCTATTTAGCTTCGCTGTCACTTTCCAGTGCATTAGAGGTATTGCAGAAAGGAAGGTCATTGAGGACACCTAATGAATGACAGAACTGCAGTGAAGCATGAACCTGAAGCTAGCCTTGCGTTTCAGGCCAGAGAAGATCACAGTGAAATGTGAAATCAGGAAGACAGTCCTGGCAACAGCATCTAAACAGTGTTTACAGATTCATCAACCTGTGCGAGCGGACAGGAAAAGTCCAAAACAGACCAAAAGGAGATGGAAAATCTGGTGCAACGTTCTTTGTAGGAGCCATAAAATCAACTACTCAAATCATGTTTAACAAGTGAAGAATAAAGCCTACTAATCGCTCACTGATGCTGAGCTCCAAAAAAAACAAGTGCAAGGGGTTGGACTTGTACACACACACACACACTTTTTAACAAGGGATCACTTCAATTTGTGTTGCATTTAAATGCTGCTTGCAGCATAAACAGTCATCAACTCTCAGTAAATATATTGGAGCTCTATGGGAATGATTATTTGGCATTATAGTACATTATGCTGCAGTGTAGCTTTGGGGCGCCTTAATGATCGTGTCCCAAAGAGCCCCTTAAAAGATTACAATTGTCTAAAATTCAACAAGAACATTTTTTTAATGCCCACATATATAAATTGTGTAAATTGTATAAATGGGAAATTAATAGTGGTCCCCACATTGAAGAGCTGCTGTGAGAATCTGCCGCTCAGTGCCACAACGCCTCCTAGCAAATCCCGTACTTAACTCTTTCATTCCCAGAGAGTACAGCTTACAGGGAACATCGCTCTGATATAATATATTTTCTCTGATGAGCTAATTTGTGCAAGAAAATGCACCATTACCGTTCTCCGCAAACAAACTGAGCACAAAATGCTCAGTAGCAGCACTAGGATTTTTTTGGGCATCAAAAGTAAAACTGCAAAATGTGCCGATACCCCTGAAATTATATAATTGCATGGTGTCTGTGTGTTCTCATCAGAAGAGGAAGAGCAGGGAATCTGCAGTAGAATTCTGAATTCCGTATAATGGATCTGCCTCTCTCCCCAGGGGGATTCTTGTACTCAAAGTAGCTGCCTAACCCCTGTGTCAGTCCTGTCCTCTTCCAGAAATATCATGAAACACATTTATTACAATTGCGCGTAATTAAGAGGCCTTCTCATAAGGAGTCTTATTTAGAGTGAGCAAATGTGCACCTTAGTGAAATCATATATTGTTTTACAGGGGGAAAAGGGGTATATTTAACATGATTTAGAGTTCGGAGGGAGCTTGTCCTAGCTCAACTCTGAATTGCAGTGTATAAATAAAGCTGTCCAGTATTTGTGTGCTACATACAAAAGCAGCCACTATTTGCCCTGAATGCAAAAAACTAAATGCATGCAGTTTTCCCCTCCTTGCAGAGAAACATGGTCTGTTCAGGAGCAAATTTGCAGTTTTGCTTTGCTTTTATTTTAACTGTAAATGAGGCCCATGATGTTTACATTAAGGCATACATGCCAACTTTTATAACCTCCCCTCAGGGACATCCCAAAAGTTCAACCGTTGCATTGAGTATTTATCAGTGTCTGGAGGGTAAAAGGCTGCTTGAGTCAAATGCTGACTACACGTTTTAAGAAGTTATGTTTTTATGTGCTCACTAGGTGGCGCCGCAGGGATCTTTCATTGGCTGCTCTCTGCCTTATGCCATGGGAGAGTAATATTCAAATTAAACATTTGGAATGTGGGTTTATGACATACTTGCCAACTCTCCCGGAATGTCCGGGAGACTCCAGCATTTCGGGTGAGTCTCCCAGACTCCCGGGAGAGTGTGACAATCTCCCACATCTGCCCACTTCCTAGTAAAGTAGGCAGAATTGGGCAGAATTAGGGCCAAAATGCCGCGATTCTTCGGGAATCGTCCAATTTGGCACCACCCCCTGTTGTAAAATGACGCATTTTGCGTTATTACGTCATAGGGGCGGGTCCAAAATGATGTGATTTTTGGAGCCCCGCCCCCCGCACGCCCACCTGCCCCAGGGAGGCTCCCTGACACCAACGCTAGAAAGTTGGTAAGTATGATTTATGAAGACCCAGAAATTCTGTTTTTTTCTTTAAATTCTGCCTTTTCCAATTCTTGGCATCCCCGCTCCGATCCGCTCAGCAACTTCCTATCAGCCATCTCTACGGGAGCAGCGGGCAGTAGAACACAGCGAGTGAAAAATAAAAAGTGTGCTTAAAAGTTAAAATATAGGGGGTTATATAGTGTCCGTATATAAAGCTATGTTTGAAAAATTAGACCAACTAGATACCTGCCATCTCTGTTCTGCAAAAGTCATCCGTTCCTGAAATGAAAAAGATTTAACAAAATTGGAAACCATCTGCCTAAAGCTATCAAGTGCACATTTATGCGTAGTGCTCTATGATGTGTCCTACTGTACTTTTTATATCTTCCTGATACTTCCAGCAGTGATGATTGGTGATGATACCTATGCCTGGTTTGGAATTTCAACGTGGAATTAGCACAAACATTAGGAGGATAACTAAAATGTTACATGTTTGTGTTTTAAAATTGTGCAGCTTCAGTTCCAGAACATGTAAATCATCATCACCCTCATCACAATCAGCAATCACGTCAATGCTAGGTGTACAATTACCACGTTCATTTGTATTTTTATGACAGCCTATCTGGTTTGTCAGATCTTGTGTATTTCTCCCATAGGAGACTATAATGTCTTTCTATAGGTTGGATCAAGGCCAAGCTTACTGACAAGCTCAACTGACCATTTGTGCACATACTACATACTTGAACATTTTCATGTTATCCATGTCACTCTGAAATGAAAATCCAACCCAACAATTTTCGTCTTGCAGTGGATTCAGGTCTTTTACATAATGTATGGCTTTTTTTCTTGGATTGGGAACGTTCTTGCCACTTGTTTGTAAGGTTGTAGGTGATGAAGAAATAGCAACCATATTACTGTCTGGTATTGCATTATCGGTTTCACTTTGTCTGTAACACTATAATTACGTTTTCTTTCACAGTATAATGTTTTTTGGGGGGGGAAGGAGGTGGGGAGAGGAGCTTTTTCAGATGCAGTTGGTGCGGTTGCGGTTCCCTCTTTATCATCACAGCTTGATACAACAGTTTCTCAAATTAGGCAGGCCATGTTACCAGACTATGCAAACACAGACTTGTTTTGCATTGCAGACAGTCATGTTTACCACGTATTACTTTTATAATTCTAAGGGGGGAATTCAATTTTTACAGAAATCTTCACTGATTTTTCCTTGCACCCCGTAGAGGTGCGAAGAAAAATGATTGGAGAGTTTACTGTAGTAACGGTAAAAATGCACAGCCGCGATATTCCTCTTCCATCCTAGCTGGTTGGCAGGCAGCCAGGACGCACTGCAATCACCATTACTGTCATTAGTTTGAATGACAGGTAGGGCTTAGCCTCCCTGCCGGTTATAGCGTCTGTATCCTGCGTTATTCGTGAAGCCTGCTGTAATACTGAAACCTGAATGATTACCTGTTGCCTGACCATGCCTGCTTCTGGATATTACTTGTCTGCAGCCCATCTAGACCCTTGGCTTGAACTTGGTATTCCTGTTTGCTGCCTGTGACGATTATGTATTGTTGTTATTTTCTCTTAATATTCAGGCATGACATTGTATACTGTATGTAACCTTGTAATGTAATCTCAATGTGTGCTTTGCTAAATGACATGAGTCTGAAACCTATGCAAGTGTAATCTGTTGAAATTAGCCAGACCGAGTATAGATAAGGATCTTGGAGGCGTTTGAAGCACAAAGTTGTAAACCATCTAGCCACTCAAGCAGAACGAGCAGAGGTGAGAACTCAAGGTCCTGTGAACATTCCCAATCTCAGGACATCCATAGCTCACTTTGAAAGCCCTGTGACATTTGGGAGAGCATTCTTATTGATAGCTAAACTCCGAAGGTGGGGGGTGAGAGCTATGTGGAAAAAGGTTTGAAATCTTCTGCCTTAGACAATATTGTGCATTTTCATGAGGGGGTCTATCAAGACTGAAATGTCCTATTCTTCTCGAATGTGTTCCCTTACACACCAAGTCTTAACTAAGAAGTAGTGACTCTGGTTTTATTTCCTATTTTATTTTATGAAACTTATTTGTGCAGCATACTGTATGTCTTGTTGTTACTTTTTTGTAACTAAGCCTTGGAAACATTTTTCAGATGAAATAAATTTTATCTTGCGTACTCTCCGTGATTTTTTGGTGAACTGACGAAGCCCAGGGAGGCTCATGCTACATGTGTATGTGATTTAAGTGTGAAACATTAATAAGTGGTTTTGGTGAACGTAAGGACACCATAATAAATCCTTTGTGGTGGCAGAAAACGTGTATTCATTGCTAAGTGACTAAGGTGACACCAGTCACGGCCAGCTGTTCAGATTGCTGTATCTGGGACAGGCTGGGCGTTCATGACACTGCCTGTACTGGTTACCCTCTGTATACCTCCTGGTTTACTATCCTCCCAGCCTCTATAACTCATCGCTACTTGGTGTTTGAGATAAACATTTACTACTTTTGAGTTTAAGTCCTGGGGGCATCTGAGTACCTGTGAGAATATCTCTCTCTATGGGAAAGGCAGCTTGCTAAAGGTGAATACCTCTCTCATTTCCTGTTCTAAAAGGTTATCCAGGTTTCCAGTGGGAGCTATAACAGAATTGTCTGTATTAACAATTTTCATGAGAGTGCAGCCTATCAATTCATTACAATCTAGCTCCTATTTTACAGTTATTAGGCTGGATTATCATGGATATCAGCTCAGCCTACATAAAAAGACCTATCTCCGCCTCAGTTAGGCAACATATATACTTTGAGACTTGTTATAAAACAAAACAATTCTTTACACATTCCTGGGCACTTACATAGACCATGATGGTCTTTCACAAACACATTATAACATTTTTGGCTACTATGATTAAGCACAGATAGTGACAAGATAGCTTCACATACTATACAATACAACCCAATTTTCTATGGTCACAAATCTGGGCAGAAATGTGCATCCGATACACCAAAGCATCATCCAGGTCCAGCATTCCACACCAATTTTTGCCAGTGCAATGCCCCACAACATTCATCCCCATCCCTTTTGAAACATGAAAATCAGGACTGTCCTGCAAAAATCAGGATTGTCAGGGTATGATATGCCTAGCGGATGCTAATATATGCATTTACACATATTTGAAAATACCTTACTGATAATAGGGCTTTGAGCATTAACACATTAAAGATTATTATTATATTGCATCTTTGGCACATGTTAAATTTGAAGCGCAGCAGTTCCCTCCACCCTCTGCACACTGACAGCCCGCTGTTTTAACAGGTGCCAGAGGCAGATTATAATGGAGGTAATTTGGATGGTAACCCGGGACTTGTGGAGTCTGGGGACTTAGGCCTTCCCTATAATGGCAGAGGTGAGTTTGGTACTAGTAGGTTAATTGGTTGCTATCAAAATTGACCCTAGTCTGTCTGTCTGTCTGTGTGTGTTAGGGAATTTAGACTGTAAGCTCCATTGGGGCAGGGACTGATGTGAATGAGTTCTCTGTACAGCGCTGTGGAATCAGTGGCGATATATAAATAAATGGTAATGGTGATGATGATGATGATGAGGGGCTTGCTGTTTATTGAATTTGGGAAGTTTATGAGTGTTCCAAAGAGGAGGTATAAGAGGACTGTGCGGATTGGGTTTTCAGGGTCCCATTGGTGTAATCTACCAGCTGTGAATCCAACTCTCTCATTGCTGGAACCAATAACAGAGTCTATTTTACCTAGAGATGGGCGGGTCCGGTTCTCCGAGAACCGAACCCACCCGAACTTTGGGTATCTGAGTACCGAGCTGAGCAGCTCGGTACTCTCCCGCCCATTCCGAATCCAAATCTAGGCCGAACGTCATTGTGACGTCGTCGGATCTCGGGGCTCGGTTCTCGCGATACTTCAACTTTATAAATACACGCCTCCACAGCAATCCATCGCCATTTGACAGAGGGAGAGAGCAGGGTGTAGTCATAGGCTAATTAGAGCAGGGACAGAGAATACAATATTCTTCTTGCAATTGCTCTAACCAAAATCGCTAGTGCAGAGAGGAGGATAGAGGTTTATTATTTTTTCTTCATATTTGGCACTCCCCAGCGCTTTTGGGGTGTCCCCCATAATTGTGCATAAATATTTCTGGCTGTCAAAAGTCATATCTGTCAGCATAATCTACTAAATAATTTTTAGCACTCCTCAGTGCTTTTGGGGTGTCCTCCCTAATTGTGCATTAATATTTCTGGCTGTCAAAAGTCATATCTGTCAGCAGTATCTACTAAATAATTTTTAGCACTCCTCAGTGCTTTTGGGGTGTCCTCCCTAATTGTGCATTAATATTTCTGGCTGTCAAAAGTCATATCTGTCAGCAGTATCTACTAAATAATTTTAAGCACTCCTCAATGCTTTTGGGGTGTCCTCCCTAATTGTGCATTAATATTTCTGGCTGTCAAAAGTCATAACTGTCAGCAGTATCTACTAAATAATTTTTAGCACTCCTCAGTGCTTTTGGGGTGTCCTCCCTAATTGTGCATTAATATTTCTGGCTGTCAAAAGTCATATCTGTCAGCAGTATCTACTAAATAATTTTAAGCACTCCTCAGTGCTTTTGGGGTGTCCTCCCTAATTGTGCATTAATATTTCTGGCTGTCAAAAGTCATATCTGTCAGCAGTATCTACTAAATAATTTTTAGCACTCCTCAGTGCTTTTGGGGTGTCCTCCCTAATTGTGCATTAATATTTCTGGCTGTCAAAAGTCATAACTGTCAGCAGTATCTACTAAATAATTTTTAGCACTCATCAGTGCTTTTGGGGTGTCCTCCCTAATTGTGCATTAATATTTCTGGCTGTCAAAAGTCATATCTGTCAGCAGTATCTACTAAATAATTTTTAGTACTCCTCAGTGCTTTTGGGGTGTCCTCCCTAATTGTGCATTAATATTTCTGGCTGTCAAAAGTCATAACTGTCAGCAGTATCTACTAAATAATTTTTAGCACTCCTTAGTGCTTTTGGGGTGTCCTCCTTAATTGTGCATTAATATTTCTGGCTGTCAAAAGTCATATCTGTCAGCAGTATCTACTAAATAATTTTTAGCACTCCTCAGTGCTTTTGGGGTGTCCTCCCTAATTGTGCATTAATATTTCTGGCTGTCAAAAGTCATATCTGTCAGCAGTATCTACTAAATAATTTTTAGCACTCCTCAGTGCTTTTGGGGTGTCCTCCCTAATTGTGCATTAATATTTCTGGCTGTCAAAAGTCATATCTGTCAGCAGTATCTACTAAATAATTTTTAGCACTCCCCAGTGGTTTGCGCTCAGAATGGATTCAAAGCAGTCCACATATGATCTGAATGAGCAACCAGGTTCTGTCACCAGTCCTGATGTTAGTGTTCCCAGTACGTCATCTGGCCAAGGCGATGTCAAACAACAGAGTGTTTTCAAATTAGTGCAAAAAACAAAAACCAAAAAAATTTTTACTGTATTGAAGCGAAAAAGAAGTGTAACTGAGCAAAAGTTAAGTGACGATAAAAAAAAAATTGCAAGCATGCCATTCTACACACGCAGTGGCAAAGAGAGAATGAGGCCTTCACCTTTGGCTATTAGTGACAGATCCCAAAAAGTTACCCAGCCTACAATTGGTGCACAACTACTGTTACGCGTCAAAGCCGAGCTGCAAGATAACAGTGAGGCATTACAGGAGAATATTTGCTCTGATTCACAAATGACAACAATCCCTGTGGAGAGTCCATCCAACAGTGGGATGTCTAATCATGAGCATTCTGCTGATGTGTGCCTTAATAGCCCGAGTGTAGCCGGTGATACCCAAATTGAGGATGCCACTTTGGAATTAGAAGAGGATGAGGGGGAGATTTGTGTAGGCGACGAGGGCGCTAATGATGATGTTGATGATTATGATGCAGACAGATACCAAATTGCCTTTCTCAATTTCTATTTATATTCTAGATTATATAACGGCTGAATAGTTTTCTATTTTACTCCTAGTGGAGAGAGGATCTGATGCAGACAGATACCAAACTGCCTTTGTCCATTTCAATTTATATTGTACAGTATATAACGGCTGAATTTATTAGTATTTTATACAAGTGGAGGGGGGCCTAGAGAGACAGAAACCAAACTGGCTTTCTCCATGTCAATTAATATTGTACAGTCTATAATGGCTGAATTTTTTGGTATTTTATACATGTGGAGGGGGGCCTTGAGAGACAGAAACCAAACTGGCTTTTTCCATTTCTTTACATATTTAACTATAAGTGTAGGGTGTAATATACATTCAAAGACGATGGCTGCATTGCCAATATGCATAGATGGAGAGGAAGACAATCTGTTTTGTGTGTAGAATAGGCCTACCAACGAAGAATTAAACTGTTTTTTTGGATGATTTATTACCTCAACAATTAGATTACTTGTCTCTAAAACAGTTGGAGCACTAAATTGGGTTAATTTAGGCCCAAAAACATGGATTTTCCCAAAAAATAGCAAAACAAAACCAAACAAAACCAAAACCAAAACCAAAACACGCAATGGCAGTTTTGCAGAACCAAAACCAAAACCAAAACACGACGGTAATCCAGATCCAAAACCGAATCCAAAACCAAAACACGGGGGTCAGTGACCATCTCTAATTTTACCATACAGATCTATACGTCAGACCCAAAAGAAAAAAACATTTGGAAGGACAGTTAAAAATGAATGCATTAATAATGTCTACTTACCAGATCATCTGATTCTTGGGCAAGGTCTTTGAATCTAACCTGGACTATTGGTTAGATAACTATATAACACTCAGACACAACAGGATCAGCTATAACTAGATTATTGTTTATTCTGCTGATTATTTACATATCCCTGTTGTCACTATGGGGCCTATTTAAGAAAGGAAGAAAAGCCCTTTCTCCTTTTTGGCCAAATTTATGGTATCTCTCTATTTACCAGTGTTGCCTATCTCTGGCTATCTGGTAAAGACTTCCGGATGCAGAGCATGGAAAAGCCATTTAACAAGGACGGTGGCTCCTCTACAATCCTCATGTTCTTAACAAACTTTTTTACAGCTTTGTCCATAACAGTGATCGGTGATGCTGACCCCTGCTTAACACAATCCTTTGCTTGTAAAAGATCAACAGGCCTTGACACAGTATGTTCTTCAGGAGTTCTGGTTTGTATGGTACTGCAACCTTCCTCGCCCTGCCGACCTGCCTGTAACATTCAACACACCTCAGATTTCAACCTGAACAGGCATATAAACCCTATGTTACCAATTTCTGAGTCCAAGGGCTAGATTTACTAAGAATCAAATTTGGTGGCGGTGGTAAACCGCTGCACATCGCCGGCGGTTTAGTGGTCCAAACTGGCGCATTTACTATAGGGCGGTTTGAGGCTGCAATTTAAAATGAATGACGATGTGTGGCAGATTGAAAAAGCTAAACTGCCGGTAGTTTTGTCCAAGCCGCTGGTGGTTTGGTTAAAACCGCCATCAAAACCGTCATCCAAAAGACAGGACAGGACAGTTTTAAAACCTGCTTCTGAATGGCTTGATACATGCTGTTTGAGCTATTTTGTCATTCAGAACATAAGAGAAAGCACCATTGACATTTAAAATATTTGGGCAATCATTATTGATAGATCAATTTGTCGTTTTCCATTATACTAAGGGGACAAAATTATTTAATTATTATATTATTCGGCCATTATGTAATGCCAAATTGTGCAACATAAATAATTCTATCCACCATTAACAATCAGTTAATATTATTATTTATTCACATTTACCCCATAATGTAATGTTATAATAGTGTCCTTTTAAAAAAAAAAAAAATAATAATAATAAAAATTCCCCCATAAATTAATATGAAATTCATTTTGCCCCTTAATCAATAAATAATGATTGCCCAAATAATTTAAATGTCAGTGGTGCTTTTTCTTTTGTTTTGAATGGCAAAATTGCTCAAACAGCAGCAGTTTGAGCAATCTCGCCACTCGCAACCACTTAATTTATTTTGGCCGTTTGGGTGGCAGTTTCGCGGCGGTTTTGCAAACCCCAGCTTAGCAAATCCAGTGGTTTGTATGTTCAATATTAAAATCGGGATGGTGATTTGTAAAGTGGTGGGTTTGTAGAACATCAATTCTGGCCATTTTTATGTTGGTTTTGGCTTTAGTAAAGGCGGCAAATCGCCAAAAACCGGCGGTTTCACCGAACTGCCCTTTAATAAATCTAGCCCCAATTGTCCCGTAGATTTCTTATAAGGTTATTTTTTATACATGTTTATGTGTCAACACAAGTTGGTGGTTGTTTTATCATATTGTCAATAAAATGCATTTTTCAAGTTTTGAGCAAGATGCATAAGTGCACGAGTAAAAATAAAGTTATGTACTTTATGGAAATGTGTTGTTGCAGAGAGATAAAGTCAAAATTCTCTTCCGCTTCCATGGATTTCAATATTTGGTGCCAACAGTTGAACTGTATATTAATCAGATTGAACTTTCAACATTTTGGCAGTAGCAAGTTTAACGCACTGATGATTTTCTGTTACTTGATGTGCAACATAAATACCGACAAAGGCTAGGAGTTTTATAGATGCGGTGAGGAGGATCTGGAACTACACACAGGAACACTTTGCAGAAGCTCCCTAAGGAGTTTAATCAGGAAGGAACAGACAAAACTATATTTAGGAAGCGTAGCCCTTTCCTCAGGTGTAAACGTTGTGCGTCTGTTCCTTCCTGATTAAGCAGACACCTTTGGGAGTTTTGCAACACGTTCCTGTGTGCAGTGTTTGATCTCTCTCACCGCAGCTGAATTAGAACCTCGGAGGTGCTTCATTTACTTTTTAATGCCTGGCTTTACTTATGTCAGTGATGGGAAACCAGATATACATCCAGGGCCACATGTCGCCCTCCAACATTCATAAGGACCGCACATTACCCATAATTTCAAGAATGAGAAACAGCCCCAAAACAACTGCGGCACCCCCACATCACTCATTCCAAAATGCCACAGATGCAAAGTAGGTGTCTATTGGGAGTTGGGAGGAGTTGTCCACTCTTCTCTTCCGCTTGGCAATCTAAGGTCTGGCTGCTTCATGGACCTTTACGGAGTCGCTGTTTATCTCCCACCAACTTATTTTGGAGAGACTCAAAGAGGAAACTGACACTGCCCATGCTCCCCTTCCCCAGACATTCTGGGGCCAGTCCTCCCCACAAACGCCAGGATTTCTCCCATACTTGCCAACATTTTTGATCCTGCGTGTGTATCGTGTCATTAAGCCCAGACCCCCGCTGGTTAATGCCACGACTTGCGGACTAATACAGCGGGGGCCGGGACGAAGTTATCCGCTGGGATTTGCATTGACAAGCCCCGCCCCAGCCTACTTCACTAGGGAAGTGAGCAAGATGCATGAGGTTGCTGCACTCCCCCAGGAGTTTGGGCAAACTTCTAGAAATTCGGGAATCTCCCTGACATTTTGAGGAGAGAAGGCAACTATGGTTTTCGCTCTCGCAGAAACAATTAACTATTCAGCCTGTGTCATAGGTAGTCAAATTTCTACCCCCAATAGTCTCTCTAAAGGATTCCTTTAGAGTCTATAAGTAGTAGCCCTGCAGGGAAATATTAGTTATGTTTTTCTTGATCTTGCAGGGGATACCTGAAACAACGCTGTGGGGGTGAACTGGTATCGCCCCAAGCCTGAGGACTGACTGTGAATAGTTGTAGAGGGATAACCACTGTCCTGGAACATGTGGACTCATTGAACTTTAAGCTAACCTGTGTCCTGTTCATAACTGAACTTCTGTTGTACTATGTAGAAATACCTTTCACCTGCAACTGCCCCTGTACGTCTGCAACCAATCCAGTAACCCAGGCTGTAGTTTTATTAAAGCTCTAATCTTGTCTCCCCATATTGTAAAAACCAGAAAACATTTTTTTTCAGTGGAAAGAGAAAATATTATTTTCCTGTATCTCCTTGAGAAACCGTGTTACAATCTACATTTGGAATACAGTTCCATGTTACTGAAAAGGCAGAAGATCTTGGGGTATATTTACTAAACTGCGGGTTTGAAAAAGTGGAGATGTTGCCTATAGCAACCAATCAGATTCTAGCTGTCATTTTGTAGAATGCACTAAATAAATGATAACTAGAATCTGATTGGTTGCTATAGGCAACATCTCCACTTTTCCAAACCCGCAGTTTAGTAAATCTAGCCCCTTGTCTTAAAGTGACCCTGACTTACTCCTCCCCATGGTTCACAATCTTCAGAAATTGAGCTGGCACTGTAGGTGTGTCGATGTGATATGGGTAATTCATCACCTATGGTTGCTCCAGAAGAGGATTCAAACCCAGGGTACAGATTGTTTGGGAAAAGTTAAAAGGACATTTTGGGAAATAAACAAAATTTTTAAGAAAAGTCCACCTTTTTGAAGACTTTTTAAAAGATCTAAAATAGACATAATGGACCCATTACCATAATTACCATTGGATAGATTGCATGTAATTTATGTCCAGACTCAAATGACACGACCGCCTACGACTTGAGCAGTCAGAATGGGAGAGGAAAGGGGCGTTCTAGCGTAGGCCATGTATAGTAACGGCGTGACGAAGGTGGGCCGACGCAAATGTGGCAGATTCAAGTCCTTATGTCTTGTAAGTACACTTGGTTTCACCCGTATCATTTCCACCAGCTACAGGGCAGATGTAAGTCCCGACTGATAATGATGACTTGCACATCATAATCTTTGTTTTAAAAGCTACACGTATGCATGCCACGAGATATTACACACATATGTGTATGCAAGTAAGATAGACCATAAAATGCATTGTATGTACAGTACGCATTAAAAACATTTTTATTTGTGTATTTAATATACATACTTAATATAATATGCTTCCTCCAGCAGTCACTGCGTTACCAGTATGGGGGCTGGCAGTGTTTGTTAAACAGGTAACTGAAGGGGTGGACTCTCCATCGCTGTTCTCTAAACTCACCAGGGGATTAGTGTCACACTGAGTTCCTTCCTGCAGCCTTGTTGTGGGTACGGAGGCCAATTAATGAGCAAGATAGTGGGATTCTTGGTGGGCATCTCTGTAAATGGTAACTGAAACAGCAAAAATTGAAGGAAACCCCTGCTGCGAGCCCTAGAGGAGGAAACCCCTGCTGTGAGCCCTAGAAGAGGAAATTCCTGCTGTGAGCCCTAGAGGTGGAAACCCCTGCTGTGAGCCCTAGAGGTGGAAACCCCTGCTGTGAGCCCTAGAGGTGGAAACCCCTGCTGTGAGCCCTAGAGGAGGAAACCCCTGCTGTGAGCCCTAGAGGAGGAAACCTCTGCTGTGAGCCCTAGAGGAGGAAACCCCTGCTGTGAGCCTTAGAGGAGGAAACCCCTGCTGTAAGCCCTAGAGGAGGAAACCCCTACTGTGAGCCCTAGAGGAGGAAACCCCTGCTGTGAGCCCTAGAGGAGGAAACCCCTGCTGTGAGCCCTAGAGGAGGAAACCTCTGCTGTGAGCCCTAGAGGAGGAAACCCCTGCTGTGAGCCCTAGAGGAGGAAACCCCTGCTGTGAGCCCTAGAGGAGGAAACCCCTACTGTCAGCCCTAGAGGTGGAAACCCCTGCTGTGAGCCCTAGAGGAGGAAACCCCTGCTGTGAGCCCTAGAGGAAGAAACCCCTGCTGTGAGCCCTAGAGGAGGAAACCCCTGCTGTGAGCCCTAGAGGAGGAAACCCCTGCTGTGAGCCCTAGAGAAGGAAACCCCTTCTGTGAGCCCTAGAGGAGGAAACCCCTGCTGTGAGCCCTAGAGGAGGAAACCCCTGCTGTGAGCCCTAGAGGAGGAAACCCCTGCTGTGAGCCCTAGAGAAGGAAACCCCTTCTGTGAGCCCTAGAGGAGGAAACCCCTGCTGTGAGCCCTAGAGGAGGAAACCCCTGCTGTGAGCCCTAGAGGAGGAAACCCCTGCTGTGAGCCCTAGAGGAGGAAACCCCTGCTGTGAGCCCTAGAGGCAAGGCCTGATTAATGGTTCAGGCTGACATAGTCTAATACGCTCACAGAGCCCCCTCGCTTTCCACAACTCATATACGGTAGTTAAAAACTAACTCGTTCTGAATTTAAAATCTGTTTTCCTTCACCCCCCCCCCCCCCACTATCAATGTTTATGTTCCAATCTCTTTTAAATTCCGCTCCACTTCTCTTTTTAAAGGGTGGGGTACGGTTTTTCCGGTTTGAAAAATCTGACACCCATTTCACCTACAAAAAAACCACAAAAGTTCTAAAAAACGATGTTAATATTTATAGACTGTCGCAATGACAGTATACAGTAGTGCCGGACACCTCTTCAATCGAGATCACTTGCGGTCAGCATTCGGGTTCATCAGTGATATCCAGAGTCGCTTTAAAGGTAAGTCTATAAATATTAACATCGCTTTTAGAACTTTCCTGTTTTTTTTGCAGGTGAAGTGGTTGTTGGAATAGTGGTAATCGTACTAACGATTACCACCGTTTTTAAATGGGTCACAGCAATCTTTGTCACTCGTTTTTTTTTTATTAAAGTCAGAACCGTATAGCAGAATGGAGAGGTGAACGAGCGCTACTGAGGGTGAATATGCGTTTGCGTCTGTCACCATCTTCCATCATCACCAGCATCATCGCCATTTATTTATATTGCGCCACTAATTCCGCAGCGCTGTACAGAGAACTCATTCACATCAGTCCCTGCCCCATTGGAGCTTACAGTCTAAATTCCCTAAAATACACACACACACACACACACACAGACAGGCAGAGAGAGAGAGAGACAGAGTAGGGGCAATTTTAATAGCAGCCAATTAACCTACTAGTATGTTTTTGGAGTGTGGGTGGAAACCGGAGCACCCGGAGGAAACCCACGCAAACACGGGGAGAACGTCTTTGTCTCTCCTACTCGCCCACCTAAGGATGACTCATTTTATTCAGCCATCGCCATATACGTCAAGATTAAAACTTTACTAGATTTTTCTTTCAGGTTTTCTTTTTACTTTGTTGAACAACTATTCTCTCATATTTTAAATTGAATTTCATATTACAACTCTTCCTTGTCAAAATGTTGCACCCCCAAAGCCTCTTGCCCTAGGCTGCAACCTAGTCAGCCTAGAGGACCATTGTATTGTAGACACCAGCAGAGGAGAATTTGTCTCAAGCCAGTAGGGTCCCAGGTACTAGTCTCCTGTAGTTTTGCTAGTAGGCAGCAGGGCAAGAAGAAATAGCTTGTGTGGAGTTCTTCTATAATGGTACTCTTGTAATGTGCTACCTCGGTCACTAGGTGGCACTGTATTTTTAGAAATGGATAATTCTCACTTTACCTCAGCTGAGCAAGCAGTATGGCAGCTTCCGTTAATATCAATAAATGCAAGCATACAGCACAGTTAGATCACAAAGCGACAATTACACTTTTAACACAGAACTGCTAAGAAAATAAGGTCTCCGCTGGTTTACTATCTACTTTATTTTTTATTCTGAGCACCAGTTTCTACCATATGGCATCTTGGCAAAAATATCCCTAAATTGTTTAAAATGACTGAAAATCTCCACGTTCTGAGGCGTTTAATACACAAACAGATGGGGAGGGATATTTGTTTCATGTTGACAATTAAACAGTTTCGTTCAACACTTAAGTTTATTGCAGGATGCTTCTTCCCCATGCTTTATAGTTTAAGGGAAGGAAATCGTGATAAAACGACTTTGTAGTGGATATATTAAAGGGACACTAAACCTTAATATGTACGAAACCTTATGGAAGAGAAATACTAAGTTCCAAGACGTTATTAGAATGGAAGATATTTAAGATAAAGTTCTGATTGTGTGGGGGGAGATATTTTCTTATGCACTGCAGACTTCCTGTCAGTAACCGCAATGAAGCCTCTTCTGGTCACCTATAAACAAACACACAGAATAAGAGCTTGGATTGAGCTCCATAGCATTATAAGTATAATATTAAAATATCTAAAGTTCTGTCACCATATCAGGGCCTTTTACCTATTGTGACTCAAAGGTAGTGTATAGTCGCAAATAAAGTAAATTCAGGCTTTTAACATAAATTACCTTTAATTGTTAGCACCAATATCATACCTCCCAACATTTAGACATGCAAAATTGGTACAACATGAGCTCTGTTCCCAGTCCACCCACAATCCGCCTAGATCCACCCAGGAATGCCACTTTTGGATGAAACTCCACCCACTCAGGTAAGTCCTGTCCCTTCCGAGGTCCGTGTCCAACTGGTCTTCCAGCCTCTAGTAGGGCACATCACAGCTCCTCCGCTGAGCTGTCGCCTGAGCTCTCTCTACCGTGCTCCTACATGGTGGAATCCCGTTCTCCTGGCTGGGACAGACCTCTTGTCCATCTCCAACTGGTCCTCTGTCTCAGTTTTCCTGCCTCTAGTAGGACACATCACGGCTCCTCCACTGAGCTATACTCTGAGCTCCGTCTGCCGAGCTCCTGCATGGTAGAATCCTGTTCTCCTAGCTGGGACAGACCTCTTGGCCATTTTCAACTGGTCCTCTGTCTCAGTTTTCCTGCCTCTAGTAGGACACATCACGGCTTCTCCACTGAGCTATCGTCTGAGCTCCCTCTACCGAGCTCCTGCATGGTGGAATCCCGTTCTCCTGGCTGGGACAGACCTCTTGTCCGTCTCCAACTGGTCCTCTGTCTCAGTTTTCCTGCCTCTCATAGGGCACCTCACAGCTCCTCCACTGAGCTATCGTCTGAGCTCCCTCTACCAAGCTCCTGCATGGTGGAATCCCGTTCTCCTGGCTGGGACAGACCTCTTGTCCGTCTCCAACTGGTCCTCTGTCTCAGTTTTCCTGCCTCTCATAGGGCACCTCACAGCTACTCCACTGAGCTATCGTCTGAGCTCCCTCTACCAAGCTCCTGCATGGTGGAGTCCCGTTCTCCTGGCTGGGACAGACCTCTTGCCCGTCTCCAACTGGTCCTCTGTCTCAGTTTTCCTGCCTCTAGTAGGGCACATCACAGCTCCTCCACTGAGCTATACTCTGAGCTCCCTCTGCCGAGCTCCTGCATGGTGGAATCCCGTTCTCCTGGCTGGGACAGACCTCTTGTCCGTCTCCAACTGGTCCTCTCCATTTTCCTTCCTCAAGTAGGGCACATCACGGCTCCTCCACTGAGGTATACTAGCACTGTGGATATGGGTTTGTAAGTTCACCCTATGCTTGCTTGAGTTTCTTCTGGGTGCTCCAGTTTGTTCCCACAGTCCAAAAACATACTAGTAAGTTAATTGGCTCCTGTCAACATGGACACTAATGTGTGTGTATGTGGTAAGGATTTAATCTGTAAATTACAATGAAACACACTGTAATATAGTGACGCTATATAAATAAATGTTAATAAAAACATGTAATTAATAGATGCTTCTTTTGTTCTGACTTATTTTGTCTGTACTGTCTCAGACTTTGGTAACTGGGGGCGGCCATGATGTATCTTAAAATGGGCAGTACTGGGAGCAGATAACATGTTATCATATATTCTTTAATAATAATAATAATAATAATTATTATTATTTTCGTAGATTTGTAAGGCACCACAGTGGTCCGCAGCGCCGTACTGTAGGTAAGACAAGGACATACATAAAATAGAACATATGTAAACAGGGCCGGTGCAAGGTTTCTCGGCACCCTAGGCAAAATTTCAAACTAACCCCCTCTCCCCCCTCCTGCCACGACACACCAAATACCCACTTCCCAGACCCTCACACACTTCACTTTTGTTATAAAAAAAAAAAGATGAGCCTTACCTCCTCCAGCGGTCTGGATGTTTTATTTAGAACGCTGTCCAGACTCCACTGCTGTCCAGGGGCACAGGATTTCTAGAGAGGAAGTATCCAAGTGTTAGATGTGGGATCAAAAACTTTTGAGAATTACCTATCACACTGCTCCCCCTGCAGCACACTGCCCCCCGCTGCTTGACCATGCCCCCCCACAGTGCCCTGCCCTCCCTTGACAATGTCCCCCCGCAGCACACCACGCCCTCTGCTTGACCATGTACCCCCCTGCAGCACACTGCCCCCCTGCTTGACCATGTCCCCCCTGCAGCACACTGTCCCTCCTGCTTGACCATGTCCCCCCCCTGCAGCACACTACCCACCCTGCTTGACCATGTACCCCCCTGCAGCACACTGCCCCCCCCGCTTGACCATGTCCCCTCCTGCAGCACACTGCCCCCCCCCCCCGCTTGACCATGTCCCCTCCTGCAGCACACTACCCACCCTGCTTGACCATGTACCCCACTGCAGCACACTCCCCCCCTGCTTGACCATGTCCCCTCCTGCAGCACACTGCCCCCCCCCCGCTTGACCATGTCCCCTCCTGCAGCACACTGCCCCCCCCGCTTGACCATGTCCCCTCCTGCAGCAATCTGCCCCCCCTGCTTGACCATGTCCCCTCCTGCAGCACACTGCCCCATCCCCCGCTTGGCCATGTCCTCTCCCCTGCAGCACCATGTCCTCATCTCCGCTGCACACTGCCTCCCCCCCCTGTAGCACCATGTCCTCCCCCCTGCAGCACACTCTGCCCCCCTGATGACCATGTCCCCCCCTGGAGCACACTGACACCGCTTGCATCAAAATGTCCCCTATCCAGCACACTGTCCCCCCTTGCTTCTTAATGTGCCCCATCCTTCATCAGTGTCCCCCATCCATTACACTCCCCCTCCTGCCTCACGCACCCCCCTCCATCACTGTTCCCCTTCCTGCTTCACACTGCCTCCCCTTGTATCAAACTGTCCCCTCTCCTTCACACTGCCCCTCCCCCCTAGCATTCTTTACTTACCTGTCATCTCTTCTTCACAGCTGCTCCTCTATGCTGCATTTCTCACTGTCCCTGTCGGGGCGTGATGAAGTCACGCTGACAGGCAGTGAGTGGGAGGGGGGTGAATGAAACTGAGAGATGAGACTTTCTCAGCCTCCCATCGGCAGAGTGCGGGCGGGGCGCGATCACTCGCCCCACCCACCATGGATCTGAAGCTGTGCAGGGGCTGTAGCAACTTCAGTTCAGCTGCCATGCCCCCTGCACAGATATAACAGAACAGAGCCGGACACCAGTGGCGCCCTCTAGAGCCCGGCGCCCTGGGCAGCTGCCTAACGCTGCCTAATGGTAGCGCCGGGCCTGTATGTAAAACAAGAACAGACAAGGCAGACAAAATAAATGCAGAGATGAAAATAAAGGGTATGGAGGACCCTGCTCATTAGAGAGCTTACATTCTAACGGGAAGAGGGCACAGCTGACACAAGAGCAGTAAATGTGTTTCAGAGCGGAGATTGGAACAGTTGTGAGAGTGTATTAGTATGAACAATATTGTCGGGGATATGATAAGCTCCAAAAAAGAGATGGGTTTTCAGAAAGTGTCTAAAGATTTGAAGGCTGTGGGAAAGTCTGATTGGGCATGGTAGGGAATTCCATAAGTGGGGAGCAGCACGGGAGAAGTCTTGTAGGCGGGAGTGAGAGGTGGTTACCAGAGAGGAGACAAGGCGCAGGTCAGAGGTAGATCTAAGAGGGCGGGAGGGAGAGTATTTTGATATGAGATTTGAGATGTATGAAGGGGTGGTGTTGTTGAGGGCTTTGTAGGTAAGGGTGAGTAATCTGAATTTGATTCTGGAGGACACAAGTTATATTATTTATTATTATTTATATTATTATTATTATTATTATTAATATTATTATTATTATTATTATTGTTATTTAATATGATTATAGTTATTTCCTTAACATAATATTTATTAAATTATAAATACATTTTAAAAATGTTAAAGAATACCAAAAAACACAATATAAATAAGGAAATACAAAACACAATATAAAGTTACATATCAATGCAAGGATGATTGAATATCAATGTAAATAAACAATTACTAAGGAAGGGGAAATAGGGCGGGAACAGAAGAGAGAAGAAGTTGGGGGGAGTGGTCATGCATCTTGGGGGTGTCTCTAGAACTTCCGCTTCCTGCAGAATTGTCACCAGTCCCCTGCCCTTCCTGTAGAAGCTTTCCTTCGATGCTGTGTGCACCAGTAGCTGGCGCATACGGCACCCATGTGACGCAGCAGTGAAAGGAACATTTTCCCAATCAGGACAAAGCTGTCCTGATTGGGACGGTGGGACAGAGCCCTCAAATCGGGATTGTCCCGCCTAAATCAGAACAGTTGGGAGGTACAGTGGATATAAAAAGTGTTCACGCCCCTTATTGACATTGCAGGTGTTTGTGATGTAAAGCCTGAAATGAAGATCAATCATGTCAGACCTTTGTCCACCTATAAAGTGACCTTGCAGCCTAGGTTGCATAAGTGTGCATACCCATATATTAGCTTAGGGCCGCCATCAGGTGAGTATGGCCAGTACAACGGTAAGAGGGGGGGGCTGCATGTACTGTGTAGAGGGAGGGGGGTACATGTGCGGAGAAGAGGGACTGGGGGTTGCCAGATTAAATAGTACTGGGCCCCACAGATTCTGATGGCAGCCCTGTAGGAACTGATGTTAATAACAAAAAAATCCTTTGCACATCAATGCATAATTGGTGGCGCTATATCAATAAATCATGATATATATAAATAAAAAATTATAATTTAGGACATTTTGGAGGTATATCAGAGCAGTTTTACTCTTCAAACATTTATGTAAGTACAGATGTCCACAAGTGTCTGAGATCCCTACTCTGCTCCCTATGACGTTCTCTATTAATATGCATGTGAAACAGTTCAGACGAGTGCAAAGAACGGTATGTACGATGATATAACCACCTGCACTTTAATAAGCAATATAACTGTATGTCCCGCATGCTCATTAAATCTTACTTTCAGCCTCTTCCTCTTATTATCAATTTATTTTGTACACTGGACACTAAGCTGGATTAATTGCGTTCATCATTTGTGTTATGGCTTACAGCAGAACAGTAATAGGCTTTTGCTGGAAATAAACAGTGCAACCTGAGTATATTTTCTCTTTAAATAAAACAATGTCTCTTATCTCTAGTTTAACACATTAAGGGTCTGTTCCCGATCCCACAGCTGAGATAAAGTTTGATCTCTCTCGACTATCTAGGAAACATTTAGGGGCACATATGAAAGCACGTACGCTGAGAACGTATGCAGAAAATAGACGCACGTAGAAAAAAGCAGGGATAGCTTAGAGAAAGCGTAGAAATAGCGTAGCGATGTGGCTTGCCAGTGTTAGCCGTAAGTGTCACATTAGCCTATTTGTACACAATATAATAATGTAATGAAGTGTCATTTACACAAGAGAGAATATTGTCTTGACAGTTTTATTAAAACGTGAAATATTCATTTTCCATATAAAATGTGATGAAATGCAAATTAAATTAAATACGCACATCTGTTGTGTTCCCTATTGAATAATCCAATGGCGGTCTTTTTTTCTGCAGTAGACCAAATGGAAATGACAGATTAGTAATGCGACGAGATGGCAGCGACTTTCATATATCTAGCTACCACACGAATCAATTAAGTCCTACCAGCTGGATGGGTCGCTACACAATCAGCCAATCGGAAGCGGCGAGCTAGTGCGACTGATGGTCATCATTAACATTGCATATCGTTACACCAACTAGAGATATGCCTCCTGAATCTGTCTATACGTTCACGTTTAATTGAGTTGCATTTATGTGAACACGCCGGTACTGTATTCGGCCTATGCTTCCCTGCCACATTCCGGCTCTCCAGTCTTACGGAGATACTGGTCAGCGATAAGCAAAAGCCTACATACGGATGTATGGGTGCCCATTTTTTTGTGTGCATGCATGTGACATGCAAAAAACAGGCATACACCCAACTCTAAATGGACCCCTAGGTATTCGGTGCTTATTTAATAATATGGTACATTGAGTACAAATGTGGTGTAATCTATAGCAACCAGTCAGATACTTTTATTATATTAACTGTACTAGAAAAATGGCATATAATCTGTTTGTTTGCTGTGGGTTCTAGCACCTTTGTACAAATTTCACCATGTTATTAAATAAGACCCTCCACACTACTCCATGTGTCTGATCACAGTGTTTTACAACATCCAGTAGGACACTGTTGTAGTAGGTCGAAGCCATTGAGTGAGAATCTCATGACCTATGCCTCTAGGTCACTACCACCCTCCTAAAAAGCTGCACTATTATATTTTTGTGGGGTTTGTGGACATCCAGAGTAGATATGAGGAATGAATGATGACGGGACATGCCTGTCATGTTGTACATTTCTACTAATCCTGAAGGTAATGGAAAAGAAACACTGTAACATGCTAATTAGTTGGGTATTGATCACACACAACATATGTAACACAAGTCATTAGACAGATCAGAGTGGATTTTTAATTAGTAGAGTTTTGCTGTAGTGCAAACTAGACAAATTAGATATTTGGCAATGCCTAGTTACTGTATTCCTGACTATGTGTTTTAAATGTAAAAATGTTCCTCCAATTCAGGGATTTTAAGGTTTTGGTTTAAAGGCCCCCGATACTGTATATGGTAGGGCCACTTCAGTGTTATAGCTAAAGGCTCCTGAGACTTGATATGTAATATCATACAGGGTTTTGTTCTACTTTCACCAATCTGCTCTTCTCAACACCAAGCAGCGTCTTACACAGTCTGCACTGCCAAATTATATTATGGAGCCGCAATGACCAGCATATGAAATAGCTACCAATGATCAGGATAGTATACAGGTCATAATGTTGCACATGTTATGCAGCCCCAATTACCGTGACTAGCCTATTATACAGCTCCATTGGATAGCATGTTATACCTCCCCTGCAACTAGCATTTTATACAGCCCGCACTGCCGAGTTATATTATGGAGCCGCAATGACCAGCGTATGAAACAGCCACCAATGATCAGGATAGCATACAGGTCATAATGTTGCACATGTTATGCAGCCCCAATTACCGTGACTAGCCTATTATACAGCTCCATTGGATAGCATGTTATACCTCCCCTGCAACTAGCATTTTATACAGCCCGCACTGCCAAATTATATTATGGAGCTGCAATGACCAGCTCATTGCTGCATATGGTACACAGCCCCAATTTACCATGGCTAGTATACAATACAGCTCCCTAGCAACCAGCATGTTATACAGCCCTAATGACCAGAAGAAGCATGCTGTATATCACCTCCCAACCTCATACACCACAGAGTACAGTCCGGCAGCATTTTACTTCCTTCCAAAACCCAGATTCTCTGTCCCTATGAGTGACTGAACATTGTATAATCCAACTTAATTCAGAGAGCTTCTTATAATAAAATACCAGTGGATATCTTAGTAACCTTCAGATAATAAGTGAGCATCAGTGAGCAGCCGGAGGCTCCAGGGAGAAGCAATCTGCACTGTGCGGACTGTAATCATCTGTGTTATCTTGAGGAGTAGAGTGGCTAGATAATAGTGATGTAAGATAAAGTACTGACAGTCATACAGGGGTGGTGTCTGTGCCTGGACACCCTGGAGCCGAACCATAAATAGGTCATGTCCTTTATTGCTGGACCGATTGTTGATGTGTTTAGTAATTTCAAACATTATTGAAATGGTGAACTAATAAAGGTGACTTTAAATATGATAAATATCAGTACCACCTTCACTGGCTATTGCCTGCAAATCTTCTGAGTAATACATATATACACTGTGGCAATTGGAACACTGTGCCACCTTCTAATAGACACCACAGCCTGAAGGTACAGAGAGGGTTAGATACACACACACAGAAGCCAACAAGTGGCCAGTGATCAGTTTGGGACCTATCTGTGATAGCCAGAGTTTAGGGCTGTGGGACTGTTTACTTCTGTGAATGTTTCGTTTGATTTGCTGTAGACACTGCCAAGACTGTTTATTATTGGCCAGGTAGGACAGGAGGACCTGCCTATATTTAGCCAGCATTACTGTTCAATATATGCATCACCTCTTAGACAGCCCCAATCTAACTAGTCACTTCAGCCGTTCTGCAAATCCAGCATTTTACAACTAGATACATATGAAGACAGCAGAATATACACTACAGCCATTACTATAGTGCAACATTGCATATATGTCTGGCTTTAAATGGCCAAACCGGCAACCCTAATCTTGGAATTTAAATCAGCTCCCAGAATGCATAATTCATTAGTTTTCTTCACATTATCCATAAACCTACATCCAAATAGAGAATCGTTTTCCATTTCCAGTTCTGTTAGTTTAATCAGGTGGAATATTCAGTACCAGCAGACTGCCGGGTAATGATCTCAGTCTCTGCCGTTTCCATACGTATGCACAGCCTCTCTGTAATTAATGTTTAGCGTGTGCTTTACTAAATGGCATGCAAGAAAGAGCATAGCAGATGTACACAATAATTACACTAATTAGCTATATCAATGTAATAATGTAGCTGCAAAGCTTTTAGTCCACAGCCAACGTAATTAGAAATACTAACATATAAACAGAGACTGATTGTATCAATAGCTACACACATACTAAGGCTTATAGAGCGATGAAAGGATACTGAATTATAACATGCGACGGTAATAGTGCAGCACGGGACTGATATGGGGGAGATTGTGGGACAAACTGGTTGTAGTTAATGACTTCCATTAGGTCTGTCTTCTCTTTCTATCAAACAGAATTTTTATATGTTTTGTACTTGTAGTCTCATATATGTAACATCATATAGAAAGATGTACTAGCAAGGTCTAGCTAAAGCAAATAAGCTTCCTGCTGGGCTCTGCCGCACTGCACAAAAAAAAATCTGCATTAATTTAGAGTTGCAAATCTGGAAAAGGGGGATCGGGTCTGTGTACGTGCAGGTTCAGTACAGTAAGGGCATGCACAGCCCACTAGAGATACGGCTTCTAGACTTGGCTACAACTCCAGATATGCCTCTCTTTAATTCAGGCCTGGCTAACCCGTGGCTCTCCAGGTGTAGTAAATCCAGCTGATGGTGCAATTGGAAGGGTGGGTGTGACGTTGCGCAATTCTATAGTGTAAAAAGAAAGATTTTTTTAATTAGTATTCTGTAAATACAGGGTAAATTGTACAGTTACTCTAATTATATGCTGGACGGATTAGTGAAAATGCCACATAACACTATACGAAAACAAATTTACATGATTGTTTCTTTCTCATTTGTTCCATTTGTATCTAATAGGATGGAGACTGTAATTCTAATAGGGTGGAGGAGCAATAGATTGTTTATAGTATTTATTAATGATGAGCGGTTCAGATTCAGAGAAATCTGACAGATCCGAGTTTTGGGGCTCTGAGTGAAAATGAGTCACTATTCGGTTTCGTGCGCGAATTTTGCATCTCAAAACGAGGCAAAGCATAATTTTTGGGATTTTTTTTTTTTTCGCAAGACTCCTGCAAGTTTTGGATCGATATCTTCTGTAGATATAGCCCTCCCTCGTTTTCACAAGTGCCATTTTAGAACAGACAGCATGTAAGGAGAAGGTGAGCTACGGTACTCTGCTCTGAAAATCTCGTTCAGGGTGAAATAGGGACATAGAAAGCAATAGAATTGTGTGATTATTGTAAAACAGTTCTGTAAAGATCAGTCAGCTAGAATTGTTTGCTGATCAACTGCTTTTACTTTCAATCTTTCAAAGAGTTTAGACCAGGCCTGTCCAACCTGCGGCCCTCCAGATGTTGTGAAACTCCAAGCCCCAGCATGCTTTGCTGGTAGACAACCAGTTGATAGCTGGAAGGGCATGCTGGGACTTGTAGTTTCAAAAACATCTGGAGGGCCGCAGGTTGGACAGGCCTGGTTTAGACGGACTAGAGGCTACTGGTTGTTATTAATGCCCATATAATAGTACTAGTATATAGACTAGATTTAGATATCATTCTGAATTTTGCTGTATGACTATTAGCAGCAGAATTCAATTAAATGTATTTCATTTAAAGTTTTTCTAGTGAAAGTAATCTTGTTTGGGACATCTGAGCTAATTTTGAAAAAAACTGGGTGTTTGCGTGTGAGTGTGAACGCAGCTGCACACCCCCTAAAAAAAGCTATATATTCTAATCATCTATTTTTCAATACTTGTCATTTTTGAAAGGGTCACTCAGTGACATCTCTATTTAAAAAAGGGTGTTTGCATGTGAGGGTATTTTTCTGGGCATTTTCGACATTCAGCTACCACATGTAGAACACTGCAGTGGCTGCAAAAAAAATGTCTTCTGACATGCTACCAACTGAAGCAAGCCCATTAGATAAATTAAACAACAACAAAAATTTAGTGTAAGGTGCAAGAGATAAAAATGTTGAAATGCTGCATGCACACTAAATTTGGAGCATTACACAGCATGCATCATGGAGAGTGAAGAGGCAGTAACAATCAGATGTCATTAGATGGACAGAGGCGTCAGTAGCTATTTAGACAAGTAGATACCAAATTGTAAAGAGCTACATAATTTGCTGTCACAATATAAGTAAATGTTGATGATGATAGACAAAGGTGGCCTACACCCATACTTCAAAACTTCAAAGACTACGCACACAATACTTTTTGAATATTATAGGGCTTTCATCATAGACAGTGAAGCTACAGTAATACCGCTTTCATACTGCCGCCCCGGCAATACCCCGGGTTTTTCAAGCCGGGTTTTTGCCGGGGCTCGGAGCGTCCCAGCTCAGAAACACCATTCATACTGCACCTCGGACCCGGGAATTTCCCGGGTTGACCCCATTCATACTGCACAAGTCTGTGCCCTGGCAATTTGTGGGAGTCATCACCAGAGCAGTTTTCATTGGCTGAAAAATGGTGATGTCATTGAAAGGTGACTGGTTTTTTGACGCATACACTTTTTAAGTGAAATAAAAGCAATTTTCTCCAACAAACTCCGATTCTGCTTCAGCTTGATCTGCACTCCACCATCCACCATTTCTCCTAAACTCCTTCTCGAATCTTCCACGGGCTCCCACCGATGACATCATCCTCCAGAGACAAGCAGACAGCCAATTAGCTTGTTTTCTGTGCAACCCGGGTTGAAAAACCCGGGTTGCTCCATTCATAGTGCAGGCAACCCGGGTCCGACCCGGGAATTACCCCTCGATAAATCCCGGGTTGAAGACCCGGTATTTTTGACTTGTACCATTCATACTGCACCAAGACCCGGGTCGTTTGAGCTCGCCCCGGCAAAAACCCAGGATTTTGGTGCAGTATGAATGGGGTATTACAGGCAGAATTTATTGGATGGACAGTGCGATGAATGAACAACGTTAGACATTTCTAAAAGTAATTAGACCTGCACCTATACTACAAAACTTCAAAAACTACGCACACTTCTTGATGGGCAGAGCATTCATCGATAGCCAAGAGCATGGCTTTCATACCTTGTTTTACTTTTATGCTCATATACACTATATGGACAAACGTATTTGGCCACACCTGTTAATTATTGAATTGAGGTGTTTCAATCAGACTCGTTGCCAGAGCTGTATAAAATCAAGCACCTAGCCATGCAATCTCCATTTGCAAACATTTGTGATACACAATGGGTCCTTCTGAAGAGCTCAGTGACCTCAAGCGTGGTACTGTGATAGGATGCCAGCTTTGCAATAAGACGGTTCGTGAAATTTCATCCCTGCTAAAATTTTCCACGGTCAACTGTAAGTGATATTATTAGAAAGTGGAAGCATTTAGGAACAACATCATCTCAGCCACAAAGCAGAAGACCGCGTAAAATCACAGAGGGGGGTCATCGACTACTATGGCACATGGTGCGTAAAAATCACCAACGCTAAGAAGGATCCTGGAGTGGTCAAACACTAATAGTGAGAAGCAGTGGATCGTTATTGAAGGATCATACCTTCCTTCCTCACCTCTATTTACTCCATGGTTAAGCAAACTACCTATCATCAGACACCCTATAATTGGTCCTACAATTTTAGTATGGTCCAGACTTTGGATCCTTCCACACCTCTCCTCTATTATTTCTCCACTGACCCCCTTATTTGATAATCCTCTTTTCCCCCCAGCCGTACAAACTGGCCTCTTTAAGACATGGGTGCGTGCTGGGATTACACGTGTCAGCCAGCGGATAAATTCCACAGGTGTGTCCTCCTTTCTTGAGATCCAGGCCAAATGGGAGCTTCCGGGATTGGAGATTTGGAGATGCCTCCAGATCAAGCAGTTCCTGACCTCGGAATTACCTCGTAGTGATATAACTAGAGCCCTCATAGTGTTTGAAACGTGGTGTCTAGCAGATGGCTGTCTTCCCCACCTTCTCTCCAAGATCTTCAAACTACTTATAGAAAACCTTTTTAGCTCCTTACCCAAATTCACCACTGCTTGGCATCAAGATCTGGGAGAACAGGTCCGTGAAGCAGACTGGTTAGCCATTTTTGAGACCACACATGCTTGTTCTGCTAGTGTCTCTATAATAGAAACTAATTACAAGGTTCTAACAAGATGGTATAGGTGCCCAGCCCAACTACCAAACTTTTGACAGGGTGTTTCTGACTCCTGTTGGAGATGCTAGAATGCCTGGGGCACTACTATGCATATCTGGTGGGATTGTGAGATACTCAGACCTTTCTGGTCCAAGGTCATGGAGGTCTCTGCTGAAATATTAGGAGATGTGGTTCCTGATAGTCCCGCCTTCTGGCTTCTCAACAAGATCGACGTCCCAATTTCCAGGTTTAAAAAAAACATTTTACGTTATCTGTTTTCGGCTGCGAAAGCAGTGATTCCAACCCATTGGAGATCTCCTAACCCCCTCAACCATCCGGGAGTGGTTCCAGAGATTGGAGTTTTATAGAGTTATGGATGAGCTTTTACTCTCATCTGCTGATAAATTTACTGAATATTACTCCATTTGGAGCCCATGGCTTGAATTCCAGGACTCCAATAAATTTAATCATTTAAACAAACCAGTTCTCTCACCTACTCTCCTTGCTAGGACTTGAATTGTTTATTTACACAATCTGTACTAGGAAACATTGCCCCCCCCCCCTTTCCTTCCCTTCCTTTATCCCCGTCTATGCCTTTTCCTTTTTCTCTTTTCCTTCTTCTTCTATTATAACATTTATTTGAATATCTTATTATGGCATTTTGTATTAATGAGGTGGTTTTGTTACCCAGTTATCTGTTCTCGTGAATCTCTGTTGAAACTGCCTTAAAAACTTCAATAAAGATAAATATTATAAAAACTCAAAAAAAACAAAAAAAACAAATCACCAACGCTCTGCTGATTCCATAGCTGAAGAGTTCAGAACTTCCACTGGCATGAATGTAAGCACAAAAACTGTGTGGTGGGTGCTTAATGGCCTAGCAGCTGCATGCAAGCCTCACATCACCATGACCAATGCCAAGCGTCGGATGGAGTGGGGTAAAGCACACCGACACTGGACTGTGGAGCAGTGGAAACATATTCTATGGAGTGACAAATCACGCTTCTCTGTTTAGCAGTCAGATGGGCGAGTCTGGGTTTGGCGGATGCTAGGAAAACTTTAGCTGCCTGACTGCATTATGCCAACTGTGAAGTTTGGTGGAGGAGGTATAATGGTATGGGGCTGTTTTTCAGGGTTTAGGCTAGGCCCCTTATCTGCAGTGATGGGCAATCTTAATGCTTCAGCGTACCAAGTCATTTTGGACAGTGCTAGGCTACCAACTTTTCTATTCCAACATGGTTTGATGTGTTCGGTTTGGAAGAACTTGGGGGGACCAACTCCATATTAAAGTATATGTATTTGTATACAATGTCATTACAGTCCCAGTTGGTGTAATGGTCAACTGTCTGAATACTTTTGTCCATATAGTGTATATTTATGTTGAGGGTTGAAGAATGATTCCCCGGGAGGAAGTGTCACCCAACCCTGGTTTAAATGGGACTGCCCAAGACTTGCAGCGGAGGTGATCCCCAAGATCCATGTATATAAATATGGAATGTATATAAATAATCTTTATATGCTCTATTAGTGACATGTAAGAAATATGTAAAACAGGCAGTTCAGATAGGCCAATAGTTAGCCTTCCTACACAGTGTGTAAAACTGACATTGATGCAGATTGGTTGCCAAAAACATCTGTGTTGACAAGACAATACAATTAAAAGTCCACATTCTGAGAAATTAAGAGGACACAATTTAGCACTGGCAAAGAACACATGTGTAGATGGAGATATGATGGATGATGAGTTATGCTATGTGATGGAGTTAGGTAACCATATAGACTGGTTAATTATTTTAGGAATTGAATGGGAGAAAGCAAATGCACAGATGGCAGATTTACAAAATCCTTCATTAAGACGACAGTGGACAGAATACCTCAACTACAGACACCGGCATTAGTAGACATTTAAAAGATGCTGAGAGGGCACAATGTTGAATGGTACAAGTCATGATGGCATTGTCTTTGGATCTGTGCTGTAATGCTGCTCTTCTGAATCAAACAAGGGGACTGGTATATATTTATGGGGAGGGAGGGCTGAAGAATCATTCCCCTTGGGGAAGCTTCATCTAACCCCATGGTAAGCTTCGTCTAACTCCATGGTAAGCTTCATCTATCCCCAGGGTAAGCTTCGTCTAACCCCAGGGTAAGCTTCATCTAACCCCATGGTAAGCTTCGTCTAACCCCATGGTAAGCTTCGTCTAACTCCATGGTAAGCTTCATCTATCCCCAGGGTAAGCTTCGTCTAACCCCAGGGTAAGCTTCATCTAACCCCATGGTAAGCTTCGTCTAACTCCATGGTAAGCTTCAACTATCCCCAGGGTAAGCTTCGTCTAACCCCAGGGTAAGCTTCGTCTAACTCCATGGTAAGCTTCATCTATCCCCAGGGTAAGCTTCGTCTAACCCCAGGGTAAGCTTCATCTAAAGCCAGGGTAAGCTTCATCTAACCCCATGGTAAGCTTCATTTATCCCCAGGGTAAACTTCGTCTAACTCCAGGGTAAGCTTCATCTAACCCCATGGTACGCTTCATCTAACCCCAGGGTAAGCTTCATCTAACCCCATGGTAAGCTTCATCTATCCCCAGGGTAAACTTTGTCTGACTCCAGGGTAAGCTTCATCTAACCCCATGGTACGCTTCATCTAACCCCAGGGTAAGCTTCATCTAACCCCATCATCATCATCATCATCATCATTTATTTATATAGCGCCAACATATTCCGTAGCGCTTTACAATTGGGGACAAACGTAATAAACTAATAAACAAACTGGGTAAAACAGACAAAGAGGTGAGAGGGCCCTGCTTGCAAGCTTACAATCTATGGGACAATGGGAGATTGACACATGAGGTTAAGTATACATTTTGCATCTTGGCCCAGCCAGACTGCAAAGGTAAGGTGACTCATAAGCTAAATGATCCTGTCACACAACAATGTTGGTCCGGGGGTAGTTGTCTTGTGTGAAATTGTGTAACAGGCTAAAGGTAGTGAGGTTAAGATGGTGGTTGAGGAATATTATAAGCTTGTCTGAATAGGTAGGTTTTCAGAGAACGCTTGAAAGTTTGTAGAACAGAGGAGAGTCTTATTGTGCGAGGGAGAGAGTTCCATAGAGTGGGTGCAGCCCGAAAAAAGTCCTGTAACCGGGAATGGGAAGATGTAATGAGGGTGGATGAGAGACGCAGATCTTTTGCAGAACGGAGTTGCCGAGTTGGGTAAGCTTCATCTAACCCCAGGGTAAGCTTCATCTAACCTCAGGGTAAGCTTCATCTAACCCCAGGGTAAAGGTAACTGAACGAGACTTGCAGTAGAAGTGGTCCCCAAGAAGAGGTGTAGTCACTCTGACGCCAGCTTTAGCACCGACCAGTCGTAAAGGATTATATCCTGGGACCAGGGGTGAAAAGGCAATTTGATCTTCCACTGTTTGGTTTTGCTATTAGTTGATAGCTGACTTGCATTGATCTCTCCGCCAACATTTTTCTTTAAATAATCACTGTGACCTATTGCCAATTTTACATTAGTGACCGTGTGGTTATTTATTTATTCAGTTGTAGTCATA
Organism: Mixophyes fleayi; assembly: GCF_038048845.1. Lineage (NCBI taxonomy): Eukaryota > Metazoa > Chordata > Amphibia > Anura > Limnodynastidae > Mixophyes > Mixophyes fleayi. The sequence continues at coordinate 334,841,484 of NC_134404.1, read as the reverse complement.
ATAAGTCTGAACATGCGAAGGAGGTTTGGGTGCAATGAAAGGGAGATATCAACACTATTCAGTTTAATTATTTTTTTTAATTGAATTGGAGAAAGCAAATGCAACAATGACAAAGTTACAAAATCATTCCTTAAGACTTTGGCCAGAATTGGTGAAAATTGGGACAGTTGTGAAGGGATCATTAGAAAATTGACTGTAAATGAATGTTAATGCTATAAATGGTAATATAGGAGCAAAAACAGCTCAAAAATGAATTTTTTTTTACCTATTTTTCACAATATTTAATTAAATCCAGATCCAAAACCACATACAAAACTAAAACACAAGGGTCAACGCACATCTCTATTATTTATACACAGAAGGTCCATGGATCTGAGACCAATCTAGAGGATGGGGCGTCACACAAGGAAAAGCCACGGGGGGCACAAACCTTCCACTAGATCAGTCATAGACCTGATCTAGCCCTGACATGAATGTGATTTTATGTTTATCTTTTAGGCTTACATCCTCCACCATCTCTGGTTTATACTTTCGTCACTTATTAATAACCTGAGGTCAGAGCCAGTGATGACATCATAGAAGGTGACAGAGTTCCCATGGAGACCAGGACATTGTGATGTAATGATCATGATATAAGGACCAGAAGCTGCTCCAGTCAGTCAGTTGGGAGGTTGAAGCCCCAGATCACTGACAGGACCAATGGATCTCTACATCTATGGGATTATAACATCTTCAAACGCTGATGTAACTGCTACGTCGTGGGATCCGCTGCTCTGTCGTCGCTAATGGAGCGGTAAATGAGAAGATTGTAATTGTATCTGTATAGGCTCCCTTCCCCTTCTGTATAGATGAATCACAGTGTAAGCCCTAGCGGGCAAGATTCATCTCATTAGATTGTAAGCTCCTACGAGCAGGGCTCCCTTCAGGGCTGCCATCAGAAACTGTGGGGCTCAGTACTAGTTAATCTGGCAGGGCCCCTCCGCCCCTCCCCCCATAAATGTTCCCCTCTCCCCATCACAGTAAATGTTCCCCCCCAATCATAGTAAATGTTCCCCTCTCCTCTTCCCCATCATAATAAAGGGGACGGGTCTGTCAGACTAAGGGGCCCAGACAGTCCAGGGGGCCCGGACCGAGAGGCCCCTTACAGCTGTACTGGCCGTACCACCCTGATGACAGCCCTGGCTCCCTTCCCTCTTCTGTATAGATGAATCACAGTGTTAGCCCTAGTGGGCAAGATTCATCTCATTAGATTGTAAGCACCTACGAGCAGGGTTCCCTTCAGGGCTGCCATCAGAAACTGTGGTCCTCAGTACTAGTTAATCTGGCAGGGCCCCTCCGCCCCTCCCCCCATAAATGTTCCCCTCTCCCCATCACAGTAAATGTTCCCCTCCCCCCAATCACAGTAAATGTTCCCCTTCACCAATCACAGTAAATGTGCCCTGCCCCTCAGCCCCCAATCACAGTAAATGTGCCCCTCTGCCCCCCCCCCCAATCACAGTAAATGTGCCTCTCTCCTCTTCCCCATCATAATAAAGGGGGCGGGTCTGTCAGACTAAGGGGTCCAGACAGTCCAGGGGGCCCGGACCGAGAGGCCCCTTACAGCTATACTGGCCGTACCACCCTGATGGCAGCCCTGGCTCCTTTCCCCCTTCTGTATAGATTAATCAAACTGTAAGCCCTATTGGGTAAGATTCATCTCATTAGATTGTAAGTTCCTAGGAGCAAGGCTCCCTCCCCCTTATATCTCTACAGGTATATACAGCAATATGCAGTTATATATATGTGATCCAGGATGACAATCGATTGCCTTACATGGAGTCAGGAAGGAATTTTTTTCCCCTCTGAGAAAAATGAAATGTCTCCGGGGGTTTTCTTCGCCTTCCTCTGGATCTATAGATCAGTAACTCTGACACCAGATCCCAGGGAGCCCCAAACATGACCAGAATAATGGCTGTTATTACAGAAATACTGGTGAATTGGTTACATTGACTGCACCTAGATATTTGGGGTTCCCTGGGCGCTGGCAGTGTTAGTTAATAAATAAAAGTTCAGCAATATTTCAGTTGCATCTCTGCATATTGTTAATCCAATAAAAAGTATTTGAAAATAAACTGTGTATGTTTCTTGTTTAAAATAATAATAGTAATGATAATAATAATGTAGTTCAACCAGGGAAGATGGTGATTAGGTGGGGACGGATGGGGTTGGTTCAGAGCTGTATTGTAGGTAAAGGAAAGTGACCGCAAGAAGCAATATCTTCCTACTGGGGCACATGGTCAATCCCCCAGCCAGTATTTGCCATTATTATTATTATCATTAATTTGTTAGGCGCCACAAGGCTTACACAGCGCCGCACACAGTACAAACAGTAGACTATACAGGGTGAAACGATACAGAACAATGAACAAAAAGTACCAATACTTCAGAAACTCCAGGCAGGCTACAACGGAGCAGAAGAACAGGTATGGAGACAGGAGGGGAGGGGGCTCTGCTCATGCGAGCTTACATCCTAAAGGAGGGTAAACAGACCAGGCACAAGAGGAGCCAGTTGAGGCAGGGGAGAGAAGGGAGGACGAGCTGAAGGGAGGAGATAGCGGTTAAGTGGATGGTTGGTAGGCTTTTGCCATGCATGCAAAAAAAATAATTAAATATTACTTTCATTTCCTGCACTATAAGGGCGCCATTTAAAGTTAAGGGCAAAGCAAAACAAGGTGCAGATTTGCTCCTTTTATTTGCTCCTGACTTAATCAACTTAACCTCCAAATGCATCTGTTTTAATGCATTTTTGCATTTTTGGGGATGGTCTAATTTTTTCATGTAACTCTAAAACAAACAATTAGGGTATGTATTTTTCCAGCCCTGAGTGGTCCTTTGTCCTTCATTGCTTTCTCCAGAACGTCCAGTGTGGATGGCCCTCAAAATAGGTCACTTAGAGGACCACACTGTAAGTAGTCACGACTCTAAAGTTCAATTACCGGACCCTGGATGCAGCAGGCTGGATATTTTGTTTGCTCAGCAACTGAAGCCAATACCATGAGTACTGAAAGTCAACGCTCGTAGTGATTTATTGATCACCACCTTCTACACTGGATTCACGTCCCACTGATCCAAAATAATTGTTCACAGTTTTATTACATAAACCATTGTCCCCCAGGGGCCTATTTATTATGTAGAGTAAAGCCCTTTCTCTTTCCAAACACCATAAATTGACAGTGTATATTCATCTTGTCCTAGAATAGTTTACAACTTGTTACAGATATCTGCCAGGGTGTAATAAATAAACAGTGGAGGAATGATTTAGCTCTGTATCACCAAGTTTTGCCATCCCTAACTTCCCAAGCACTATGTCTGAGATATATGGGATTCTAAACTCCCCCTAAAATTGTCAATGTGTGTGAACAAGTTTTAAGTGAGTAATTCATCATCATCATTTATTTATATAGCGCCAACATATTCCATAGCGCTTTACAATTAGGGACAAACATAGTAAACTAATAAACAAACTGGGTAAAACAGACAAAGAGGTGAGAAGGCCCTGCTCGCAAGCTTACAATCTATGGGACAATGGGAGTTTGATACATGAGGTTAAGTCTACATTTTGCATTTCCGCCCAGCCAGACTGCATAGGTAAAAGTGGCTCATAAGCTAAATAATCCTGTCACACAACAATGTTGGTCAGGGGGTAGTTGTCTTGTGTGAAATTGTGTAACGGGTGGTAATAGGGTAATGTAGTGAGGTTAAGGGGTGGTTGAGGAATATTATAAGCTTGTCTGAAGAGGTGGGTTTTCAGAGAACGCTTGAAAGTTTGTAGACCAGAGGAGAGTCTTATTATGCGAGAGAGAGAATTCCATAGATTGGGTGCAGCCCGAAAAAAGTCCTGTAACCGCGAATGGAAGGATGTAATGAGGGTGGATGAGAGACGCAGATCTTGTGCAGAGCGGAGTTGCACAAGAATATGCTTTATTAGAGTCTCAACTTCCTCATATTAGAAGGGTTTCACTGCCCAAAACATACATTGTACGTGCAAATCCCATTTGTACCCAACACCAGGTCAATTGTCTGTTTGAAATTCAAGTTCTTTGACGCTTCGACTGGTTCTTGTGCTGAGAGCAGTGAGTGGATAAGTGGGCAGCCAACCAATCAGCTCTGTTTACAGCAGAGGTGTCGGAGTACTTGAAATTCAATCCTCTCCTGTCTATTCTGATAGGATAATTGACATTTGGTAATGTGCCCAGGGTAATAGGACCTTTTAGGAAAATATGGGTCATTATATATTTATTTTACTCGGTCATAATGTATTCATTTTTGCATTTTTAAATGTTGCACATCTATATTTATTAACATAACAGATCCAAGAGAATACAAAGAGATAGAGCTGAATCAGAGAAAGAACATAATTGTAATTGTACTGAACACTTGGTCAGTATTATAAAAGGGACATTTTCAGGGACCTATCTTTAACACCTTGGGCAGTCCGTAGAAATTAGAGACAGTTGGCAGTTATGTACCGTTAAGTTTTGTTGCTAAATTTGTCCCTCCACAGCTTCTGTAGCCTTTTAACAAGGATCCTGGCTGTATAATCCTCCAGTTGCTATCATTTCAGGATGGAAATATTAATTGAAGAAATTATTTATTTATATAAATAAAGCTTCTTTTTTTAAATAGTGTCAGTAGATTATTTTATTTTATTTTCTATTTACTTTTCTATTTTTTTTTTTTATATATTTTTTTTCTTTTCTTTTTTTTTTTTTTTTGTAAGGTGTAACTGGAAGTCCTGATTGAAATTATAAGTTAGAGAGGTAAGCAAGATTGAGAATATCGTGTACTAAAAGTCTTCACAAAGCAAATACTATTAAATGTTACGCTTGACACAGGTCATAAGGCGCATAAATAAACTGCATTCTACTGCACGCTTAGAAACATGTTCTACAGAAAGAATGTGCCCTTGATAAAACAGAACAACCAAGACTGTTAGCAAATGATGGCGAGAAACTCACAGTAATAGGCAGCTTTGTACTGAATTACACATACAAACAATGGACAAAGCAACTGGATGTCACAGAAAGCAAAACTTCGGAAGGCTCTAGGTCTTGCAGCTTGCAAGAAACTCGACCTGGTGATGTGAAGAATGAACACTGAGGGGGCTGAATCACACCTGACAATGGAGAAAATTCAGGAACACTGGGCATTATGTTTTCAAAGGTTTGGGCTATTTACCATAAATATTCTCCATCAAACTGAGACTGTGGCATGACCAGTTATACACCCACGGAGAACAATCTCTGCAGCTCTTAGAGACAGAATTCAAAAGGAACTTGTACATAGGGAAACGCTGGCTTTAAGTTAAATTCACAGACCCATCTGAGTGGGTGAGTTCAGTGGTGATTGCGAAAAATAAATAATACACTGAAAAGGTTTGTAGATCCAAGAATGTAGTGAGATAGCACTACACACTAATAACATTGGATGGCATCTCATGCAAGCTGATAGGAGCAAATTCTTCAGTGTTCTTGAATAGGAAGGAACAAAACAGTAAGGGCCTAAGTCATTAAAGTGAACAAGGCAAAAAAAGGAGTAAATTTGTTCCCGGACAAACCATGTTACAATGCAAGGGGTGCAAATTAGTTTATTGTTTTGCATGTAAGGAAAATTCTGGGTTTTTTTCATGTAGCACACAGATAGCTTTATTTTTACACTGGAATTTAAAGTTGATCTAGAACATACACTACCCCAACTATAACTCTGTCACCACATTTTAAATGTACCTCTCCCTCCAATGCAACATGGTTTTGCCAAGGTGCAAAGTTACTCCTTTTTTTTGCTTTGCTCTCCATATTGACTCTAAAGGCCCTAAATGTCCCAAAAACGATAAATCAGGTTCCCAATTCTTCCCAATTTTTCTCAGGCTGGGTATACACTACGGGGATTTCAGCCGATTATCAGACCAAACACACGATAAGCGACCATTCGGCCCAATATCGCATTAGTGTGTACGCTTCAACAATGAATTGTTTCATTTGATTTTTAAACTGAATTAAAAATTTAATTCAACGATGGAACGATGTCGTTCCAATTTGGCATTTACCTGGTGGGTGTAGGGGATGGAGAGAGAAGTGTCAGAGAAACCAGATGAGGCGAGATGGAGGGAGCGTCACTTGTGTGTGACGAAGGGAGCAGTCGCGGAACCTGACAAGGAACAGGAGCAGTCATTAGCTGTGTACAATGGATAAAGTCCGAAGGGTGTGAGTGTTGGAAGCTGTCCAGAGGTCTGTGGCAGACAGAGAATGGCAATCTGAGCCACTCAGTGCCAACCGGGCCCTTGGTGGAAGCTTAGGTTGCCTTGTGGGTCATCTGGCTCCGATTTGAGGTAACTAAATGCAATTAATCTCCAAAATGACTGCTAGAGAAAAAAAAATCAATAATGTTTTCTTATTGTCTGGCTTTGGGCACAGATCTTTGTGCTTGGTGCTTAAACCAGGTCTTGTAATAAAAAAATAAATAGCATTGGAGAGAAAGATGGCCCCTTTCACACTCTAGTAGCCATATAACCTTTAATTGTAGAATGTATCACCAGGTGATCCTGTTATATATGGAGCAGAGCCTTGTAAACAACCTTGCTTGCATCAATCCTACCTACTGTACTGGATCAGTATTTCTCACACTATTAATTAAGTAATTATAATGTGTGAAGCAGGTGACACAAGATTCCTCATTAAAACCTTTTAAATGCTCCAGTAAATATTAATTTGCAGAGTTTAGTGATGGAAATACAAGGCAGTGTGGTCATTAGGGAATTCCTGTTTAATATACTGATTTACCAAAGTAACATCTCTGCAACTGAATCACTGATTTTATTACAGTACTTGTGTTCTGGTTGTCTCTGTGTCGGGCCTGAATGTATAGTTAATGCTCGATATATTTATGTAGATACTAGTGTTTATAACAGTTTCTGCAATATATTCATTCATTTATTGGTTTTTTTAATTTAAAGTTAATCAAGAATTAGGTAGACTGAGATTGTACAGGTGTTGGGTATCATTGGGTTTAAACCCTTCAATCTTTCACAGGAACGTAAATTATCTTAGCTCGATAGTCAGACAACCCCTTGTTACTAACGATATAAATCATCAAAACTGTTTATAATTTTGTATTCATGTTTAAACTTATATTTAGAGTATAAATGTCTGTTTTTTAATATGGGCTATAACATGGCACAGGAAACAGTTTTTCGGTCGGTACAAATATCCTTACAGTTGTCTTTGTTAACTATGTACCCTTTCTCTCTCAACCACATTGGCTTTGCCAGCTTCTGCATTGCAAAATTACATTTAGCAAATAAATACAATATTTCACCAGGTGGGACTGATAGTTGTGCAAGACTCTTATAAAGGTGAACTGAGCATTTCAGTATGTGATTGCAGCATGTAGGGGCAATGCAGTATTTGTTCAGCATCCCTTACACTGTAGCATTGATTTCAACCGGGCAAAATTTGAACCTAACTCTAAATCTGCCCCCTGGAATGTCCTGGAAAAAAATGCAAATCCAATGTTTGGAAAACAGCCTTTATCTCAGTCAGATTCCGTGCGATCAGCATCCTGTTCACAAGAGTTTCCAACATTCCAAATTAGAACCCTGCTGCCAGTGTACTAGAAATAATGTCTCTTCTCTCAGGACAGATTATTATTAATTAATTCCATTGTTAATTTCCCCATCGAGGGTATAAGTATGATTTTGTGTCAACGCTTATCATCAATACTGGCCCAGGGTGGTAAGAGTTAGCAGACAGGCAAAATCAACATAGGCAACATTATATGTAACATATAGCTTATATATAATGTTGTAGTGATTTCCTGTTTTAGATTTATCGAGGTAGGAAATTAATTACTGCGGGATGTAATGTATTGTTACTCTTCACTCCAGGGAGTTCTGCATGGTGAATGCACAGAAGCTCATGCTATAAATCTATGTGCTATAGGTATGGGTATGAGTTATGTATCTAGTTTTGATGGTTGTAACGTTATTCTTTTACAGTAACACATTGTTTCCCTTTGTTTATGTCCTTCTTAGGCTAGTTCCAATGGCCGGTATTTATTAGACAAAGATGCCTCGACATGGAAAGTCCCACTTACTTAGCTACTAACTCTACATATTTATAGTGTTTTTTTGTGGATTTTGCATAGACCTCCACCCAATTTAAATAATCCCTCCCAGTCACCCACCATCATCATTATCATCATCATTTATTTATATAGTGCCAGCAAATTCCGTAGCGCTTTACAATTGGGAACAAACATTAATAAGACAATACTGGGTAATACATACAGACAGAGAGGTAAGAGAACCCTGCTCACAAGCTTACAATCTATTGGACAATGGGAGTTTGAAACACAAGGACATGTGCTACATCATATTGCACACTGGTAGAGCTAGAACGCAAAGGTAAAAGTACTGAGTGGGCTGTGTGTGTACCAATGTTGGTCAGAGGGTTGTTGTCTTGTGTTAGCTGTGTAGAGGGTGGTAATAGGGGAGATTAAGAGGGTGGTAGAGAAATACTATAAGCTTGTCTGAAGAGGTGGGTTTTCAGAGAACGCTTGAAGGATTGGAGACTAGAGGAAAGTCTTACTGTGCGAGGGAGGGAATTCCACAAAGTGGTTGCAGCCCGAAAAAAAGTCCTGTAACCGAGAATGGGAGGATGTGATGAGAGTGGAAGAGAGACGCAGATCTTGTGCAGAACGGAGGTGTCGAGTTGGGAGATATTTTGAGACAAGTGAGTAGATGTATGTCGGTGCAATTTTGTTGACGGCCTTGTATGTTAGTAGAAGAATTTTATATTGGATTCGTTGAAATACAGGCAGCCAATGTAGAGACTGACAGAGTGGCTCAGCAGAGGAAGAACGGTTTGTAAGGAAAATCAATCTAGCCACGGCGTACAATATAGATTGTAGGAGTTCAAGTCTGACTTTGGGAAGACCAGTAAGGAGGGAATTGCAATAGTCGATGCGGGAGATGATGAGTGCATGAATTAAGGATTTCGCTGTTTCTTGTGTGAGATATGTGCGTATTCTGGAAATGTTCTTTAGATGTATGTAACATGATTTAGATATGGAGTTGATGTGGGGAATAATATAAAGGTATATGCTGCAACTCAGCCAATTGAGTCATTTTAGATCTAGCTCATCCTAAATTAGGATGGGCCCAAAAATTGTTGGACAACATCTGAACAAGATAGCTGAGATCTCGGCCAAGACATTCAGTAAATCCGGTCTGATGTTGACCCATCTGACTGTGTTTTGGGCCATTGTCTGACTGATTCCTGCTAGCACTGAAGGGTCAGATGTTTTGAATTTGGCAATACACATATATGTACGCATGTTCAGCGTGTGTATGGAACTTTACTGACCCACATTGTTCACCTCTTATCCAGTGACTTTTTTTTATTACCAACCCCTGTTTATTGAAGAAGTGGTATTGTGCTTTACCTGCGGGCGGTCTTACAATGATAAGTTAAAACCCTATTGGTTGCACTGTTGTCCCGCAGCCAATGACCAGTGATCGTCACTCTATATCATCCAAGCATTGTTTCTATCATAAAAGCTAATTGAATTTCTGTTTATGTCATTATAATCATATCAATCATTTCCGAAATGGGTTACAAAATAATTACAGGCAAAAAATAATCAGAATATGGCATCCTGACTTTTTACATTGTAGACTGAATGTTATCTTTATTAAACTGAAAATTAATATATCTGTCGTTTCCATAAATCATTTATAAGGGCCCGATGCTTCTATGCGCTGCGTGAATGTTAGTCAGAGATGACATGGCCACTGTGATGTAATGGGACTTATTTAATCATGTAGTAATGTTATATAATGTAATAATTAATGCAGTAATATGTTATACAATTAAATACTTTTCTAGCATAGTTTAGAAAAACAGAACTTTTGCATAAGGTTCGCATTTCCGAACTACACATGTGCACCAAAGATGCGTACATGCCTGTCCGTATCTAGACTTTTACGTATTGTAGGTTTACAGTTGAAGAGAGATGGGCTGGGGCTGGTAGGATAGGCCGAGGAGAGTAACACTATTAGACGTAGAGATCTCCACAGATACACTTCATAAAAGTCGTTTGCGGGTGCTGGAGAGCTGGTGCAGCCATACACAATGATGATGATGATTATAAATATCAGTAGCGCTAGCTAGGCACTTGTGATTGGTTGATCGCATGTTGATCCTTCTACTCATACTTGCCAACTTTTCCTTGTTGGCTTCAGGGTCACAATTTTGGCTAATTACATCGGGGGGCCCTCCGCCACTTATCTATTGCGGGGACGAGAGCCGGGAGATTGCCCTGCTCTCCCGGAAGCCCGGGAGGTCTACCAGAAATGCGGGAGGTCTCCCAGACATTCCGGGAGAGTAGGCAACTATGCGTTAAAGAAAAGCAGCTAATGAATCTCTAGAGACTGAAGTGTCTTTTACATTTCTGTCTCCATTACTGAAGTCATGTTGTCTTACCTGTCAGTCTTTGATTAAATCTTGGTCTCCATGAAAATGGCCACCTCCATAGGCATCAATATATGGATATAGGACACAATTTCTGAACTGTGTCATCATGCCACAGATGGCGAAGCCAACCACGTCTTGTACTGGCTCAGCATCAGGGAGAATGCCAGACTCTTCAGGGAGTGAGGGAGATCACCCCTATTTCAGGGAGTCTCCCTGACATTCAGGGAGGGTTGGAAAATATGCCTCTACTTACTAGTAACTAATTCATAAACGTCTATTTTATATAAAGTCACTCGTCCATTCGCATCACCTACTCAACATTTCCATTTCGACAACTGCAGAAAAGAAGATGTTTATATTTAATTTATTTTGTATTTTGTATTTGTTTATACTTAATCATCATCAACATTTATTTATGTAGCGCCAGCAAATTCCATAGCGCTTTACAATTGGGGACAAACACAGTAATAAGACAATACTGGGTAATACAGACAGACAGAGAGGTAAGAAGGCCCTGCTCACAAGCTTACAATCTATACGACAGTGGGAGTTTGATACATGAGGGTAGTGCTACATATTGGATTTCGGTCCAGCCAGATTGCAAAAGTAAAAAGTGCTTAGCGGGCTGTATGATCAGTCACACAGTGATGTTGGTCAGGGGGTCAGAGGGTCGTTGTTTAATTACATTTTCTATGGAACATGTGATTTTCACATTTATTAATAACACCGTTAAGAAGTATCTCTATGCTTTCTCTGTGCCCCCTCTATGTTACTGTGGGGGGTAAGAATTCATTTTGGTTGTGCCTGACGCGTTAGATTAACTATATGCTGTACACTTTTTAAAAGCCCCTATTTGTGCTAAATTGTACAACTCAAGGACTAACCAAGTGGTTTGTTTAGGGTTATCCTAATATCTAGGTGGTTTTTTTTTTAGCTGTGGAGGTGACTATACCAAGACAATATAGTGGCTCAGTGGTTAGCACTTCTGCCTTACAGCACTGGGGTCATGAGTTCGATTCCCCACCATGGCCTTATCTGTGTGGAGTTTGCATGTTCTCCCTGTGTTTGCTTGGGTTTCCTCCGGGTGCTCTGGTTTCCTCCCTCACATTCCAAAAACATACTAGTAGGTTAATTGGCTTCTATTAAATTAACCCTAGTCTCTGTCTATCTGTCTGTGTGTGTGTATGTTAGGGAATTTAGACTGTAAGCTCCAATGGGGCAAGGACTGATGTGAGTGAGTTCTCTGTACAGCGCTGCGGAATTAGTACTATTCTGTAACATGTATTACATGGAGACAGGGACATGGTGGCCAGTTGGCACCAATAGTCCCTATTCTAAGCAACATATGTCATATCCACCCCTATGGCAGTGTGTGAGCAGACCCTTAGAGGTCAGCAAGCAGATGAGATAGATTGGTAAGAACATTGACATTGGAATTGACAGAAAAAAATCTTCATTAATAACCAGTAAGAGGTTCAGGTGAACTACACACTTACGAATGCTGGGAAATGTCATGGTCAATAGGGAACAAGAAATCTGAAGAGAAAATTAAGTCAGTAGAAAAATTGACAATGAGGTAAAGTAATGTAATGAACTGAATGGTGGCAGATTCATTCATCTCCTCTATTATCAATTGTGACTAAGAAGACGACTATTAGACCTGATTCTGTGAGCTCTAACAAGCACTTAAAAGGTTTGTCCACTCTGGGATCACAGTCCTCTTCGCCCTCTCCTTCCCATGTAGCAGTACGGTGGGGTTCCTGATAGGGATGTGCACCGGCGACTTTTGAGGTCTCGTGTTTTGTGTTTTGGATCCGGATTTTCGTTATTTTTGAGGTTCGGATTTGTCTCGCAAAACACTTGACGAAAGGTCTCGGTTCGGATTTAAGGTATTGGATTCGGATTTTTTTTGAAAAAAACATAAAAAGTTTAAAAATCAAGTTTTTGGGCTTATTTTCACTCCTAGGCTATTATTAACCTCAATAACATTCAATAACAAGCATTTCCACTAATTTACAGTGTATTCTGAACACCTCACAATATAGTTATTAGTCCAAAACGTTGCAAAAAGGTATCTTTCTGGACTGCGTAGAGGAGTGGGTCACCACAATATCTTAAAAACCCTGAACTTTTATGATTCGCACCAATAATTGTACCTGGACTGCGTAGAGGAGTGGGTCACCACAATATATTAAAAACCCTGAACTTTTATGAATCGCACCAATAAATGTACCTGGACTGCGTAGAGGAGTGGGTCACCACAATATATTAAAAACCCTGAACTTTTATGAATCGCACCAATAAATGTACCTGGACTGCGTAGAGGAGTGGGTCACCACAATATATATAATAAGAAAACCATCAACTTGTTTGATTCGCACCAATAAATGTACCTGGACTGCGTAGAGGAGTGGGTCACCACAATATATTAAAAACCCTGAACTTTTATGAATCGCACCAATAATTGTACCTGGACTGCGTAGAGGAGTGGGTCACCACAATATCTTAAAAACCCTGAACTTTTATGAATCGCACCAATAAATGTACCTGGACTGCGTAGAGGAGTGGGTCACCACAATATATATAATAAGAAAACCATCAACTTGTTTGATTCGCACCAATAAATGTACCTGGACTGCGTAGAGGAGTGGGTCACCACAATATATTAAAAACCCTGAACTTTTATGAATCGCACCAATAAATGTACCTGGACTGCGTAGAGGAGTGGGTCACCACAATATATTAAAAACCCTGAACTTTTATGAATCGCACCAATAAATGTACCTGGACTGCGTAGAGGAGTGGGTCACCACAATATCTTAAAAACCCTGAACTTTTATGAATCGCACCAATAAATGTACCTGGACTGCGTAGAGGAGTGGGTCACCACAATATATATAATAAGAAAACCATCAACTTGTTTGATTCGCACCAATAAATGTACCTGGACTGCGTAGAGGAGTGGGTCACCACAATATATTAAAAACCCTGAACTTTTATGAATCGCACCAATAAATGTACCTGGACTGCGTAGAGGAGTGGGTCACCACAATATATTAAAAACCCTGAACTTTTATGAATCGCACCAATAAATGTACCTGGACTGCGTAGAGGAGTGGGTCACCACAATATATTAAAAACCCTGAACTTTTATGAATCGCACCAATAAATGTACCTGGACTGCGTAGAGAAGTGGGTCACCACAATATATTAAAAACCCTGAACTTTTATGAATCGCACCAATAAATGTACCTGGACTGCGTAGAGGAGTGGGTCACCACAATATCTTAAAAACCCTGAACTTTTATGAATCGCACCAATAAATGTACCTGGACTGCGTAGAGGAGTGGGCACTGGGCACCACAATAAAATATATAAAAAACCTTCAACAGGTCTGCATTACACTACACATACGGCTGCTCCTCCATCCTCTCCATCATATACATGTTGGAGTTTTAGCGTGTGACAACCTCTTGTTTTTGATAATGTCAGTGCATTTTGAATATTTTTCAATTTGCCCCACACCACTGAATGTACTTTATCTATGATACGCATCTATCTATCTTGACTGCGTAGTGTGGTGGCCCCGGTACACAATTTGGTACCGAGGCCACAATATAATTAAAAAACCCTCCACGTGTCAGAATTCCACCAAACAAGTATCTGGACTGCGTAGTGGGGTGGCCCCGGTACCCAACTTGATACCGGGGCCACAATAAAATAAATACACCCTCCACGTGTCAGAATTCCACCAAACAAGTATCTGGACTGCGTAGTGGGGTGGCCCCGGTACCCAACTTGATACCGGGGCCACAATACCTCCTCCAAACATGCTACAGACAATTCGTCATTGAGATCCCATTAAGTATGTTAAAGACAGACAGGGTCCAAGTGTTATTAGTTGACTTTGTAAAGAAAAAAACTGTCCCTGTTGCACATAGTCGTGCAATGAAGACTTACTTTTTCATTTAAAGGCACGATCTTTCAAGTGTAGTGTTTGTAAGTCTAAGTCATATTATACTTTTGGTAAAATTGGTTTTTTTTGTTCCTCTTTATGTTAATTAATTAGTAATGGAATTAAAGTAGGAAATAGAATTAAATAGAATTAAAGTAGGAAATAGAGTGGTATAGAGTTGTAGTGTGGTATAGATAGAGTGGTCCACACAATATAATAATAAAACCCTCAACTGGTCTGAATTCCACCAAACAAGTATCTTGACTGCGTAGTGTGGTGGCCCCGGTACACAATTTGGTACCGAGGCCACAATATAATTAAAAAACCCTCCACGTGTCGGAATTCCACCAAACAAGTATCTGGACTGCATAGTGGGGTGGCCCCGGTACCCAATTTGATACCGGGGCCACAATACCTCCTCAAAACATGCTCCAGACAATTCGTCATTGACAGACCCCAGACAGACAGGGTCGTAGTGTTATTGTTTGACTTTGTAAACCCAAAAAAAGTCCCTGTTGCACTTGCACATAGTCGTGCAATGAAGACTGACTTTTTCATTTAAAGGCACGATCTTTAAAGTGTCAGAAAGAGAGAGAAGACACAGGAGAGGAGAGTTGTAGCTGGGGACCTGGGGTGGAAGCTCCCAGGCTCCCCCAGCATTGCCTGGAAGTCTGAGCGTGGTGACTGAGCCAGGGCAAGGAATGTGTGCCCTGGATGAGGGGGAGAACTCCATGCCACTATAGTGAACCCAAGAGAGAGGGGGACACTGCACATGGAAGAGGCCCTGGAGTGAGGGCTGCTACAAGAGGCATGGTAGCTGTAGTGTCAGATCCTGAGGCTGAGAGTACACAGAGTGACGTGTCAGAGCACAGGAGACATTATCCCCGCAGAGGAGGGATGAGCTGCAGTTGAGAGGTCTGTTGTTGAAATAGGACATGCACACTTTAACAAACCAATCATTTCAGCGACAGGGCCTACCAAACAACTTTGACTGAAATGATTGGTTTGTTTGGGCCCCCACACCAAAAAAGCTATTCATCTCTCCCTGTACAGACTAAACAGGCTCTACTGAGGCAAGATGTCGTCCTCATCCTCAACCTCTGATTCCTCTCCCCCTACAGTGTGTACTTCCTCCTCATCACACATTATCAATTCGTCCCCGCTGGACTCCACAACCACAGGTCCCTCTGTAGTATCTGGAGGGCAGTGCTGTACTTCATTGAGGAATTGATTATTCATTTTTATAAACATCATTTTTTCAACGTTGTGAGGAAGCAACCTCCTTCGCCGCTCACTGACCAGGTTCCCCGCTGCACTAAAAACTCTTTCCGAGTACACACTGGAGGGGGGACAACTCAGGTAAAATAGAGCCAGTTTGTACAGGGGCTTCCAAACTGCCTTTTTTTCCTGCCAGTAACAATATGGACTGTCTGACATGTCTACTTGGATGGTGTCAGCAAAGTAATCATCCACAATTTTTTCTATTGTGACAGCATCCAATGCAGCGAGAGTAGACATGTCTGCAATGGTTGGCAGGTCCTTCAGTCCGGACCAGATGTTATCAGCATCCCCGCCAGTGCCTCTTTTGGGAAAACTGAGCTTTTTCCTCGCAGCCATAGATGTGGAAGAAAATGAGGGTGGAGCTGTTGGCATGTCACGGTCCTCTTCAGAGGACAATCTCCTGACCAGCAGGTCTTTGCACCGCTGTAGATTTGTGTCCGCCGGAAACAGAGACACAACATACGCTTTAAACCGAGGATCGAGCACGGTGGCCAGAATGTATTCCTCTGACTTTAAAAGAGTGACCACCCTCGGATCCTGGCAAAGCGTACGAAGGGCTACATCCACAAGAGCTACATGCTTGCTGTAATCGCAATGGCTTACCAGCTCCTCCCTCACTTTCTCCAGCTGCTTCTGCAACAGCCTGATCAGGGGAATGACCTGACTCAAGCTGGCAGTGTCGGAACTGACTTCTCGTGTGGCAAGTTCAAATGGCTGCAGAACCTTGCACAACACGGAAATCAGTCTCCACTGCGCTTGACTCAGGCGCATCCCCACTCCTTTGCCTATGTCGTAGGTGGCTGTGTAGGCCTGAATGGCCTTTTGCTGCTCCTCCATCCTCTGCAGCATATAGAGGGTGGAGTTCCAGCGCGTCACAACCTCTTGTTTGAGGTGATGGCAGGGCAGGTTCAAGCTTTTTTGATGTGCCTCTAGTCTGCGGTAGGCACTGGCTGAATGCCGAAAGTGTCCAGCAATTTTGCGGGCCACCGCAAGCATCTCCTGCACACCCCTGTCACTCTTGAGGTAATGCTGCACCACCAAATTAATGGTGTGGGCAAAACATGGGACGTGCTGGAAATTGCCCATATTTAATGCCCGCACAATGTTACTGGCATTGTCTGACACCACAAATCCCCATGAGAGTCTAAGTGGGGTAAGCCACTGGGAGATAATTTTCCTCATTTTCTCTAATATGTTGTCAGCGTTGTGCCTCTTATTAAAGCCTGTAATGCACAATGTTGCCTGCCTTTGCATGAGCAGCCATTTTGTAGATGCTGCTACTGATGCAGCTGTTGCTGTTGCTGCGGAAGGGGATGCATCTACCCAGTGGGCTGTCACAGTCATATAGTCCTTCGTTTGCCCAGAACCACTTGTCCACATGTCCGTGGTTAAGTGGACAGTGGGTACAACCGCATTTTTAAGAGCACTGAGGACACTTGATCGTACTTCTCTGTACATTTTTGGTATCGCCTGCCTAGTGAAGTGGAATCTCGAGGGGATTTGGTACCGGGGACACAATACCTCCATCAACCCTCTAAATCCCACTCCACTGATGGCGGACACCGGGCGCACGTCTAACACCAACATTGCAGTTACAGCCGCAGTTATACGCTTTGCAATAGGGTGACTACTATCGTATTTGGTGGTCATGGCAAACGACTGTTGGACGGTCAATTGTTTGGTGAAAGACTTAGCGGTCTTACGACTTCCCCTCTGAGAAGATGACCGACTAACAGCAGCAACAGCAGCAGTGGCAGTAGTAGGCGTACCGCTGCAGGATTCCTCGGATGAATCCCGTATTGAGGAGGACTCAGTCTGGCTGGTGACTTGGGCTGCAGGACTGAATCTGATGGAGATTGTGGAGGAAGTTGACGAGGAGGGTGTTGCTGGTGTGTATCCAACTGGACCACGGGATTTAGGTGTCCCTGTACCGATGAGGGTCCTAGCCCCAGTTCCTGAACTAACCACTGAACTATGAAGGTTATTCAGGTGACGTATAAGGGAGGATGTTCCTAGGTGGGCAAGATCCTTACCCCTGCTTATTTGAGCTTTACATAAGCTACATATTGCCATACATTGGTTGTCTGGATTTGGATAAAAATAACTCCAGACCGAAGAGGTGCATTTTTTGGTCTTCTGACCAGGCATGACGATGGGCTTTTTCATCCCATGGACATCAGCTGTTTCCCCCCCTGGTGCCTCATTTACAATAACCACATCACCATCCTCATCATCAAGTTCCTCCACAGCGCCAGCTACATCATCAATAGCCTCCTCCCGAGCCACCTCTTCCCGTACAGTGATGGGAAGGTCAGGCTTGACAACCACCAACACCCTTGGACTCGCCTTGGGGATTTGTGATAATTTCTCTTTAGAAGGCAGAGTTGTTTGCTGTTTTGTTGCTGACAGCATAACTCTCTTCAATTTTTTGTAGGGGGGGGGAGGAGGAGGAGGGCTAAGATCCGTGGGTGAAGCTGAACCACTAGTCATGAACACGGGCCAGGGCCTAAGCCGTTCCTTGCCACTCCGTGTCATAAATGGCATATTGGCAACTTTACGTTTCTCCTCAGATGATTTTAAGTTTCTCTTTTTGCTACTTTTTCTTAACTTGGGCTTTTTGGATTTTACATGCCCGGTACTACGAGATTGGGCATCGGGCTTGGAAGACGACGTTGATGGCATTTCATCGTCTATGTCATGACTAGTGGCAGCAGCTTCAGCATTAGGAGGAAGTGGGTCTTGATCTTTCCCTACTTTATCCTCCAAATTTTTGGTCTCCATTATATGTAGCACAAGATACTGCAGAATGTGTGAACTTGGTAATATTGCAGTACCAATGGACTTATAATGCTGGATTGGTTTTGCAAATTTGGTTATAATTATTATATTTTTTTTTTTTTTTTTAATTTTTTATTTTTTTTTACTTTTTTTTTATTTTTTACAAACTTGGGAATAATGGGGAAATAACTATGCCCTTAGAAGCACAGAGCACAGGACACAGCACCACTGGACTGAACAGGACACGGCACAGGACCCAGCAGCACTACGGAACTCAGCAGGACAGAGCACAGGACACAGCACCACTGGACTGATACTGCAGAATGTGTAAACTTTGTAATATTGCAGTACCACTGGACTTTTACTGCTGAATGTGTGAACTTGGTAATATTGCAGTACCAATGGACTTATAATGCTGGATTGGTTTTGCAAATTTGGTTATAATTATTATATATTTTTTTTTTTTTATTTAATTTTTTATTTTTTTTTACTTTTTTTTTATTTTTTACAAACTTGGGAATAATGGGGAAATAACTATGCCCTTAGAAGCACAGAGCACAGGACACAGCACCACTGGACTGAACAGGACACGGCACAGGACCCAGCAGCACTACGGAACTCAGCAGGACAGAGCACAGGACACAGCACCACTGGACTGATACTGCAGAATGTGTAAACTTTGTAATATTGCAGTACCACTGGACTTTTACTGCTGAATGTGTGAACTTGGTAATATTGCAGTACCAATGGACTTATAATGCTGGATTGGTTTTGCAAATTTGGTTATAATTATTATATATTTTTTTTTTTTTTTAATTTTTAATTTTTTTTTACTTTTTTTTTATTTTTTACAAACTTGGGAATAATGGGGAAATAACTATGCCCTTAGAAGCACAGAGCACAGGACACAGCACCACTGGACTGAACAGGACACGGCACAGGACCCAGCAGCACTACGGAACTCAGCAGGACAGAGCACAGGACACAGCACCACTGGACTGATACTGCAGAATGTGTAAACTTTGTAATATTGCAGTACCACTGGACTTTTACTGCTGAATGTGTGAACTTGGTAATATTGCAGTACCAATGGGCTTATACTGCAGGATTGGTTGTGAAAATTTTGTGGTAATTAAAAAATATTAAAGTAGTTTTTGGTATTTTATAAAAAAAACTTTTTTTTATTTTTTTAAACACAGGGGAATATTGGGGAAATAACTATGCCCTTAGAAGCACAGAGCACAGGACACAGCACCACTGGACTGAACAGGACACAGCACAGGACCCAGCAGCACCACTGACCTCAGAAGGACAGAGCACAGCACACAGCACCACTGGACTGATACTGCAGAACACAGCACAGCACAGCACAGCACAGCACAGCACTAAACAGCACAGCACAGCACTAAACAGCACAGCACAGCACTAAACAGCACTAAACAGCACAGAACTAAACAGCACAGAACTAAACAGCACAGAACTAAACAGCACAGAGGACCACCTAACACACCCTCCCTCTACCCTGATCAATGCCCGAGTGAAGATGGCGGCGACTAGCGGGGAATTTATAGG
Organism: Mixophyes fleayi; assembly: GCF_038048845.1. Lineage (NCBI taxonomy): Eukaryota > Metazoa > Chordata > Amphibia > Anura > Limnodynastidae > Mixophyes > Mixophyes fleayi. The sequence goes on along the minus strand of NC_134404.1, from coordinate 334,821,387 downwards.
ATCCGAGTATCGCGAGATCCGACAACGGGATTATGAGTCAGAGCCTCAGTTTCACTTTTGAATTTGGCGCCAATACCCGGATCTGTCTCGGATCCGACTCGGATCCGCAACGTTCGGGTGGGCTCGGATTTCAGAAATCCGAGCGCGCTCATCCCTAGTTCCTGATAAGACCCCCGGACTGTGCTGCCTCTTAGCATGGAATGGGTTTCGTCATTAAAGAACAGGGTGGGTAATTCAAAGGTATTATACTCACCAACTCTGCCGGAATGTCTCTCCCAAAGAGTAACCACCCTCCCAATTCCCGCCCATTCCACTTGCGATGTGGGAGGGGCCGTTATGATGCAATTTACTGAGAGTAGCAACATCGCCACACAATGACGTCAGTGGCGCAATGGGTCGGGGCGGTGATTATGCAAATCGCATCGCAAAGTGCACTTAACCCTCGGAGGTGTAAAAAGTAGGTAGGTATGGTATATGTATCAAATCAAGGATGCTCTGATTGGGCTGGGAGCTATAGTGAAAGGTATCCTTATTTTAAAAGTAGACATGCTCAGGCTCGGTTCCCTGAGAAACGAACATACCCGAACTTAGCAGATTCGAGTGCCGAGTACTGCGCCTTTTCGGATTTGAAAACGAGGCAAAACGCCGTTGTTACATCGTCGGATCTCGCGATTTTTGGATTCCTTTTTAAGATCCAACATAACGGTCTTGTACCATTTTTCTTTTCTGCCACTGCTGTGTGCCAATGTGTCCTAGATGTGCTAGGAACTGCCGTGTGTTTGAGTCATTGCTCTGTCGCTTACCATCCAGCCAGGTCGCTGCAGTATTTGTCCTAAAGTGTATGAAAATAATATTGTGACCTGTGAGGTGGCCAAAATTGACTGCAAATGACTTGAAATTAGTGTTATTGAGGTCAATAATAATGTAGGAACAAAAAAAGAGCAAAGTTATGTGATTTTAGCATATTTTAGGTTTTTTTTCTAAAAAATCCAAAACCAAAGCCAAAATACACGAGTGCGGTTTTATCAAAACCAAAACACGAATCTAATCCAGATCCAAAACCAAAACCAGTTCACGGGGGTCAGTGAGCATCTCTATTTAAAAGTACTTAGTCCAAGAATCCATATTTCTAACATATCATCAGACCTCATCATGCAAATACGTTGACAGAACTGATTGAGATTATTTAACAATAGCAAACTATTAGGAACAAGGTATGAAAGTTGTGCATGAAATGTTCGCTCTAGTACAGACTGGGAAGTCATGAGTCAGCTGATTTGTGCTGTAAAACCGCAGATCAATTAATCACTGCTCTGCGGCTCATACGGAGGAAGAACTTAATTGTTTTGAGGGTGTGGGGCCAGCAATAAGGTTCCTCCCTGCACCCTATAGATCACTGCCGGGTGCGGTACTTTCTGCAATATAGCTACCCTGAGGTTTTTACTGTCTGATTCCATTAAAATAACGCACACTGTTTAATCAAAGCAGAGCAGGCAATACAGAAAAGCAGATTTATGACCCAGGCAAGGTGCTTGAAATGAGAATCTTTTATTTAGTGCAGTGTTTACTTCCATTACTTAAGGAAAACTGATGAGATACGTAAAAAAAAAAGAGAATTTGAAATAAATCAATTTGCGTCTAGCTGTGCGGGTTTGCTGATATATCACAAACTGTGCACAATAGAGAGAGAGTCAAACATCCAACCTGCTAACACTTTAGGATCAGCCCCTTCATAAATGTAATTATTTTCCTGCAAATACTGATTGGTGTAACTTCATTTGTGGTTAAAAGTAACATTTCAGATATATAACTCTAATGTATGAACATACTTGCTAACTCTCCCGGAATGTCCGGGAGACTCCCGAAATTCGGGTCAGTCTCACACACTCCCGGGAGAGCTGACAAATTTCCCGCATCCCGCTACTTCCGTCCCAAAATGACGCGATTCGCAGCAAATCACATAATTTAGGCCCCGCTCCCCCGTGACAAAACAACATTTCCGTCACGGGGGGCGGGGCTAAAATTATGCTTTTGGCCGCGCCACGCCCACTCCCGCCCTCCCGCCACGCCACTCTCCCGGAAAGAACTTGCTCAAAGTAGGCAAGTATATGTATGAATATATCAGAGATGATCAAAGTCACCTGTAGACCATTGCAAACGAAACTAGCAGAAAAAGACTTAGGGGGGTATTCAATTGTTAGCGAGATTTTTTTTTCCCCGTCGTATTAAACAAAAAAGAAATCTCCCGCGGGTTTTTGCCGGCAATAGCAACTGTTTTGATTTAGCGCAGCGGCAAACTCGTGCAATTCAATTGAAAAAGAGGAATCGCTGCCCCCGCACGTTAAAAATTGTGTTTGCGAGACTTAAGGGGAGTGAAGGGGAGTTTTAACGCGGTCATGTATAACACAAAAAAAAGGTTTTGCATACATTCCCATACATTAGAATGCATTACACATTGATACACATTGATAATATCTATATTACAGTACTTTCTTTAGCATATTTTTTTATTGAACTATTTTTTACCATACAATCATCTATACCATATCAAAACACATTACTACATTCATATTTGTACCAAAAAAATACATAAATCTAATTAATTAGTGATTTTATTTTTTAATGTTTTTTTTATTTCAATATTTTTTCACAAGAAAATCAACTTACACAAGTTAGGCATTAGTGATAAACATAAGGTTAACTTTTTTTTCAACATTATTACATGATTTCAAATACTTTTCATAGGTTTTTTTATTTTTAACACACCCCAAAGAGGCGCGAGATAAAACACCATATTGGCCTGTTTAACGTGCCGGGTTAAAAAACAATTGAATAGCTTTTAACGCGGCTGCCTCTCGCACACCCTATACTTTCAATAGACCTTCTACTGGAGCGCGAGAGGACCGTCTCATGAAAAAACACTAGTGTTAAAAATGGAATCGAATTGCGGGTAAGGTTAACCAGCTCGAAAATTATAAAAAAAACAGCGTTAAAATGACTTAACGCGCTAAAAAAAACAACAACTCACTGACAGTTGAATACCCCTGTTAGAGACTAAAATAAATCTGAAAATAAGGACACACACAGGTCCCTATACGGACGTGCAATACATTTCTGTTTGCGTTAAGTGCCCCCTTGCACAGAACAGATTTTGTGATTGCCCCTTTTGTGGGTCTGGGGTTGGAAATTTGCTAAGGCTATAAAGTTCTCTATAGCTTCCAAATACGGTAAAAGTTCTATGAACTTATGTTAGTTTATCATTCTAATTTGGCTTCATCGGAAGTTTAAATTGTGGTAAATGACATATTGTGAGTTACAGATTTGGGATGTAAAATAAAGAGAATGTCCTGGAAAGTCTGGGACACGAGGAAGCTCCACCAAAACGCTTTAATAGACGTCTATTTAATGGACAGGGCGAGCCGTCCAGCCACAAGAGTCAGTTCTCTGATCAAGGTCATGGCGGCCCGGGAGGAACATCTCGTATGTGCTTCATGTGGGGGGAGGGGCTGTCCAGAGGGGAACTCCTTTAATATTATTTGAAAAAAATAATAATTTGTCATCCAAAATAAAAAGGGGGATATTTAAAAAAAAAAATAAATCTTAAAATTTAGCACTGAGTGGAAAGCATTAAGCGGTCTGTTTATCAAGACCCTTCTAAATTGAATCTTCGGCCGTTCAATTTATCAATAAAATGTCACTGGGGCAGTTGAGTGAAGCTCAACACTCTGATGACCCTGGTCGGCACCGGTAAGAGGAGTTTTGACGCTCGCTGGGCCGGTGCAGGTTTCCTCTGCCGACTTGCGAATGCAAATGGGGAATAATGCCAAATAATAAAAAAAAAACTGGAAAAAAATATTTATTTTAATATTAAATCTTTATTTTTTGTGTACGGGCTCTGCCATCGTCATCCTGAGATGACCTTGTTAAGTAGACTTTTAGGTGGGTCAGTCCCTATATAAAGTCTCTGTCCACAATGCCTATTGGGATATATTTGACCTGCATACCTTACAACCATCCCGGTTTTAACATGACAGTCCCGTTTTTAGGGATCTGTTCCGCCCAGGGACATGTTTGTCCCACGGGTAGGAAAGTTGAGAGGGAGGAAGACATCTAATGGGGACTTTCATGTTGGGAGGTATGGACCTGTGAGTTGGAAACTCGGGAGGTACCTCCTGCATAGCAGTGCAGCGGTGAATGATGTTCGGAGGGAAGGAGAGGGAGGCAACGGGCAACCTACCTAAAAAGTGACTTGGTTACGTCCCCATAGGGATGTGGACACTCCCGATGTCCCGATTCCGGGCGTTCCAAAGCTGGGAGGTATTCATATATTTGTAAAAATAAGGATAGGGAAAAGGGGGAAATAGTCGCACCAATTGTTGTTGAGTAAGAATACCCTTCTAATATAAAATTAATTCCTGGACAATAATATTATTCCTTGATATCTAATCCTGAAGGGGTGCATCAAAACCTCTAATATTATGAGTAGAAAAGAGAGGAGAGAAAAGTGGGTTTGTAAAGATGCACTAAATACTCCATTAAATGGTAAAGTGATATAGGGATTTTAGGCATAAAACGTAACTTTTATTATGATTATCATTATAAAATTCATCTAAAACAGCGAAGTGTTACACAGAATAAAATAGGAAAATGAAAATGGAAAAGCTGGCCACGTCTCGTAAATCTCCTAATCATAAGTCATAAAGGGCAATTAATATATTGCATACTCTATATATTGATTATTAACTAATTCCTTTTACGACATAAGTTGCAGTCTAAATATATGGCATGATATGCCTATTGGAAAGAGATAGACTTGTAATAAATCCAATTTCTGATGAATTGAATGTTCACCAGATAGGATTAGTATAGCGTTACAGTTTCTTGTTTGAGACACTGTTGCTATAAAATTGTCAACATGTGGCATTAATATTCCATGGGTGATTTGTAACACAAAGATGAGGCTATAGTGAGAATGCGGATCTGAAATATATATCCGCGATCTCATCAAATCAAATCTCGATAGTGAATTTCTTTATATTTCCTATCTAGGCAAAGTCCCTGCTGTCGGGGACTTTCATGTTGGGAGGATTGGACCTGTGAGTTGGAAACTCGGGAGGTACCTCCTGCATAGTAGTGCAGCGGTGAATGATGTTCGGAGGGAAAGGGAGGGGGGCAACGGGCAGCCTACCTAAAAAGTGATTTGGTTACGTCCCCATAGGGATGTGGACACTCCCGATGTCCCGATTCCGGGCGTTCCAAAGCTGGGAGGTATTCATATATGTCTGCTGAGAGTTGAAATTACATAATTTTGCTCTTTTTTTGATCCTACATTATTATTAGGGATGTGCACCGGCGACTTTTGAGGTCTCGTGTTTTGTGTTTTGGATCCGGATTTTCGTTATTTTTGAGGTTCGGATTTGTCTCGCAAAACACTTGACGAAAGGTCTCGGTTCGGATTTAAGGTATTGGATTCGGATTTTTTTTGAAAAAAACATAAAAAGTTTAAAAATCAAGTTTTTGGGCTTATTTTCACTCCTAGGCTATTATTAACCTCAATAACATTCAATAACAAGCATTTCCACTAATTTACAGTGTATTCTGAACACCTCACAATATAGTTATTAGTCCAAAACGTTGCAACAAGGTATCTTTCTGGACTGCGTAGAGGAGTGGGTCACCACAATATATATTAAAAACCCTGAACTTTTATGATTCGCACCAATAATTGTACCTGGACTGCGTAGAGGAGTGGGTCACCACAATATATTAAAAACCCTGAACTTTTATGAATCGCACCAATAAATGTACCTGGACTGCGTAGAGGAGTGGGTCACCACAATATATATAATAAGAAAACCATCAACTGGTTTGATTCGCACCAATAAATGTACCTGGACTGCGTAGAGGAGTGGGTCACCACAATATATTAAAAACCCTGAACTTTTATGAATCGCACCAATAAATGTACCTGGACTGCGTAGAGGAGTGGGTCACCACAATATATATAATAAGAAAACCATCAACTTGTTTGATTCGCACCAATAAATGTACCTGGACTGCGTAGAGGAGTGGGTCACCACAATATCTTAAAAACCCTGAACTTTTATGAATCGCACCAATAAATGTACCTGGACTGCGTAGAAGAGTGGGTCACCACAATATATATAATAAGAAAACCATCAACTTGTTTGATTCGCACCAATAAATGTACCTGGACTGCGTAGAGGAGTGGGTCACCACAATATATTAAAAACCCTGAACTTTTATGAATCGCACCAATAAATGTACCTGGACTGCGTAGAGGAGTGGGTCACCACAATATCTTAAAAACCCTGAACTTTTATGAATCGCACCAATAAATGTACCTGGGACTGCGTAGAGGAGTGGGTCACCACAATATATATAATAAGAAAACCATCAACTTGTTTGATTCGCACCAATAAATGTACCTGGACTGCGTAGAGGAGTGGGTCACCACAATATATTAAAAACCCTGAACTTTTATGAATCGCACCAATAAATGTACCTGGACTGCGTAGAGGAGTGGGTCACCACAATATCTTAAAAACCCTGAACTTTTATGAATCGCACCAATAAATGTACCTGGACTGCGTAGAGGAGTGGGTCACCACAATATATATAATAAGAAAACCATCAACTTGTTTGATTCGCACCAATAAATGTACCTGGACTGCGTAGAGGAGTGGGTCACCACAATATATATAATAAGAAAACCATCAACTTGTTTGATTCGCACCAATAAATGTACCTGGACTGCGTAGAGGAGTGGGCACTGGGCACCACAATAAAATATATAAAAAACCTTCAACAGGTCTGCATTACACTACACATACGGCTGCTCCTCCATCCTCTCCATCATATACATGTTGGAGTTTTAGCGTGTGACAACCTCTTGTTTTTGATAATGTCAGTGCATTTTGAATATTTTTCAATTTGCCCCACACCACTGAATGTACTTTATCTATGATACGCATCTATCTATCTTGACTGCGTAGTGTGGTGGCCCCGGTACACAATTTGGTACCGGGGCCACAATAAAATAAATACACCCTCCACGTGTCAGAATTCCACCAAACAAGTATCTGGACTGCGTAGTGGGGTGGCCCCGGTACCCAACTTGATACCGGGGCCACAATAAAATAAATACACCCTCCACGTGTCAGAATTCCACCAAACAAGTATCTGGACTGCGTAGTGGGGTGGCCCCGGTACCCAACTTGATACCGGGGCCACAATAAAATAAATACACCCTCCACGTGTCAGAATTCCACCAAACAAGTATCTGGACTGCGTAGTGGGGTGGCCCCGGTACCCAACTTGATACCGGGGCCACAATAAAATAAATACACCCTCCACGTGTCAGAATTCCACCAAACAAGTATCTGGACTGCGTAGTGGGGTGGCCCCGGTACCCAACTTGATACCGGGTCCACAATAAAATAAATACACCCTCCACGTGTCAGAATTCCACCAAACAAGTATCTGGACTGCGTAGTGGGGTGGCCCCGGTACCCAACTTGATACCGGGGCCACAATAAAATAAATACACCCTCCACGTGTCAGAATTCCACCAAACAAGTATCTGGACTGCGTAGTGGGGTGGCCCCGGTACCCAACTTGATACCGGGGCCACAATACCTCCTCCAAACATGCTACAGACAATTCGTCATTGAGATCCCATTAAGTATGTTAAAGACAGACAGGGTCCAAGTGTTATTAGTTGACTTTGTAAAGAAAAAAACTGTCCCTGTTGCACATAGTCGTGCAATGAAGACTTACTTTTTCATTTAAAGGCACGATCTTTCAAGTGTAGTGTTTGTAAGTCTAAGTCATATTATACTTTTGGTAAAATTGGTTTTTTTTGTTCCTCTTTATGTTAATTAATTAGTAATAGAATTAAAGTAGGAAATAGAATTAAATAGAATTAAAGTAGGAAATAGAGTGGTATAGAGTTGTAGTGTGGTATAGATAGAGTGGTCCACACAATATAATAATAAAACCCTCAACTGGTCTGAATTCCACCAAACAAGTATCTTGACTGCGTAGTGTGGTGGCCCCGGTACACAATTTGGTACCGAGGCCACAATATAATTAAAAAACCCTCCACGTGTCGGAATTCCACCAAACAAGTATCTGGACTGCATAGTGGGGTGGCCCCGGTACCCAATTTGATACCGGGGCCACAATACCTCCTCAAAACATGCTCCAGACAATTCGTCATTGACAGACCCCAGACAGACAGGGTCGTAGTGTTATTGTTTGACTTTGTAAACCCAAAAAAATGTCCCTGTTGCACTTGCACATAGTCGTGCAATCAAGACTGACTTTTTCATTTAAAGGCACGATCTTTAAAGTGTCAGAAAGAGAGAGAAGACACAGGAGAGGAGAGTTGTAGCTGGGGACCTGGGGTGGAAGCTCCCAGGCTCCCCCAGCATTGCCTGGAAGTCTGAGCGTGGTGACTGAGCCAGGGCAAGGAATGTGTGCCCTGGATGAGGGGGAGAACTCCATGCCACTATAGTGAACCCAAGAGAGAGGGGGACACTGCACATGGAAGAGGCCCTGGAGTGAGGGCTGCTACAAGAGGCATGGTAGCTGTAGTGTCAGATCCTGAGGCTGAGAGTACACAGAGTGACGTGTCAGAGCACAGGAGACATTATCCCCGCAGAGGAGGGATGAGCTGCAGTTGAGAGGTCTGCTGTTGAAATAGGACATGCACACTTTAACAAACCAATCATTTCAGCGACAGGGCCTACCAAACAACTTTGACTGAAATGATTGGTTTGTTTGGGCCCCCACACCAAAAAAGCTATTCATCTCTCCCTGTACAGACTAAACAGGCTCTACTGAGGCAAGATGTCGTCCTCATCCTCAACCTCTGATTCCTCTCCCCCTACAGTGTGTACTTCCTCCTCATCACACATTATCAATTCGTCCCCGCTGGACTCCACAACCACAGGTCCCTCTGTAGTATCTGGAGGGCAGTGCTGTACTTCATTGAGGAATTGATTATTCATTTTTATAAACATCATTTTTTCAACGTTGTGAGGAAGCAACCTCCTTCGCCGCTCACTGACCAGGTTCCCCGCTGCACTAAAAACTCTTTCCGAGTACACACTGGAGGGGGGACAACTCAGGTAAAATAGAGCCAGTTTGTACAGGGGCTTCCAAACTGCCTTTTTTTCCTGCCAGTAACAATATGGACTGTCTGACATGTCTACTTGGATGGTGTCAGCAAAGTAATCATCCACAATTTTTTCTATTGTGACAGCATCCAATGCAGCGAGAGTAGACATGTCTGCAATGGTTGGCAGGTCCTTCAGTCCGGACCAGATGTTATCAGCATCCCCGCCAGTGCCTCTTTTGGGAAAACTGAGCTTTTTCCTCGCAGCCATAGATGTGGAAGAAAATGAGGGTGGAGCTGTTGGCATGTCACGGTCCTCTTCAGAGGACAATCTCCTGACCAGCAGGTCTTTGCACCGCTGTAGATTTGTGTCCGCCGGAAACAGAGACACAACATACGCTTTAAACCGAGGATCGAGCACGGTGGCCAGAATGTATTCCTCTGACTTTAAAAGAGTGACCACCCTCGGATCCTGGCAAAGCGTACGAAGGGCTACATCCACAAGAGCTACATGCTTGCTGTAATCGCAATGGCTTACCAGCTCCTCCCTCACTTTCTCCAGCTGCTTCTGCAACAGCCTGATCAGGGGAATGACCTGACTCAAGCTGGCAGTGTCGGAACTGACTTCTCGTGTGGCAAGTTCAAATGGCTGCAGAACCTTGCACAACACGGAAATCAGTCTCCACTGCGCTTGACTCAGGCGCATCCCCACTCCTTTGCCTATGTCGTAGGTGGCTGTGTAGGCCTGAATGGCCTTTTGCTGCTCCTCCATCCTCTGCAGCATATAGAGGGTGGAGTTCCAGCGCGTCACAACCTCTTGTTTGAGGTGATGGCAGGGCAGGTTCAAGCTTTTTTGATGTGCCTCTAGTCTGCGGTAGGCACTGGCTGAATGCCGAAAGTGTCCAGCAATTTTGCGGGCCACCGCAAGCATCTCCTGCACACCCCTGTCACTCTTGAGGTAATGCTGCACCACCAAATTAATGGTGTGGGCAAAACATGGGACGTGCTGGAAATTGCCCATATTTAATGCCCGCACAATGTTACTGGCATTGTCTGACACCACAAATCCCCATGAGAGTCTAAGTGGGGTAAGCCACTGGGAGATAATTTCCCTCATTTTCTCTAATATGTTGGCAGCGTTGTGCCTCTTATTAAAGCCTGTAATGCACAATGTTGCCTGCCTTTGCATGAGCAGCCATTTTGTAGATGCTGCTACTGATGCAGCTGTTGCTGTTGCTGCGGAAGGGGATGCATCTACCCAGTGGGCTGTCACAGTCATATAGTCCTTCGTTTGCCCAGAACCACTTGTCCACATGTCCGTGGTTAAGTGGACAGTGGGTACAACCGCATTTTTAAGAGCACTGAGGACACTTGATCGTACTTCTCTGTACATTTTTGGTATCGCCTGCCTAGTGAAGTGGAATCTCGAGGGGATTTGGTACCGGGGACACAATACCTCCATCAACCCTCTAAATCCCACTCCACTGATGGCGGACACCGGGCGCACGTCTAACACCAACATTGCAGTTACAGCCGCAGTTATACGCTTTGCAATAGGGTGACTACTATCGTATTTGGTGGTCATGGCAAACGACTGTTGGACGGTCAATTGTTTGGTGAAAGACTTAGCGGTCTTACGACTTCCCCTCTGGGAAGATGACCGACTAACAGCAGCAACAGCAGCAGTGGCAGTAGTAGGCGTACCGCTGCAGGATTCCTCGGATGAATCCCGTATTGAGGAGGACTCAGTCTGGCTGGTGACTTGGGCTGCAGGACTGAATCTGATGGAGATTGTGGAGGAAGTTGACGAGGAGGGTGTTGCTGGTGTGTATCCAACTGGACCACGGGATTTAGGTGTCCCTGTACCGATGAGGGTCCTAGCCCCAGTTCCTGAACTAACCACTGAACTATGAAGGTTATTCAGGTGACGTATAAGGGAGGATGTTCCTAGGTGGGCAAGATCCTTACCCCTGCTTATTTGAGCTTTACATAAGCTACATATTGCCATACATTGGTTGTCTGGATTTGGATAAAAATAACTCCAGACCGAAGAGGTGCATTTTTTGGTCTTCTGACCAGGCATGACGATGGGCTTTTTCATCCCATGGACATCAGCTGTTTCCCCCCCTGGTGCCTCATTTACAATAACCACATCACCATCCTCATCATCAAGTTCCTCCACAGCGCCAGCTACATCATCAATAGCCTCCTCCCGAGCCACCTCTTCCCGTACAGTGATGGGAAGGTCAGGCTTGACAACCACCAACACCCTTGGACTCGCCTTGGGGATTTGTGATAATTTCTCTTTAGAAGGCAGAGTTGTTTGCTGTTTTGTTGCTGACAGCATAACTCTCTTCAATTTTTTGTAGGGGGGGGAGGAGGAGGAGGGCTAAGATCCGTGGGTGAAGCTGAACCACTAGTCATGAACACGGGCCAGGGCCTAAGCCGTTCCTTGCCACTCCGTGTCGTAAATGGCATATTGGCAACTTTACGTTTCTCCTCAGATGATTTTAAGTTTCTCTTTTTGCTACTTTTTCTTAACTTGGGCTTTTTGGATTTTACATGCCCGGTACTACGAGATTGGGCATCGGGCTTGGAAGACGACGTTGATGGCATTTCATCGTCTATGTCATGACTAGTGGCAGCAGCTTCAGCATTAGGAGGAAGTGGGTCTTGATCTTTCCCTACTTTATCCTCCAAATTTTTGGTCTCCATTATATGTAGCACAAGATACTGCAGAATGTGTGAACTTGGTAATATTGCAGTACCAATGGACTTATAATGCTGGATTGGTTTTGCAAATTTGGTTATAATTATTATATATTTTTTTTTTTTTTTAATTTTTTATTTTTTTTTACTTTTTTTTTATTTTTTACAAACTTGGGAATAATGGGGAAATAACTATGCCCTTAGAAGCACAGAGCACAGGACACAGCACCACTGGACTGAACAGGACACGGCACAGGACCCAGCAGCACTACGGAACTCAGCAGGACAGAGCACAGGACACAGCACCACTGGACTGATACTGCAGAATGTGTAAACTTTGTAATATTGCAGTACCACTGGACTTTTACTGCTGAATGTGTGAACTTGGTAATATTGCAGTACCAATGGGCTTATACTGCAGGATTGGTTGTGAAAATTTTGTGGTAATTAAAAAATATTAAAGTAGTTTTTGGTATTTTATAAAAAAAACTTTTTTTTATTTTTTTAAACACAGGGGAATATTGGGGAAATAACTATGCCCTTAGAAGCACAGAGCACAGAACACAGCACCACTGGACTGAACAGGACACAGCACAGGACCCAGCAGCACCACTGACCTCAGAAGGACAGAGCACAGCACACAGCACCACTGGACTGATACTGCAGAACACAGCACAGCACAGCACAGCACTAAACAGCACAGCACTAAACAGCACAGAACTAAACAGCACAGAACTAAACAGCACAGAGGACCACCTAACACACCCTCCCTCTACCCTGATCAATGCCCGAGTGAAGATGGCGGCGACTAGCGGGGAATTTATAGGATCCGAGTATCGCGAGATCCGACAACGGGATTATGAGTCAGAGCCTCAGTTTCACTTTTGAATTTGGCGCCAATACCCGGATCTGTCTCGGATCCGACTCGGATCCGCAACGTTCGGGTGGGCTCGGATTTCAGAAATCCGAGCGCGCTCATCCCTAATTATTATTAACCTCAATAACACTAATTTCAAGTCATTTGCAGTCAATTTAGACCAGCTCACAGGTCACATTATTATTTTCATACACTTTCGGACAAATACTGCAGTGACCTGGCTGGATGGTAAGCGACAGAGCAATGACACAAACACACGGCAGTTCCTAGCACATCTAGGACACATTGGCACACAGCAGTGGCAGAAAAGAAAAGTGGTGCAAGATGGAATTGTCCTTGGGCCCTCCCACCCACCGTTATGTTGGATCTTAAAAAGGAATTCAAAACTCGCGAGATCCGTCAACGTCATAATGACGTTTTGACTCGTTTTCAATTCCGAGCGCTCGCGGCAGCGATTGGATCCCCTAAGTTCGGGTGTGTTCGGTTCTCGAGGAACCGAGCCTGAGCATCTCTAATAAAAAATATTGTACTATGTTGTCTGAGAAACATGCCAGAACACAACTGAACGCACACAACACATGCTATCTCCCCCTCTGACAAAAACACTAGGGAAGATTTCAGTCCAAACTGACTGAGTTTTGTCACGAGAGCTGTCACACAAGACAACGTTCCACGTTTGATGCACCTTTATGTGACAAGTTCTATCCCGGAATCTGGAACTCCTCAGTGTTCTACAATTCTATGCAAACTCACCACTGCTCATTCCTTTGGCAGGTCTCACGATATTCTAACGTCACTTATATGCCAGGCACAGGGCGTGCAGCCAATTTAAAGCTGCATGGGACATTCCTGATGCCAGTTACATAACCGTTCGTGCTGTGGCATTGGCATTGATGTAGGGCTATAGTCTATTAAGCAGGACCCTGCTGATTCCCCATAACTTGCCCTTAAGCAACTTCGTTATTTGTAGCTAACAGTGCAGATTTCCTCTACAGCATCCTGTTTCTGTACAACATAAATCATCTGTGCACGGTGCACAGAATAAGCAGGAGCCGCTGCAGAGGCCGCTTACGTTAGTTTCTTGCTTTAGAGAATGTATTTTTGCTTCTTAATGCAATACAGGATAATATTGCAGACTGGATTTGTTAGTCTGTGGCATCAGTAAATGCACAGGAGCTATCACGTACTAGCAGTGGATTATAATGAGGATAAATGGGCGGAGGGGGCCACTGTGGCACCAACTCTTCCTGGGGGTGTAATGTACTTGCAGAGAGGGCATCTTAAAGGAGCCAGCGCAGTAAGTCTGCACCCAAATGGCTAACTCATTGGGGCTTGTCTATCAAGCCTTAAATCATGTTGATTTAATGCTTGATATACAGCTGTTTCTGTATGGTTTAGGCAAATCTAAGTAACGAAGCTGTTACTTAAGCTGGGTACACACTACAGGGTTTTTGTCCAATAATCTGCTCAATCAGCCGACATACGACCGCTCGTTCAAAAGTCGGGTCAGTGTGTGTAGTGACACGATGGTCAAAAGTCTGCCCAAATGGACGATTGTCGCTTCATTTGGTTGGTCGTACCGTTCAATATTTTCCGACCAACCACCGACCGATCATGCAGTGTGTATGCACTCATGCTGACGATCTCCATAGACTTTCGAACGAGCTAGTTGACCGATTATTGGACAAAAACCCTGTAGTGTGTACCTAGCCTTAGAGATGGATCACAGTGTTTGTCCACTTATGTTATCAGCGTTTCGGGTGTGAATTGCTGCCCAGTAACTGTTATATACCCCCATCACTACCTTTAAAGGATTGTCCTAGCCGTATAACGTGCCATGGAGAAAACAGGATTCAACGCTGGGAGGAACGGAGCCACTTAGAACACTGACATATCCGTGACATTAATGCTCTATTATACACAACTCTCAATTCCTTCTCAACCCTAAATACAATACCAACAGAATGTTATCATCATTTTTACAAAGATTTCTTCCTTTGTACTTTGTTTCTAGAGATCAGCAGATGGGTAGTCAATGAAAACGATCATAATGAAATGGGGGGGGGTCCCCATCCCTGCTACAGTGCCCCACTCCCCTATACTGTACCTGATACTTACATCTGACACAAGCTACAGTCAAAACAAGCATATTGTAACTCAATCCATATCTCTCAGTACAGCATCTACAGAGCTCTTCTATGGAGTTATCGATCTGCTTTGGGTAACAGAAATGTCACTTAAGATGGAGTTGTACTTTAATGCTGCCAATGAACGACATATATGCTGCGGGTCTTCATCCGACCATACCTGATCAAACGTGATTGGATTTTTATACATTTCTGTTGATAAAACAAGTGAATAGTAAAACACTGTCACCAGCAGTATAAAAATAATGAAAAAAAAAATATTAATGCACCTTGGCTTTCATAAAACATTGCATATACTATGGGTCCGATATTGAATTGAGCACATAATTGCTCACTCTCCCAAATTGTTCAGGAGACTCCCGAATTCTGGGACCTCTGCACGCCCAGTAGCGGATTAGGGCCCCCCTAGCAGCACTCTCCATACCTTTGATTTTGTTGAGAGTTCCGATCAAAGAGAAGGAGGCGGTCCTACCGTGGTTAACCAATCAGAGGGAGGGATGGGCGTGACTATGCTAAATCGCCAATTTTGCACCTAGATGAATCTTTACGTTGTGCAAATGCACTTATATGCCACTCTGGTTATTAAGCCATTTAACTGTTAAGCATTTGTAAGTAATATCGCCTATTGCCTATCGCAGGAGATATCATAGATACCTACTACATTAAGCTATGTTTCGTGGGGCTATTTAACAAGCTTCAAAAAGTCTAGCTTTTCGGAGCTTGAGCTCGTTGGCTGACGCCGTCTGAAGATACAGTTCTACCCTATGGGGAGAGCATTGCGGCAGAGGGATCTTCATGTCTCTCACTGCAGCGCTCCCCTCTGGTTACTATCGCCAAGTGGCTTTGCATGTGAGTGACCTTAGGATGCGGATACGCAAAAGCCAAATTGCAATAGTAACCGGTGTGGAGAGACAGACGACCGGAGTTTTAAGGTAAGTAAAGTCACCTCCAGGACAGCCTCCTATCGGTCGCGCTGACCCTGGATGATTCTTTAATAAATGCATCAGAAAAATCATCCGTCATTATTGCAATGACATATGACAATTAGCAGGCAAAACCTCGTTATTCAATAAATAGGCCCCTAAATCAGGCCCTATGTGACATTTTAAGAGGTTATACCTCCTTTTTTAGGCAGAATGCAGATCAATGTATTGTCAAAGTCAAATAATTGGATGAAAGAATCTATATTGATTAATATTGGTTTACCGTGCGATTGCGATCAGTACGCCATGTGTCATGATGCAATCGCACTATAGGTAACGCACGCATACACTTACACATTCACTTGTACATAGTTAATTTTATAATAGTTCCAAACTACAGTTTTTTATGAACAGATGTTACTGAGTTTATAGTTAAATATTATATGGTTATATGTACTTCAGTGAGATCTAAGGTTCAGGTTACAGGAAACATATCATGTTTGGTGTCTTTCTAATCCCCTATTTATCCTTTCGGTTCCATCAGCTATAAGATGGCACCTCGTGTATGCTAGTTATGGAATATAGGGAATTAGTGATCAGAATGGTATTGTGTGTATAATGTAAATAGAGCAGTTTGAACTAGCTTTCGGCGGGAAGATTAGTATGCAGCTGACCCCCACCCTTGGAGAGCTGACTCCCACCCTTGGAGGGTGTCGTTTGAACTGACCTATGAACTACATTATACTGGATTGTCCATGAGCCTGAACCCATGAAAACATGCCAAGTCATCTGTATTGTATTTACTGTAACACCAAATGTATATATATTGCTCTCTGGAATCAGCTTACAGTCTCTTTGACCACAGACTTCAGGATTGAATGACTGTAAGCTGGATCCAGCAGTGTGCGGCGTATGTATTGGCTGTACTTATTTATTGAGCTCATATTCTTTTCCTTTTGCTATTAAATCGCATTGTGAGTTGGAACCACACAAATCGCATTGAACAATGATTACGGTGGCTCAGTGGTTAGCACTTCTGCCTCACTGCACTGGGGTCATGAGTTCAATTCCCGACTATGGCCTTATCTGTGTGGAGTTTGTATGTTCTCCCCGTGTTTGCGTGGTTTTTTCTCCGGGTGCTCTGGTTTCCTCCCACACTCCAAAAACATATTAGTAGGTTAATTGGCTACTATGAAAAATTGTCCCTAGTCTCTCTCTGTCTGTGAGTATATGTTAGGGAATTTAGACTGTAAGCTCCAATGGGGCAGGGACTGATGTGAATGAGTTCTCTGTACAGCGCTGCGGAATCAGTGGCGCTATATAAATAACTGGTGATGATGATGATGATGATTGGTAAGCGATAAAATAACTTTAATAATATATTGTCCCAAATCCCTATATTCTACATGCAATGTTCCTGAGAGCCAACCCTGGGAGTGTTCCAGTATTCTCTGGACAGCCTGTTATAGGCGCTATTATGTGACTCTGTATATTCAGCGATAAGGAACGATGCATACTCAGAGGAATAACAGAAATAACTCATATTTTCCATGCCTGTAGATTATATCCCGCGTTTATCCCAGATAATAATATGAGCTCTTCCAGAGGAGATTATCCTATTTTTAATTCCTTGTTTAATTCGCAAATTGTTTTCTGTCAGGAAGAATCAGCCAAGCAGTTTGTTTCCTGGATACATTATTTGATTTGCAGCTATGTATTGTAAAGGCTTCCAGGGACAAGTGTGTTGTCAGAACAGATCGATGCGCAGTTATTGGAAATTCCTTTCCTAGTCCACAGAATGTTTTCATTGCGGAAACCTCACTCTGTCTGCTGTACACGTCTGCGGCTGGGAGTACACGGACTGTACATCAGCAATGGGGGGATTCGACTGTAAATATCACCCCAGAGGTTTGATGAAACCGCAAGATGCCTCCTAAAATGTTTCTGGCACAATTACTGATCCAGTCCAGCCCGTCGGCCATAAAGCACTTTATGAAGCCTTTGCAGCAGCTAAACACACTGTAAATAATTTCTGCTTTGCAGACTTGTTTGTGTCCCCGGGAATGATGTGTACAGATGACATTTCCGCGACCTTTAGAACATCTAATCAGGCATCTTCCTGCTCTCACCTCCATGTCGCTGCATATTTTATGCTGCGTGCTACGTCCAAGGGCAAACAAGGTTTGTTCCATAAGTCACGAACAGAACAGATTAGAGTCTTATTGCTGCCCGCGCCGGTCTGACCGCTACGACTACATCAGTTGTGCAGACAAAGAAAAGCAGGTTCTGTAGTCAGAGGAGCAGGGTAAATAAATGGTTTTTATTTAATACATTCT
The DNA here is from genome assembly GCF_038048845.1 of Mixophyes fleayi. Classification (NCBI taxonomy): domain Eukaryota; kingdom Metazoa; phylum Chordata; class Amphibia; order Anura; family Limnodynastidae; genus Mixophyes; species Mixophyes fleayi. Next base: position 334,803,253 of record NC_134404.1, on the reverse strand, counting down.
TTTATTTATTAAGTCACGCTGAAATGTATCATACATAGTGCTATGGAGGCTGGTTCATTGAGGGCCGCAATTTGAACGCAACCCAGGCTTTAAAAACTTGCATGTGGCTTGCACGCACGTGCGCCTGTGTCCAAGTACAAGCGGATCTGAAGAAACGCTTCCAGTAGAATACGGGGATACGTACGGTCTGCTTATACGGCACTTGTCGACAGACACACTGCAGGATACGTACAATGCATATGTGCAATGTAAAGTCCCATCAGAAAGCACAGTAAGGAAAATTAAATACATTAATACCTGTTAATAATATAATCATTAAAAATAATACATTGAAAATAAAATGTTTTCTTTTTTTATATGAAATACATTTTATATATATATATATATATATATATATATATATATATATATATATATATATATATATATATATATACATATATCTGGATGTTCTTTATGCCTACTGTACTTAAAATGCATCTTTACAGTTTCTTAATAATTAATTGTTGTCTTAATTCAGTCACTATCAGTCGGCACTTATACCCGACCTGTAGCTGGAGAGAGAGTTACGGCTAAATTACACGCACCTTAGAGATGCGCATAGCTTGTGCATGCGCTCAACCTCGGCACTACCTTACTGTACATTACATTTTCTATTACCAGCACTAGAGGGGTCAGCACAGGGCTGATCTAGGATTCCCTAGGGAGATCGGGTCTGCAAAAAACAATGCGGACTCCCCAATGCAGACACCCAGCCCCATGGGCTCTTCCCACATTCCTGGGTGGTGGGTGTGGGTTAATAATAATTATTTGATAGTAAAGATGCATTTTGTTCCTGGTGCACTACAGGTCCCAGCATCCACAGGCTGCCATTAAGTGTTTGGTCATGCTAGCACTTGTAGTACTACAAGCATCAGCATGCCCATGGCTGCCAGGACATGCTGACACATGGGGAGCCACAAATACCAGCATGCCCTGGCACTCAGGGCCTGCTCAGCCTGTAGTGCACAAAGGAAAAATGTAAATAAAAAAGATTTTTAATTGTAATAAAAACACACCATACACTACCCTCATTCACCCTCTTTATATCTCACCTAGATCCAGGGGGCCTGATTCATTAAGGAAAGGTAAGGCAAAAAATGAGGAAGTTTTCTCCTGGATAAAACCATGTTACAATGCAAGGAGTGCAAATTAGTTTATTATTTTGCACACAAGATAAATACTGGCTGTTTTTTCGTGTAGCACACAAATACTTGATAACTTTATTTCTACACTGAAACTTAGGTTGATCTAGAGCATGCCTTACCCATGCTTGCCAACTTTGGCAAGATTGCATCTGGGAGATCCGGGGGCAGGTGGGCATGGGGGAGCTCTGTGAATTGCGCCCCCTAAACGGACACAGTCATTTCTGGCCTAGTATAGCAGGGGGAGGTGCCACGATGAGGCATGAATCGCGTCATAAGCCCTGCCCTCTGCAACTTAACTAATGAAGGTCCAGAATCCGAGAAGTTGCTCTGCTCTCCTAGGAGTCCGGGAGGACTGCCAGAAATTCGGGAGTCTCCCAGACATTCTGGGAGAGTAGGCAACTATGGCCTTACCCCAACTATACATCTGCCATCACAGTTTAAATTTACCTCCCCCTCCAATGTAACATGGTCTTGCCCATTTTTTTTGCTTTACTTTCTTAATGAATCAGGCCCAAGATCTTCATCTGTAATACATCCATGGATCCCCTATACACAACGCAATACTAGCTCCTAAGAGCTTCACCACAAATTGAGCTCTTAGCGGCAGTAGTCATATTTATTACATGGGGATTTCCCATGGCTCAAGCTCTGAGTTCAAGCCGTGGGAAATCCCAATGTTATAAATATGACTACTGCTGCTAAGAGTTCATTTTGCGGCTATATATTATCTGTAAAGCATTGTGTAATACAAAGGAGCTATATATTATCTGTAAAGCATTGTGTAATATGAAGGCGCTATATATTATCTGTAAAGCATTGTGTAATATGAAGGCGCTATATATTATCTGTAAAGCATTGTATAAAACGGAGGCGCTATATATTATCTGTAAAGCATTGTGTAATATGAAGGCGCTATATATTATCTGTAAAGCATTGTGTAATATGGTGGTGCTATATATTATCTGTAAAGTGCTGTGTAATATTGAGGCGCTATATATTATCTGTAAAGTGCTGTGTAATATGGAGGTGCTATATATTATCTGTAAAGCACTGCGTAAAATGGAGGTGCTATATATTATCTATAAAGTACTGCGTAATATTGAGGCGCTATATATTACCAGTAAAGCATTGTGTAATATGGAGGCGCTATATATTATCTGTAAAGTGCTGTGTAATATGGAGGGTGTATATATTATCTGTAAAGTGCTGTGTAATATGGGGGTGCTATATATTATCTGTAAAGTGCTGTGTAATATGGAGGGTGTATATATTATCTGTAAAGCATTGTGTAATACGGTTGCGCTATATATTATCTGTAAAGTGCTGTGTAATATGGAAGCGTTATATATTATCTGTAAAGCATTGTGTAATATGGAGGAGCTATATATTATCTGTAAAGTGCTGTGTAATATGGAAGTGCTATATATTATCTGTAAAGTGCTGTGTAATATGGGGGTGCTATATATTATCTGTAAAGTGTGGTGTAATATGGAGGGTGTATATATTATCTGTAAAGTGCTGTGTAATATGGGGGTGCTATATAAATCCTTGTTAATAAATAAATAATACAATTGCTATGCCGACCCCCTCCCTGTTCTGTGCATCGTGTGTAGAGTGTTCAGTTACAGAGCTAAAAGCCCAAAGGCCATGTCTGTATTTTACACCATTAGTCCATCAAGGTAACGTTCCTTATTATTGGTTCATTATAAGTAGTTTGGTCGCCCTTACTTGACATTTTAAGTTTGGGTTTTCCCTTTGAAATGTGTGATATCTGCAATAAATAATGTAATGTAGATGTCATGTTAATATGAGCTTCAAGAACCGGTGCAGGTATTTTTTATACATAGAAAATGGGCCGATTCCTACAACACATCAGTATAAACGGTATTCGGACACTGAAGGGCCTTTACCAGTCCTGGTACATGTTATACTTGAAGTGCACTAATAACGGATAAATCAATATAACAGCTGCACTTGGTATAAAGTCAGCCCCAATGTCCCCTCCATGGCTGCCGGGAGATATACAATATACATATATAAATGAGGGTCAAATAAGTAGTGTTGAAGGAGAAACAATTTTAGTCACAATACAATCTCCATTAAGCAGCGTGCACGGCCCCGCTGAGACAGACCATGAAATTGAACGTGTACCAATTTGGTGCTGTACTGTAAATAACCCTCTCCGAGTGGCATTGATAGTGAGTGATGTTTCCTATACACAATAAAGGCAGCACATGGTGAAAACAACTATTAGCACAATAGGAACAACAACAAAAAAGTTTCAGATACCAAAGGAACGGGAACATAATGTACTTATCAACACAAAGGGACATTTATTTCTCACTATTGTAAGCACGAAAAAAAAGCTGTTTATATTGTCATAGCTGTCAGTCAGGCCCCTCCGGAATGTAACCTGGGTCCACTCTGCACCTATCTAACATGTGGTTCTGTCGGACGACCTCTGACTATATGCTGTTCCTAAGTACAGCAAGTGCAAAAGGTTCTGTGCACACAATGTCATATGGGGAAAATCAACTAGCTTAAACCTCATTATCAGCTTATTAAATGTCACCTTCTGTTCTTTAACATACACTGCCCAACTCTGCCCTTACTGTGCAAACTGCATGGCCTCATTGTCTCTTTAGCGTGTGCACTGTTCAGTGTAGTGAGTGAGAAGGACTCTGGGTAGAATAATCTGGCGGCTGCTTTCTTCAGTTATATTTTTCCAAAAGTAGAGGCTCAATTTTGCAGCCTTGCTGTCCCTTTACTATCAGAAGATCCCTCTCCAACTGTGCTTCAGTCATATTTATTATGAACCGCATTTTAAACACAATCATTTTCATTCCTTATTGCAAAGATAAGGAATGAAATATGGTGACTATTTATTAAAGTTCTGCTTTTGGAGCAGCAGTCACGAAAAACTGCTGTTCATGTGAAGACCTGTCTCCTATGTCCTCTATGGTCACTGTGCCAAAGTGGCCACCTTCTACGATGGTGATCGGAGGGGAGAGCAGGTAAGTTTCAGTGAGGGATCTGAAGATCCCTCTACTGCAATGCTCTCCCATAGGCTTCAGTGCATACTTGCCAACTCTCCCGGAATGTCCGGGAGACTCCCGAAATTCGAGTCGGTCTCACGGACTCCCGGGAGAGAAGGCAAATCTCCCGCATCCTGCTACTGCCGTCCTAAAATTATGCGATTCGCGGTGAATCGCGTCATTTTGGCCCACCCCCTGTGTCAAAACAACATTTTCGTCACGGGGGTGGGGCCAAAATGACGAGTTTGGCCACGCCACGCCTCCTCCCGCCCTCCCGTCACGCCCGTCTCCTGGAAAGAACTTGCCCAAAGTAGGCAAGTATGCTTCAGTGGCTAATGCCAGCTTCATCCATCAGGCACAAGATTTTCAGAACTTGTTAAATCACTAAAAATATATTAACCACTATTGCTTCTGATAACAGTGGATATCTCTGATATCTGCTGCGATCCCCTTGTTATAAATAGAGGGGATACTTACATTTGCGGTGGTCCCCCGAAAACAGCAGTTTTTGGGGGGACTAGGGGCTTGTTAAATAGGCCCCATAGATTAGAACTGCAGCTATAAGGGAAAGCTGCGCAAAGTAATGGTTTTCAGGACTTGGTAAATCAATAAAGATTGCAGCTTCCGTTGAGAAGAATGGGGGCTGCTGTAGTGTGCCTCAGTGGCGGATCCAGGGGGGGGGGCGATCGGGGCGATCGCCCCCCCTACCAGGGGCTTGCTGCCGGCGGGTGCACAATGTGCAGGTCCGTTCAGCAGTGACAGTGTGCTGCCCGGCTGCTCTGATTGTGTTTTAAACACATACCACTGGCTAGTAAACACAATCAGAGCAGCGGGACAGCACACTGTACAAAAGTGGAAGCTGCTCAAATCAATTTATAGGCCATAACAGGTGCTTGAAAGGGTGGGGTTATCCTGCAAGGAACATACACACAACATTTTTTCCCCCAGCACACTGCTATAGCCAGTAACAGATCTGCCATTTCTACTGTAGATAAAAATGCAAAAGTCTTTGTTGCACACATTTGCAAATGTATGTTTAAGCCATCCTGCCACGCCAAGGCGCTTTTGCTAATAGGATGGTCCTACTCTAAACAAGGAGAGTCCCATATATTTGGGCCATACATATGTGTTTTTAAATTGAGAGCCAACTTACCAAAGAGGTACCCCAGAAACCTCCAAACAGCAATTCAGTACCAGTACCCCCTCTCAGCTACTGACACCAACATGCCTCTCAGACAAATACAAAAGTGGAAGCTGCTCAAATCAATTTATAGGCCATAACAGGTGCTTGAAAGGGTGGGGTTATCCTGCAAGGAACATACACACAACATTTTTTCCCCCAGCACACTGCTATAGCCAGCAACAGATCTGCCATTTCTACTGTAGATAAAAATGCAAAAGTCTTTGTTGCACACATTTGCAAATGTATGTTTAAGCCATCCGCCACACCAAGGCGCTGCTGAACGGACCTGCACATACTGTGCAGCCGCCGGCAGCCTTAGAACACAGAAAGGGGGCGGGGCCTAAATTGCCCCCCCTCCCCTAAAATCGCCCGGGGTAGGACAAATGTCTGGGTCCGCCCCTGGTGTGCCTAACACAGGAATTATGTCTGATACATCCTACATTAAGCTGTTGTTAATAGCCTGGATAATTGTGTTATGCTAAACCATAGGGAAACAGTCATGATTTTAGGCTTGATAAATACACCCCCGAGGGAACAGTATATTAGAATAAAAAGGTCAAGTTGTAATTTATTAAGGGGTGATCCAACAGTGATTGTAGGACTTTAAAGTGATATTTTTAAGTAATTATTTTTGCGTAAGTCACAGACAAAATTTTTTCTCTGGCTGAAAATTATGTCTCATTACATTAACGTACCTTACAAACTTGTATATGAGTAATGTACAATTTTATATACAGATATGGACAGTTGTATATTTTTTAGATGTAATCTATTACTTTAGTTTTCTTTGAAGCAAGAACAATTGCATGTTTTGTATAAACGACACACGTTCTGCTACCACCATCGCAACCTGCCTGAGACGTCTATCTCACTTTGTCTCATTATAGTTACCGCTCTGCTTGTATCCTTGATTATAATTGACCAGTAAAAGCTTCTATTACCTGGTCAAAGGATTGCTGGTCTGTCCTGGACTGTATTGAAGTGCCAATATCACATACAACTGCAGTACTGAATAGTGATAGTGTTGGTAGTATTTTCTTTTTGCCAATGAAAATCTTATTTTTTTTACATTTTGTTAAACATGTGTTTCTTGTTGCTCCTGCCTAGATGAACAGATTTAATGGGAAAATATTTCTATGACAGTTTTATTGGCAGTTTAAAATGAAAGATGTCATTGTACATGTCAGGGGGGTATCCTAGATCCGCAGCCGGGATATTTGACCTCTGTGATAGAAGATTGTGCTAGATGTGAATGATCGATTTATCCTCCAGCGGGTTGTCACACTCTGCACATCTGTGTTTTATCCTTCAGGATTTGAAGACCTGACCACTTGTTCTGTCCCAGAAGTCCCTGAAAACGGATACAGGACACAGAGCATCGGTATCTTCTTTGAAAATGCTGTTGTTCGGTTTCACTGTCAGAACGGATATAGACTTAAGGGCCCGGCCAAGAAGATATGCGTTCTGCTCAATAACGGCTCTCTGGCGTGGAGGCCGAACGACTCTCCGGTGTGCGTAGAAGAAGGTAGGAGGCTAAATGTTCATTGCGGTCGCAAACATTTTTAGAACAAGATTGCACAAAATAAAATGGGTTGAGTTGCCTGTTATTGAACAGAAACGGGGTAACTGGTAGGATCATGTATTAATAAATAGCCCCATGTTCTAGTGTAGACCAACAAGGTACACCACCATTCTGAGACAATATTATTATGGGCAGTATGGTGGCTCAGTGGTTAGCACTTCGGCCTTATAGCACTGGGATCATGAGTTCAATTCCCGACCATGGCCTTATCTGTAAGGAGTTTGTATATTCTCCCCGTGTCTGCGTGGGTTTCCTCCCACACTCCAAAAACATTAATTGGCTGCTAACAAATTGACCCTAGTCTGTGTGTATGTGTTAGGGAATTTAGACTAAGCCCCTATGGGGCAGGGACTGATGTGAATGAGTTCTCTGTACAGCTCTGCGGAATTAGTGGCGCTATATAAATAAATGGTGATGTTGATGATGATTATCAAGTAGATATCCCTTTTTTGGTGGGTGTAACTGTGTGTGGACCAGCAGAATGTGCACATGGTCAAGTTAAAACGGTAGTTACAATAAGGTCTATTTATCAAATAAGGAAAGAATTATATCCCTTAACAGTATTTTAGGCCCCCGGGCAAAGCAGTGCACTTGGGCCCTACCTACACAACCACTCAAAGGAATAAAAAATGCAAATTATCAATAAAATTAATTTTATATATATATTGGTACCGCCAACAAAATCAATATTTAAACATCAAAAAAACGCGTCATAACCTTTGACTTCAGGTTTGACTTCATTGCGCTCCATTGCTATGCACATCGGTAAGTACCTCCATTCAGTGTTGATGCTGGCCTGCCAAGTCGCGGAGTCTAACAAACGGTGTTCTTCACTAAAAACCGTTGCAAGGCGGGATGGACTTAGTGGCTGGTAATCCGTAGGTCGCGCCCTTGGATCAACCTGCTGACGTGGAAGATAGGAGGAAGGCAGCGGCAGTAGGAGAATAGATCAGCAAGGTGCTCGTACCGCTATACAAGTACAGGGAAAGACAAGTTGTGGTCAGTGATGTTAACCAAGGTCTGGTGCACGTCCCTGTTTGCACAGTACAAAGGGAGGTCTGGAGCCGTAGTTAGAGGGAAGCAGAGGTCATACACAAAGTCAATAAGAGAGGTCTAAGGGGATATCTTGGGACATGGTCATTGACAAGCAGGGTTTGGTACATAGACCTAGGAGAATGCAGAAGCGAGGTCAGACAGGCAGAGACCCCAATACAGGGAGATAAGGTTCAAGGAGAGAGGATTGCAGGGGTTAGACCCTGGGGTATCAACCTGTGGCTCTGACACTGGGTCTTTATAGAAAGAGGAAGTTTAAATTCCCCACATGTGATCACGTGAACGCACAGGGGAGAGAGCCGCGTGCCCGGAAGAAACAGCGCGGCAGCACCAGACGGGAGCATGAAACATGGAGCAGGTAAGTTTCCTCATATCCGTTCCATTTCTTTCATTATTTACGTTTAGTAGGTGTTACGATTCCTAGTAAACTCAGCAAGCAGCCACGGAAGTATAATACAAATGTCTTTATTTCAGCAAAATATATAAGCAAAGATTCAGTTCCAGGACAGAACATGCAGGTTTTCATAAACAGGTATAACTCCCAACATAAACATGAACAGGTGTGGCAGGAAGGTACACAGAAATAACAGGTTCCACAGAATGCTAATATAGTTTGAATGCAGGGATAAGAAGGGTGAGTTACCCAATTCCAGGATGCAAAAGTCTTGTCCAGGAAGCAAACAGAGTCCAGGCAAAGTAAACAAGCAAACTTGCATAGTCCGGTAATCAGGCCAAGGTCTAAGGTAACGAGAGGTCAAGCAGTATCCAGTATTCAGGCAAGGTTCGTGGTCACGAGCAGACAAGCATAAACGGTAAACAGGCCAAGGTCACAACAGGAGATCAAATATCAGCAGAATCAAACTGTAACAGGGGGGACACAAGCAGCAGCCAGGTATACAAGGATGAACTGCACAGAGCACAGCTTGAGGCAGGTATTTAAAGCAGTGTGACAGGTGCAGTTCTAATTAGGCATAATGCAAGGTGATTAACTTCTTCAGGCATGTAGAAAAGTTCAGGAACAGAACAGCAGCACCTCTGGTGGTATAAGGTACTGCTGCTAGATACAAATAACAGGCAGAGTTGTAACAGTAAGTAGGAGGGGGGAGGCAACTGACATGGACTGTTAAAAATATTAGAAGAAATTTATTATAGCTTTATGGCTTCAAAAATATTGTGTGTGTTGATTTTGTCTTGTTTATGTACAATTAGTACGTGTACGTTGTTTTCGTCAAGGTCAAGATATGTATTGGCAACAGCGAGATCGCACGTACAGATAACAGCTGATACCGAGGTGATTAGTCCACTTAAACGTTTTAATAAAGAGGGTTTGAAGGTTCTGAATAAATCTCCCGGAATAATCTGCTGAAAAGTTGCCAAGCCTATGGAGCCCCCAGGCTTGTGGGGCCCCCGGGCAACTGCCCAGCGCGCCCATGCGTTACGACCGTTCAGATCTCTGTAACTTTCCAGTTCTGTAAAATATCCTCTTTCACCACGAAACCTCGATTCACACAAAGTTTCGTCGCAGCCCCGTTCATCTCGAGTTTTTAATCAGTACAAACATTGTCAGCCGCAAATACTCAAGTAGCTACGCAGGACAGTATAATCAAAATTCAACTTTCCCAAAAGATATAATAACATAGAGCGAACAGCGAGGCAAAACAAAAGCATTGTGAGGAAAAGTCCAATACATATATCCAAACATGATTATTTATTTTCTTTACTTTTTTTCTTCCTGTCTAAAATACAGATGTTGAACTTTGTTTTGAGGAATTTATTATTTCATGACCGACTATTTCTGTCCTTTGACGAATCATCTATCAAACATGTGCCGGCATTTTATGGAACAAAAATAGGACACACTGGGATGAATCGGCTTCAATGTATCTTTGTATCCATCATCTATCATTGATATATCTGCTTCAAACTTTAGAACCTTTTTAAGCCACCTATACAATCTCCCAACCCTACGAGCACCAGCTGTGATATGAAACAATGAAAGACATTGACAGAAGTAAAGAGAGATATTAGTCTTACCCTGGTGTAATATTGTTCCCTGCAGCTTCCTGGCAGATAATGTTGGATTTCAACATTGCAAATAGCATGAAAGCTATGGCATAAATTATGTAATAAGAGGTTAAGATGTTCTGACCTTGATTACAAGTGGCTATAGAATTATAAACAATGACCTTGGTTCTTTTCTAAAAAGAAGTAGCAAAGAATTGAAATGACAGTTAAACAATAATTGTCCTTCTATTGATGTTATCATCTCCTTAAAAGAAGTGACGAATGTAAGGACAGTTTTCTCGGCCCTGGCAACTTTCTACATTAAACGACTTATTTTCTATGTTTTGCAGCTCTTGAGGGACATTAATGTAAACTTGCAATGACAAAGGACGCTGTAACCTATAGCAACCAATCAGATCTTTGCTTTGATTTTCTAAATGCAGCTATAAGACAGTATCTGATTGAGTTCCAGCACCTTTTCCCTGGGCACCAAGTTTCATAAGTAATCCCCATATGTTCTGACCATCAAAATAAAAATCTCAGTAAACAAATTCCTATCTTACCGATTTGTATCACAAACGTCCGCTAAAGCCAGTATTGGATGAGTACTAGTGCATTCATCTTAGTTAGTTTAAATAGATTTTAATTATAAACCTCTTATCTCTGCTGTGGTCTTGTACACATTCAAATGAAATTTACATTCTATTGTGTTGCGCATAAAATAAAATAATAATGTAGAATCATTTCTTGTAGGGAAAATAGGATTTAATGATCACACAAAAAGTCTTTACAATGAAGTAGTCTTGTGTAAAGGTCCATAATACAAGTTTACTATACACCAATCAGCCACAACATTAAAACCACTGACAAGTGAAGTGGATAACATTGATTATTTTGTTACAATAGCACCTGTCAAGGGGTGGGATATATTAGGCAGCAAGTGAACAGTCAGTTCTTGAAGTTGATGTTGGAAGCAGGAAAACTGTGCAAGTGTAAAGATTTGAGCAACTTAGACAAGGACCAAATTGTGATGGGTATAAATTTCCAAAACGGATCTTGTGGCGTGTTCCCGGTATGCAGTGGTTAGTACCTACCAAAAGTGGTCCAAGGAAAGACAAACTGTGAACCGGCGACAGGGTCATGGGTGCCCAAGGCTCATTGATGCACGTGAGAAAGTGATAGGCTATCCGTCTGGTCCAATCCCACAGAAGAGATACTGTAGCAAAAATTGCTGAAAAAGTTAATGGTGGCTGTGATAGAGAGGTGTCAGAACACACAGTGCATTACAGCTTGCTGCGTATGGGGCTGTGTAGCCACAGACCGGTCAGAGTGTCCATGCTGAACCCTGTCCTTCACCAAAGTGCCTATAATGGGCACGGGAGCGCTAGAACTGGACCATGAAGCAATGGAAGAAGGTGACCTGGTCTGATAAATCACTTTTTCTTTTAAGTCACGTGGACGGCCGAGTGTGTGCATCGTTTACATGGGGAATAGATGGCACCAGGATGCACTATGGGAAGAAGGCAAGCCAGCGGAGGCAGTGTGATGCTTTGGGCAGTGGTCTACTGACAACCTTGGGTCTGTTACGAGCCGCGGCTCCCCGACGGGCCGCCGCGGCTCGCTTCCGGCTCTCCCAGGCGCCCCGGCCGTCTCCATGACGACCGGGGTCTCACTTCCGCCTCTGACGTCCCGGTTGCCTAGGCAACAACCGGGACGCTGTAATCCGGAGGCCGCAGCGCCCGGCCAGCGGGCTGACACCCGGGCATATTCCTGCAGGGAAAGGTAGGGCTATTTAGGCATTTGAGTAGACTCTGTGAGAGTCTTTTTGATTCAGAATTTGTGCTGTCCTGTCTCTGCCAGTATGGTCTCGGTGCAGAGATTATGCTGTGGGAGGGGTTGTATTACTATTACTCCTATTGGTTCTCCTTGCTATTTAAGGCAGTGAGGACTTAGCCTCATTGCCAGTTATAGCTTCCTGTTTAGCTAGGCTCCTGTTCCTGTTTCCCTGCTCCTGTGCTTATTCTATTATTGGATTTCCCGTGTATGACCCCTGGCTTGTTCTTGGACTTCGTTGTATTGCCTGTGACCCCTGACTTCGGCTCGTTTTCTGTTATCCCTGTCTGCTGCCGGCCCTTGACCTTTGCCTGGATCTCACATCGCTGTGTTCTACTACGCTGCCTCAGGGTTCTCCCCAGTCAGTGCACACTACACGACCCTCCGTTCGTCTGCTGCCAAGTCTGTCCCCACCACTAGGGGCTCCAGTGAACACCAGACATCGGAGCAGATTCCGGGTTCTGTCGTGCTGACTGAAGGAGTTCCTAACATTATAACTGGCCTAAAAAATAAAACGATCCTATTTTCCACTGATGGAACCCAGCCCGGCTCAAGTCCTAGCAGGGCAGATCCAAGTTGTGTCGCAGATGGTTCAGGATCTTTCACACAGGCTTTCTGCTCAGGAAGAAGCCGCCAAGGCCTCACAAGCAACTCCGGCACCTGAGCCAAAGTTAAATCTTCCGGACCGGTTCTCTGGAGATAGAACCTTATTCCGAAACTTTAAGGAGGGCTGCAAGCTGTATTTTCGTCTCAGACCCCGCTCCTCGGGCTCGGAGCAACAGAGGGTCGGCATTGTCATCTCCTTACTCCAAGGCGATCCCCAATCCTGGGCGTTCAGTCTGACTCCGGTGGATCCAGCTCTACAGTCCGTAGACGCCTTCTTCAACGCACTTGGTCTCTTATATGATGACCCAGATAGGGTGGCCTCGGCCGAGTCCCACCTAAGAGCGCTGAAACAGGGGCGGCGGACAGCAGAAGAATATTGTGCCGAGTTCCGACGTTGGTCGGTTGACAGTCAGTGGAATGACCCCGCACTACGGAGTCAGTTCCGGATTGGGCTCTCGGAGCAGATAAAGGACTCCTTAGTCCAATATCCTTCTTCATCTTCCTTGGAGGCCTTAATGCAACTAGTTATCAAAATTGACCGTAGGATCAAGGAAAGAAGGTCCGAGAAGGAGGCCGCCTCACCATCCTGGTCCTCTCCAGCCGTCTACCCAGTTCCTCAGGATTTACCAGAGCCCATGCAGTTAGGGGCTTATCGCCTGTCCCCTGAGGAGAAATCCAGGCGCCGGTCACTGGGGCTATGTCTCTATTGGGGCAATAAAGGCCATCTCCTGCGTAACTGCCCTAACAAGGCGGGAAAAGACCAGGCCTAGGAGTAAAGGAGGAGGTACGCCTAGGTCTCCAGATGGTCTCTTCCAAGAATTCGGTCTTAATCCCTGCTCGGATCATGTATGGTAATCGATCCGTTTCTATCCCTGCCTTTCTTGACAGCGGGGCAGCCGGAAATTTTTTGGATATAAACTTTGCCAAGACTCTTGGTATTCCGTCCGTAAACTTAGACTCAGAAATCACGGTCTGCGGACTGGACGGTAAACCGTTAACTGACGGAAGGGTCTCATATCAAACGCCACCTCTGCAGCTTACGGTGGGAGCTCTCCATTCCGAAGTCCTCTCATTCTTTCTGATTCCCTGTTCCTCCGTACCATTGATCCTCGGGCATCCCTGGCTTCAACTTCACAACCCTCACATAGATTGGAGCACGGGGGAGATCATACGATGGAGTAAGGCTTGTTCCTCAACCTGTCTTGCTCTTCCTCTCCGGATTGTTCAGCCTAGTCCTGAATCTCTTCCATTGCCTTATCGTGAATTCCACGACGTATTCTCGAAAATAGAAGCAGACGCTCTACCCCCACACCGTAGCTACGATTGCTCCATTGATTTGGTTCCAGATGCCAAGCTTCCTAAGGGAAGATTATATGCCTTGTCCATTCCGGAAACTAAGGCTATGGATGACTATGTGGAGGAAAACCTACGTAAGGGATTCATTCAACCCTCCAAATCACCCGTAGGAGCGGGTTTCTTCTTTGTGGCAAAAAAGGATGGAAGCCTCCGGCCGTGCATAGACTATAGGGGTCTAAATGGGATTACCGTGAAGAATACTTATCCGTTGCCACTCATCTCTGTACTTTTTGATCAGCTCAAAGTAGCCACGATATTCTCCAAGATCGATCTGCGGGGGGCATATAATCTGGTTCGAATAAAAAAGGGCGATCAGTGGAAGACGGCCTTCAATACTCACTCAGGCCATTATGAATATCGGGTCATGCCCTTCGGCCTATGTAACGCCCCCGCAGTGTTTCAAGATTTTATTAACGATGTCCTGCGAGAATTCCTGGGGAGATTCGTTGTAGTTTATCTTGACGACATTTTGATTTATTCCCAGTCACTGGAGCAACACCGTACTCATGTCAAACAGGTACTTCAGAAACTTCGCCAGCACTGCCTCTTCGCTAAACTCGAGAAATGCGAGTTTGAAGTCACTCAGGTCACGTTCCTCGGATACGTCATCTCACCTCGTGGCTTCTCCATGGATCCCAGTAAAGTACAGGCAGTTCTCGATTGGATCCGGCCAAGCAATCTTAAAGCCATTCAGAGGTTTTTAGGATTCGCTAACTACTATAGGCGATTCATCCAGTCATTCTCTGTATTGGTGGCTCCGATTACAGCCCTTACACGTAAAGGGGCCGATACCGTTAATTGGTCCTCTACGGCCTTGACGTCTTTTCAAAAGTTAAAAGAGGCCTTCATCTCTGCACCTGTCCTCCGACACCCCAATCCGGAATTACCGTTTATTCTCGAAGTAGATGCCTCTGACGTCGGGGCGGGTGCCATCCTTTCCCAGAAAGATATCACTGATCACTGTTTGCATCCCTGTGCCTTTTTTTCCAGAAAATTTTCCTCCGCTGAGACCCACTATGACGTTGGGAATAGAGAATTGCTGGTTATCAAGTGGGCATTTGAAGAGTGGCGCCACTGGCTAGAGGGAGCTAATCATGTGGTTACAGTATATACTGACCACAAAAATCTACAGTACATTCAATCTGCTAAAATTGTGAACTCCAGGCAAGCTCGATGGGTCCTTTTCTTCTCCCGCTTCAACTTTACAATTACGTTCCGGCCCGGATCCAAGAACATTAAGGCAGACGCCTTGTCTCGCAGTTTTATCGCCTCTCATCCTTCCCTCGCAGAAACCGCTTTCATTATTCCGGCATCCAAAGTAGTCCTTGGCCTAACTCAGGATCTTGGCACAACCCTCCGGGGTCTCCAACGGTTGGCACCATCAGCTACTCCCAGGGGTAAATTATTCGTACCAGCTTATCTGAGGAGGACGGTCTTCACTGAATGTCATGATAATAAAACCTCAGGTCACCCTGGAGTATCCAAGACATTGGAACTTCTGTCTCGTTCCGTCTGGTGGCCTTCCTTGGCAGCAGATACCAAAGAGTTTGTGTTATCCTGTGAAACCTGTGCCAGGAATAAATCTTCTCGCAAACGTCCTGCCGGGCCTCTTATGCCATTATCCGTTCCAACGAGACCCTGGACCCACATATCGATGGACTTCATCGTAGAATTACCACGCTCATCCAGCTTTAACACCATCTGGGTGATAGTAGACAGATTTAGTAAGATGGCACATTTCATCCCTCTTGTAGGATTGCCATGTGCTAAAACCTTGGCATCTCTATTCATTCAGCACGTTTTCAAGCTCCATGGACTTCCTGTTAATATTGTCTCTGACCGCGGCTCCCAATTTGTAGCCACATTCTGGAGAGCATTCTGTGCCCAATTAGGAATTAAACTCTGTCTATCTTCAGGGTATCACCCACAATCCAACGGACAAACGGAGAGGGTTAATCAATCCCTTGAGCAATTTCTCTGTTTATATGTAACTAAATGCCATAGTGATTGGGCTGCTCTGCTTCCATGGGCAGAGTTCGCCTACAACAACTCGTGCCATTCATCTACGCTGGTATCGCCATTCTTCTGTAACCTCGGATTCCATCCTCGGTCCAACTCGCTGGAAGTCTCGAATCAAGCCAAATCTAGTTCTTCGATTTCTTATCTGTGCCGGATATGGAGAAAGGTTCACCTTGCCCTCAAACAAGCTTCGTTTAAGTCTAAGCATTATGCTGATCAACATCGTGGACCATGTCCTTTCAAGGTCGGGGACAAGGTGTGGCTATCTACCCGCAACATTAAACTTAAGCAACCTTGTAGGAAGTTAGGTCCTAGGTTTATTGGACCCTTCTCCATTATTAAACAGATTAATCCCGTGGCTTTCAAGTTGAAACTTACTCCTTCACTCAAGATTCCTAACACATTCCATTGTTCCTTGTTGAAAGCAGTCACATGTTCACATAAATTCAGACCACGTCAATTGCACAGACCTCGTCCTGTCTCGGTCAGAGGACACCAAGAGTTCATTGTTGAAAAGATCCTAGACTCCAAAAAGGTGCAAAGTCAAATCCACTTTTTGGTCCACTGGAAAGGCTACGGCCCGGAGGAACGGTCTTGGGTGCCGCAGAAGCATCTACATGCTAACCAACTCATTAAGGACTTTTTTAAAAAGTATCCTGGGAAACCTGGAAGTCGGGGTGCATTGACCCCTCCTCAAGGGGGGGGTACTGTTACGAGCCGCGGCTCCCCGACGGGCCGCCGCGGCTCGCTTCCGGCTCTCCCAGGCGCCCCGGCCGTCTCCATGACGACCGGGGTCTCACTTCCGCCTCTGACGTCCCGGTTGCCTAGGCAACAACCGGGACGCTGTAATCCGGAGGCCGCAGCGCCCGGCCAGCGGGCTGACACCCGGGCATATTCCTGCAGGGAAAGGTAGGGCTATTTAGGCATTTGAGTAGACTCTGTGAGAGTCTTTTTGATTCAGAATTTGTGCTGTCCTGTCTCTGCCAGTATGGTCTCGGTGCAGAGATTATGCTGTGGGAGGGGTTGTATTACTATTACTCCTATTGGTTCTCCTTGCTATTTAAGGCAGTGAGGACTTAGCCTCATTGCCAGTTATAGCTTCCTGTTTAGCTAGGCTCCTGTTCCTGTTTCCCTGCTCCTGTGCTTATTCTATTATTGGATTTCCCGTGTATGACCCCTGGCTTGTTCTTGGACTTCGTTGTATTGCCTGTGACCCCTGACTTCGGCTCGTTTTCTGTTATCCCTGTCTGCTGCCGGCCCTTGACCTTTGCCTGGATCTCACATCGCTGTGTTCTACTACGCTGCCTCAGGGTTCTCCCCAGTCAGTGCACACTACACGACCCTCCGTTCGTCTGCTGCCAAGTCTGTCCCCACCACTAGGGGCTCCAGTGAACACCAGACATCGGAGCAGATTCCGGGTTCTGTCGTGCTGACTGAAGGAGTTCCTAACAGGGTCCTGGCATTCATGTGGATGTTTCTTTGACAGGTACCACTTACTTAAACATTGTTGCAGACCACGTACACCCCTTCATGGCAACGGTATTCCCTGATGGCAGTGGCCTCTTTCAGCTGGATAATGCGCCCTGCCACACTGCAGAAATTCTTCAGGAATGGTTTGAGGAACATGACAAAGAGTTGTTGACTTGGCCTCCAAGTTCTCCAGATCTCACTCCGATCGAGCATCTGTAGGATGTGCTGGAAAAGCAAGTCCGAGCCATGGAGGCCCCACCTGGCAACTTACAGGACTTAAATGAACTGCCGTTAACGTCCTGGGGCCAGATACCACAGCACTCCTCCAGACGTCATGTGGAGTCCATGCCTTCGACCGGTCAGAGCTGTTTGGGCGGCACCAGGGGGACACTGTAGTAGGCAGCTGGTTTTAATATTGTGGCTGATCGGTGTATGTGAAGGGGACAGAAAAACATTAAAAGTCGGTAGTCTGTACATTATAGATTTTTTTATATTGTCATTGAAAAGAGACTCACATTATTTTCTAAATTGAACTTCTTTCCCTCAGAAGATATTATGTATAGGAAAATTAGGCCCCGATCCAACCAAGTAACACCCACATTAGTCAAAAGCATGTCCCTACAATGTACCAAAAGTCAAGACTGT
Organism: Mixophyes fleayi; assembly: GCF_038048845.1. Classification (NCBI taxonomy): domain Eukaryota; kingdom Metazoa; phylum Chordata; class Amphibia; order Anura; family Limnodynastidae; genus Mixophyes; species Mixophyes fleayi. Next base: position 334,785,280 of record NC_134404.1, on the reverse strand, counting down.
CCTAGGAAAATTGGGATTGTTGGCAGTTATATTAACCATCTGAACAGACCCCTTGTAACAATACAAACATTACATTACTGTGTGTCACGGTTGTTGAGTTTCATCTGAATTCAGCTATTAAGCCATTTTTTGGCAGGTATAAAGTCTGAACGCCCCATGTACCTCTGGGTAACAGCATGTGACATCATCGAACTGCAGGCAGTCTATCTGCCTGGGCTCCAAGTGATCACATGACATGTCGCAAGAACTTCACTTAGCCAGTTTTTGCTGATGAAGGACTTTGTATGGGAGAATTCTTCTAAGTATCATTACAGTACCACCACAAGACCTGTTCTGTTAATGCCATCTAAGAGAGCTGAAACAAAATCACTTATTGCTACTATTAATTATTTTTTTCAACATCTTTTTTTAAATGAATACGGCTGTTATTAATATATACAAAAGTTTAGTTCTAGTCTTTTTTTCAATTTAAAGAGCTGAACAGGGTTTATAGAGCGACAGGTAACATTCATCTTTCTGGAGATTTTTTGCAATAATATTTTTTACACAGCAATAATATATAATCAAATTACGTTTGTCCCACATAAACTGAGATGATGAAAAATAGAACCGTAAACCTAAAATATAATCTTAACATCTCAGTAAACTTCCATGAACTCCTACTGGATATCGTTAATGAAAGGAAGAGAGCTGCAACAGCAAAGGATAGAGCTGGTTGCTTGTGATTGGTGTCAGGAAATAGGGGCATTATATTTTGGTTAGAGATGTTGGGGGCAGCACTGTATACTGGTCTGATGGGGCTACATTGTATTTTGGTTAGAGATGTTGGGGCAGCACTGTATACTGGTCTGATGGGGATACATTGTATTCTGGTCAGAGATGTTGGGGCAGCTCTGTATACTGGTCTGATGGGGCTACATTGTATTCTGGTCAGAGATATTGGGGCGGCACTGTATACTGGTCTGATGGGGCTACATTGTATTTTGGTTAGAGATGTTGGGGCAGCACTGTATACTGGTCTGATGGGGCTACATTGTATTCTGGTCAGAGATGTTGGGACAGCACTGTATACTGGTCTGATGGGGCCACATTGTATTTTGGTTAGAGATGTTGGGGCAGCACTGTATACTAGTCTGATGGGGCCACATTGTATTTTGGTTAGAGATGTTGGGGCAGCACTGTATACTGGTCTGACGGGGCTACATTGTATTTTGGTTAGAGATGTTGGGACAGCACTGTATACTAGTCTGATGGGGCCACATTGTATTTTGGTTAGAGATGTTGGGGCAGCACTGTATACTGGTCTGATGGGGCCACATTGTATTTTGGTTAGAGATGTTGGGACAGCACTGTATACTGGTCTGATGGGGCCACATTGTATTTTGGTTAGAGATGTTGGGGCAGCACTGTATACTAGTCTGATGGGGCCACATTGTATTTTGGTTAGAGATGTTGGGGCAGCACTGTATACTAGTCTGATGGGGCCACATTGTATTTTGGTTAGAGATGTTGGGGCAGCACTGTATACTGGTCTGATGGGGCTACATTGTATTCTGGTCAGAGATGTTGGGACAGCACTGTATACTGGTCTGATGAGGCTACATTGCATTTTGGTCAGAGATGTTGGGAAAGCACTGTATACTGGTCTGACGGGGCTACATTGTATTTTGGTTAGAGATGTTGGGGGCAGCACTGTATACTGGTCTGATGGGGCTACATTGTATTCTGGTCAGAGATGTTGGGACAGCACTGTATACTGGTCTGATGAGGCTACATTGCATTTTGGTCAGAGATGTTGGGACAGCACTGTATACTGGTCTGACGGGGCTACATTGTATTTTGGTTAGAGATGTTGGGGGCAGCACTGTATACTGGTCTGACGGGGCTACATTGTATTTTGGTCAGAGATGTTGGGACAGCACTGTATACTGGTCTGATGGGGCTACATTGTATTTTGGTCAGAGATGTTGGGGCAGCACTGTACACTGGTCTGATGGGGCCACATTGTATTTTGGTTAGAGATGTTGGGGCAGCACTGTATACTAGTCTGATGGGGCCACATTGTATTTTGGTTAGAGATGTTGGGGCAGCACTGTATACTGGTCTGATGGGGCTACATTGTATTCTGGTCAGAGATGTTGGGACAGCACTGTATACTGGTCTGATGAGGCTACATTGCATTTTGGTCAGAGATGTTGGGACAGCACTGTATACTGGTCTGACGGGGCTACATTGTATTTTGGTTAGAGATGTTGGGGGCAGCACTGTATACTGGTCTGACAGGGCTACATTGTATTTTGGTCAGAGATGTTGGGACAGCACTGTATACTGGTCTGATGGGGCTACATTGTATTTTGGTCAGAGATGTTGGGGCAGCACTGTACACTGGTCTGATGGGGATACATTGTATTTTGGTCAGAGATGTTGGGGCAGCACTGTATACTGGTCTGATGGGGCCACATTGTATTTTGGTTAGAGATGTTGGGGGCAGCACTGTATACTGGTCTGATGGGGCTACATTGTATTCTGGTCAGAGATGTTGGGACAGCACTGTATACTGGTCTGATGAGGCTACATTGCATTTTGGTCAGAGATGTTGGGACAGCACTGTATACTGGTCTGACGGGGCTACATTTTATTTTGGTTAGAGATGTTGGGGGCAGCACTGTATACTGGTCTGACGGGGCTACATTGTATTTTGGTCAGAGATGTTGGGACAGCACTGTATACTGGTCTGATGGGGCTACATTGTATTTTGGTCAGAGATGTTGGGGCAGCACTGTACACTGGTCTGATGGGGATACATTATATTTTGGTCAGAGATGTTGGGGCAGCACTGTATACTGGTCTGATGGGGCCACATTGTATTTTGGTTAGAGATGTTGGGGGCAGCACTGTATACTGGTCTGACGGGGCTACATTGTATTTTGGTCAGAGATGTTGGGACAGCACTGTACACTGGTCTGATGGGGATACATTGTATTTTGGTCAGAGATGTTGGGACACCACTGTATACTGGTCTGATGGGGCTACATTGTATTCTGGTCAGAGATGTTGTGGCAGCACTGTATACTGGTCTGATGGGCTACATTGTATTTTGGTCAGAGATGTTAGGGCAGCACTGTACACTGGTCTGATGGGGCTACATTGTATTTTGGTTACAGATGTTGTGGTAGCACTGTATACTGGTCTGATGGGGCTACAATGTATTTTGGTCAGAGATGTTGGGGCAGCACTGTATACTGGTCTGATGGGGCTACAATGTATTTTGGTCAGAGATGTTTTGGCAGCACTGTACACTGGTCTGATGGGGATACATTGTATTCTGGTCAGAGATGTTGTGGCAGCACTGTATACTGGTCTGATGGGGCTACAATGTATTTTGGTCAGAGATGTTGGGGCAGCACTGTATACTGGTCTGACGGGGCTACATTGTATTTTGGTTAGAGATGTTGGGGGCAGCACTGTATACTGGTCTGACGGGGCTACATTGTATTTTGGTCAGAGATGTTGGGACAGCACTGTATACTGGTCTGATGGGGCTACATTGTATTTTGGTCAGAGATGTTGGGGCAGCACTGTACACTGGTCTGATGGGGCCACATTGTATTTTGGTTAGAGATGTTGGGGCAGCACTGTATACTAGTCTGATGGGGCCACATTGTATTTTGGTTAGAGATGTTGGGGCAGCACTGTATACTGGTCTGATGGGGCTACATTGTATTCTGGTCAGAGATGTTGGGACAGCACTGTATACTGGTCTGATGAGGCTACATTGCATTTTGGTCAGAGATGTTGGGACAGCACTGTATACTGGTCTGACGGGGCTACATTGTATTTTGGTTAGAGATGTTGGGGGCAGCACTGTATACTGGTCTGACAGGGCTACATTGTATTTTGGTCAGAGATGTTGGGACAGCACTGTATACTGGTCTGATGGGGCTACATTGTATTTTGGTCAGAGATGTTGGGGCAGCACTGTACACTGGTCTGATGGGGATACATTGTATTTTGGTCAGAGATGTTGGGGCAGCACTGTATACTGGTCTGATGGGGCCACATTGTATTTTGGTTAGAGATGTTGGGGGCAGCACTGTATACTGGTCTGATGGGGCTACATTGTATTCTGGTCAGAGATGTTGGGACAGCACTGTATACTGGTCTGATGAGGCTACATTGCATTTTGGTCAGAGATGTTGGGACAGCACTGTATATTGGTCTGACGGGGCTACATTTTATTTTGGTTAGAGATGTTGGGGGCAGCACTGTATACTGGTCTGACGGGGCTACATTGTATTTTGGTCAGAGATGTTGGGACAGCACTGTATACTGGTCTGATGGGGCTACATTGTATTTTGGTCAGAGATGTTGGGGCAGCACTGTACACTGGTCTGATGGGGATACATTATATTTTGGTCAGAGATGTTGGGGCAGCACTGTATACTGGTCTGATGGGGCCACATTGTATTTTGGTTAGAGATGTTGGGGGCAGCACTGTATACTGGTCTGACGGGGCTACATTGTATTTTGGTCAGAGATGTTGGGACAGCACTGTACACTGGTCTGATGGGGATACATTGTATTTTGGTCAGAGATGTTGGGACACCACTGTATACTGGTCTGATGGGGCTACATTGTATTCTGGTCAGAGATGTTGTGGCAGCACTGTATACTGGTCTGATGGGCTACATTGTATTTTGGTCAGAGATGTTAGGGCAGCACTGTACACTGGTCTGATGGGGCTACATTGTATTTTGGTTACAGATGTTGTGGTAGCACTGTATACTGGTCTGATGGGGCTACAATGTATTTTGGTCAGAGATGTTGGGGCAGCACTGTATACTGGTCTGATGGGGCTACAATGTATTTTGGTCAGAGATGTTTTGGCAGCACTGTACACTGGTCTGATGGGGATACATTGTATTCTGGTCAGAGATGTTGTGGCAGCACTGTATACTGGTCTGATGGGGCTACAATGTATTTTGGTCAGAGATGTTGGGGCAGCACTGTATACTGGTCTGACGGGGCGACAATGTATTTTGATCAGAGATGTTGGGGCAGCACTGTATACTGGTCTGATGGGGATACATTGTATTCTGGTCAGAGATGTTGTGGCAGCACTGTATACTGGTCTGATGGGGATACATTGTATTTTGGTCAGAGATGTTGGGGCAGCACTGTATACTGGTCTGATGGGGTTACATTGTATTTTGGTTACAGATGTTGGGGGCAGCACTGTATACTGGTCTGATGGTGCTACATTGTATTTTGGTTAGAGATGTTGGGGTAGCAATGTATACAGGTCTGATTGGGCCACATTGTATTATGGTGAGAGATGTTGGGACAGCACTGTATACTGGTCTGATGGGGCTACATTGTATTTTGGTTACAGATGTTGGGGCAGCACTGTATACTGGTCTGATGGGTCTACATTGTATTTTGGTTAGAGATGTTGGGGCAGCACTGTAAACTGGTCTGATGGGTCTACATTGTATTTTGGTTACAGATGTTGGGGCAGCACTGTATACTGGTCTGATAGGGCTACATTGTATTTTGGTCAGAGATGTTGGGACAGCACTGTATACTGGTCTGATAGGGATACATTGTATTTTGGTTACAGATGTTGGGGGCAGCATTGTATACTGGTCTGATGGCGCTACATTGTATTTTAGTTACAGATGTTGGGGGTGCACTGTATACTGGTCTGGTGGGGATACATTGTATTTTGGTTAGAGATGTTGGGGCAGCTCTGTATACTGGTCTGATGGGGATACATTGTATTCTGGTCAGAGATGTTGGGGCAGCTCTGTATACTGGTCTGATGGGGCTACATTGTATTCTGGTCAGAGATGTTGGGGCAGCTCTGTATACTGGTGTCACGGGCACTAGGAGTCTTTACCCAGGGATCACCAGATGGTAGGCTTACCAGAGCAATGTAGATGGTAATAGGGTACTCTGGTAGCTGGGTGATCACGGAACATGAAATGATGGCCGATGAGATGCTCAGGAAAGTCTATGACTAGCAACACTGGAAATGAGGTAATGATAAACAAGGAACTGTATGGACAAGGACACGTGAAGGTAGTCAGTGGTCTGCGATAGCAAGTTGTACCACTGCTATAGTGAGGAGGAATGTCCAACAGAAACAAGGAGGTGATGAGAGTCAGCGGTCTGCGGGTAGCAAGTTGCACCGCTGTCTGAGTGAAGGAATGGAATCCAAGTGGAGGTATCCAGGTAGTCAGTGGTCTGCGGTAGCAAGTTGTACCACTGCTATGTGAGAGAATGATGGAACAGGTGATACCGGAAACAGGGATCAGTGGTCTGACATCAGCAAGTTGTACCACTGAATATATATGTGAGGAGGTGCACAGGGGAAGACTGCAACACAGGATATACACAGGCACCTTATACACGATCCACAGTAATATGCACAATATAGATATATATATATATAAATGACTGAGCAGGTCTGCAATCTAGAAAGTCTCTTGAAGTAGTCCAGCACAATGATAACACAGTCAATGATGGCAATAGACTCAGCGGATAGCAGACTCCAGAGAGAGCCAAACACAGTCCAGCAAGGTATGCAATACACAGCACAGTCAATGAGAAGTATGCATACCGTGGTTCAGCAGTAGCAGTCAGATGGGATAGCAGCGGTACCTGAGCGGCTGGAGGCCGACTGGATAGGAAGTCCCTGGATAGGTGAAGCAGCGGTCAGCAGGTGCAGCGCACAGGTGAGTAGACCGACAGGGACACGAATCCACCGGAGTCAGCAACAGGTGGAACTGGACTTATAGGAAACCCAGGAGAATGGAGATGATCCAGCAGAGGGTAGTAGAAGAGATACAAATCCAATGCTGACTGGAGGGTAGAGACCAGTGGAACACGTGAAGGCGTGGAGAGTGGATCAGCAGGAGATGGACGATAGCGCTGACCACAGCGGCAGGACTCAGCGGCACACGGAGGTAACCAGTAGCAACCACAGGAACCAACAGCGATGGGAAACAGGAGTGCAGTTCAGGGCAGGAGCAGATGATCACGAAGTGTAGCAGATGATAATGAAAAGCGGCAGTCTCGAGGAAGCCACAGCAAAGATGAGATGAGAGTGTAGTGCACGGAGGCAGCGGGTAGTAATCAGCTGGCAGTCACGATGTTGAACACAGGCGAGTTGCAAGCAGGAGACTGTAGTGCACAGCGGCAGCGGATAGTAGTCAGCTGGCAGTCACGATGTTGAACACAGGCGAGTTGCAAGCAGAAGACTGTAGTGCACAGAGGCAGCGGATAGTAATCAGCTGGCAGTCACGATGTTGAACACAGGCGAGTTGCAAGCAGGAGACTGTAGTGCACAGAGGCAGCGGATAGTAGTCAGCTGGCAGTCACGATGTTGAACACAGGCAAGTTGCAAGCAGGAGACTGTAGTGCACAGAGGCAGCGGATAGTAGTCAGCTGGCAGTCACGATGTTAAACACAGGCAAGTTGCAAGCAGGAGACTGTAGTGCACAGAGGCAACGGATAGTAGTCAGCAAACAGACTTGATGAGAAGCAGGTGAATGAGGTAAAAGCTGGAGTGCACGGAGGCAGCGGATAGCAATGAGCAAACAGTAATGATGATACAGTTGATGGTAGAAGTGGTATGGAACCACAGAGATAGAAGTGGTTTGGAAACCACAGGAATCAGCAGGGCTGAATACACGAGTAATACAGGAACACCTTCAGAGACTCATGAGGAATGAGACTCCAAGATCAGGCAACGTGGTGTTGACCACAGGTGCTTAATATAGGGAGGTTGCCTGATCTGCCAATTAAGTTAAAGGAGTATACACTGAAATATAGAAAAGGGCTGCGCATGCGCAGACCCTCAGGATGGTGGACGGCCACGGTTCCTAAATGTCCGGGAAGAGGCACTCACGGTCCGGTGAGTGACAGTACCCCCCCTTTTAAAGGTGGGCACAGAACGCCTGGAACCGGGCTTGTCCGGATTTTTGGAGTAAAACTTCTTCAAAAGGGCAGGAGCATTAAGATCTTCAGCTTTGATCCAAGAGCGCTCCTCAGGACCAAAGCCCTTCCAATGAACGAGGAAATGGAGGACTCCTCGCGAAATTTTTGCATCTAGTACCTCGGTAATCTCAAAATCCTCCTCCTGATGAACTTGAACTGGCTGCGGAGCTGAGGGAGGAATTGAAAAACGGTTGATAATAAGAGGTTTGAGCAAAGATACATGGAAGGCATTAGAAATCCGAAGACTCTTAGGAAGAAGGAGTTTCACACATACTGGATTGATAACTTGAATGATCCTATAAGGACCAATAAAACGAGGGGCGAATTTCATGGATGGAACCTTCAAACGAATATTTTTTGTGGATAACCAAACACGATCTCCAATTTTCAGTGGTGGAATAGCCCGCCTCTTCTTATCAGCGAAAGATTTATATTTGACAGATGTCTTCTTTAAACAGGTTCTGACCTGAGACCAGATATTTTTAAAGGTCTGACAAACCGTTTCCACCGCAGGAACTTGGGTGGGCGGGAGGGCAGGAAATTCCGGAAAAGACGGATGGTGACCGTAGACCACAAAGAATGGAGTTTTGGATGATGACTCATGGTACATGTTGTTATGGGCGAACTCAGCCCAAGGGAGTAACTCTACCCAGTTGTCTTGATTGGCTGAAGAAAATATCCTTATAAAAGTCTCAAGATCTTGATTGACACGTTCGGTTTGTCCATTGGATTGTGGATGGTAAGAAGATGAGAGTGCTAATCGTATGCCCAAGGTTTTACAAAGGGCTCGCCAGAATCTGGACACGAATTGTACTCCTCTATCAGACACAATCTCAGATGGACATCCATGGATACGGAAGATTTCTTTAATGAAATGTTCAGCCAGGATAGACGAGGAAGGCAAACCAGACAGAGGGATGAAATGAGCCATCTTCGAAAATCTGTCCACTACCACCCAAATAGTGTTATGGTTCTTACTAGGTGGTAAGTCAGTAACGAAATCCATACTAATATGGGTCCATGGTTTGGACGGAATGGGTAGTGGTCGCAGCAACCCTGCTGGGGTTCTGCGGGAGGATTTGAATTGCGAACATAATTCACAGGAAGCAATGAACTCTTTGACGTCTCTCCTCATTGAAGGCCACCAGTAACTTCGAGAGAGGATCTCAAAAGTCTTATGTTCACCGGCGTGTCCAGAAAAACGAGAGGCATGGAACCACGAAAGGATTTTCTTCCTTAGAGTAGGAGGCACGAGGGTTTTCCCAAATGGTAGCGTTTTGGTGGATGAAGCAGCCAGTGAGATACATTTGGGGTCTAGAATGGTATGGTTGGAAACCTCTTCTATATCAGAGGACGTAACAAAGGCTCTAGATAAGGCATCAGCTTTTTTGTTTTTGGCAGCTGGTTTGAAGGTAATTATTAATTCAAAACGGGAAAAGAAAAGAGACCATCTTGCTTGACGAGGGTTCAAGCATTGGGCAGACTGGAGATATGACAAGTTCTTATGATCCGTGAAGATCGTCACCGGATGGCGAGCTCCCTCCAACAAGTATCTCCATTCCTCTAATGCGGCTTTGATAGCCAGTAATTCCTTGTCTCCGATGGTATAATTCTTCTCTGCGGGTAGGAGACCCCGAGAATAGAAGGCACAAGGGTGGAATTTTTGCTGTTCCGAGCGTTGGGAGAGAATAGCTCCTAAGCCCACATTAGAGGCATCTACTTCTAGAAAAAAAGGGAGTGTCACATCAGGCTGACGAAGGATTGGAGCCGAAGAGAAGGACTCTTTTAATGTTTGAAAGGCTTGAATAGCCTCAGTAGACCATTGCTTAGGATTAGCCCCTTTTCGAGTCAGGGCCACAATAGGAGATGCAATGGAAGAAAAGTCTTGAATGAAGCGTCTATAGTAATTGGCAAAACCTAAAAAACGCTGGATGGCACGAAGAGTAGTTGGCTGGGGCCAATGTAGTACAGCATTTACTTTGTCAGGATCCATCTTCAGACCAATTCCGGAAACAATATACCCCAAGAATGGAATCTGGGGTAATTCGAATGAACATTTTTCTAATTTACAGAACAATGAATTTTTCCGTAGCCTGGAGAGGACTTCTGCCACATGTTGGTGGTGAGAAGGCAGGTCCTGTGAAAAAATCAATATGTCGTCCAGATAGACGACGACACATACATATAATAAGTCCCGGAAAATCTCATTGATGAAGCCCTGAAAAACAGCGGGGGCATTACATAGCCCGAAAGGCATTACCAGATATTCGTAATGCCCGTCTCTGGTGTTAAACGCCGTCTTCCATTCGTCACCGGAACGAATTCTGATTAAATTGTAGACACCACGAAGATCCAACTTAGTAAAAATACGGGCTCCCTTGATGCGGTCAAATAGCTCAGTGATCAACGGAATGGGATACCGATTCTTGATAGTAATGGCATTGAGTCCACGAAAATCTATACAAGGGCGTAATGATCCATCCTTCTTTTTGACAAAGAAGAACCCAGCTCCAGCGGGCGAGGTGGAAGGTCGAATGAACCCACGCTGGAGGTTCTCCCGTATATATTCAGATGTAGCTTGAGTTTCAGGTAACGAGAGTGGATAGACCCGGCCCCTGGGAGGAGTCTTGCCAGGAAGAAGATCAATCGGACAATCCCAAGAACGATGAGGAGGAAGACGTTCAGACTGAGCTTTATCAAAAACATCGGTAAATGAAGCATATTGAGGAGGGAGTCCCGGTGAAATAGCTGAGATGGAAGCTTGCTGTACCTTGAGAGGAATGACTTGGGAAAGGCAATGATGGTGACATTCAGGCCCCCAAGACGTGACTTGAGGGGTGCGCCAGTCAATCTGGGGAGAGTGACACTGAAGCCATGGAAGGCCTAGGACAATCGGACTTGTCGTAACAGGAAGAATTAAAAACGATATCTCTTCATGATGCAGAGCGCCAATCTGAAGGGTTACTGGAGACGTACTCTGGGTGATGAGACCGTTGATGAGACGTGATCCATCAATAGCCGTCACAGTAATGGGAGTTTTTAAGGTAATCATTGGTAGAGACCATTGATTAACTAACGATTTGGAAATAAAATTTCCTGCTGCTCCGGAATCAATCAATGCCTGTGACTCAAAGGTCTTGGTAGCAAAGGAAATAGTCACATCAAAAGCGCAGACTTTAGATTTCATAGACGATGGAGAGGACTCCAGGGACCCTAACTTCACCTCTCCAGAACTAGTTAGGGCCTGGCATTTCCCGATCTCTTAGGGCAGGAGCTGAGGACATGAGTGGAATCAGCACAATAGATACAGAGTCTATTCTTGACTCTTCGTTTCCTCTCCTCAGAAGATAACTTGGAACGTCCTATCTCCATGGGAATCACAGCGGGTGACACTGGACGAAACTGAGGGTTAGAGCGAAAAGGTGTTTTAGCAGAAGTCGTTTTCTCAGCCTCTCTTTCACGAAATCTCATATCAACACGATGGCATAGAGAGATCAAATCTTCAAGTGACGAAGGAAGCTCTTGGGTAGTCAGTGCATCTTTAATTTTATCGGAAAGCCCCTGCCAGAAGGCGGCAACCAGGGCTTCAGTGTTCCACTGAAGTTCAGAGGCTAGGATCCTAAATTGAATGACGTACTGGCCTACAGTATGAGATCCTTGTCGCAGACGGAGGATACTGGAAGCAGCGGAGGTCACACGACCTGGTTCATCGAACACACTTCGGAATGTAGAAATGAATTTGGCACTATCTTGTAATATTGGATCGTTCCTCTCCCACAGAGGGGAGGCCCAAGCCAGGGCTTGTCCTGACAACAAAGAGATAAGATAGGCCACTCTGGAACGATGGGTAGAAAAATTTTGAGGTTGGAGCTCAAAATGGACTGAACATTGGTTAAGGAAACCCCTACAAGTTTTGGGGTCTCCATCGTACTTTGACGGAGTAGGCAGGTGAAGCGTGGAAGCTATAGACACCTGGGATGGCAATGGGGAAACGGAGGAAAGCACAGGAGCTTCAGTAGTAGCTGTCACAGTCTGTCCAGATGTTCCTTGGGAGGTTAATGACTGATAACACTGAAGTAACAGCTGTTGGCGGGCATCCTGTTGCTCCACACGGCTAACCAGATGTTGCAGCATCTCTTTGGCGGTCGGTTCCACATCTGGGTCTGTCATGGCCTGATCTTACTGTCACGGGCACTAGGAGTCTTTACCCAGGGATCACCAGATGGTAGGCTTACCAGAGCAATGTAGATGGTAATAGGGTACTCTGGTAGCTGGGTGATCACGGAACATGAAATGATGGCCGATGAGATGCTCAGGAAAGTCTATGACTAGCAACACTGGAAATGAGGTAATGATAAACAAGGAACTGTATGGACAAGGACACGTGAAGGTAGTCAGTGGTCTGCGATAGCAAGTTGTACCACTGCTATAGTGAGGAGGAATGTCCAACAGAAACAAGGAGGTGATGAGAGTCAGCGGTCTGCGGGTAGCAAGTTGCACCACTGTCTGAGTGAAGGAATGGAATCCAAGTGGAGGTATCCAGGTAGTCAGTGGTCTGCGGTAGCAAGTTGTACCACTGCTATGTGAGAGAATGATGGAACAGGTGATACCGGAAACAGGGATCAGTGGTCTGACATCAGCAAGTTGTACCACTGAATATATATGTGAGGAGGTGCACAGGGGAAGACTGCAACACAGGATATACACAGGCACCTTATACACGATCCACAGTAATATGCACAATATAGATATATATATATATAAATGACTGAGCAGGTCTGCAATCTAGAAAGTCTCTTGAAGTAGTCCAGCACAATGATAACACAGTCAATGATGGCAATAGACTCAGCGGATAGCAGACTCCAGAGAGAACCAAACACAGTCCAGCAAGGTATGCAATACACAGCACAGTCAATGAGAAGTATGCATACCGTGGTTCAGCAGTAGCAGTCAGATGGGATAGCAGCGGTACCTGAGCGGCTGGAGGCCGACTGGATAGGAAGTCCCTGGATAGGTGAAGCAGCGGTCAGCAGGTGCAGCGCACAGGTGAGTAGACCGACAGGGACACGAATCCACCGGAGTCAGCAACAGGTGGAACTGGACTTATAGGAAACCCAGGAGAATGGAGATGATCCAGCAGAGGGTAGTAGAAGAGATACAAATCCAATGCTGACTGGAGGGTAGAGACCAGTGGAACACGTGAAGGCGTGGAGAGTGGATCAGCAGGAGATGGACGATAGCGCTGACCACAGCGGCAGGACTCAGCGGCACACGGAGGTAACCAGTAGCAACCACAGGAACCAACAGCGATGGGAAACAGGAGTGCAGTTCAGGGCAGGAGCAGATGATCACGAAGTGTAGCAGATGATAATGAAAAGCGGCAGTCTCGAGGAAGCCACAGCAAAGATGAGATGAGAGTGTAGTGCACGGAGGCAGCGGGTAGTAATCAGCTGGCAGTCACGATGTTGAACACAGGCGAGTTGCAAGCAGGAGACTGTAGTGCACAGCGGCAGCGGATAGTAGTCAGCTGGCAGTCACGATGTTGAACACAGGCGAGTTGCAAGCAGAAGACTGTAGTGCACAGAGGCAGCGGATAGTAATCAGCTGGCAGTCACGATGTTGAACACAGGCGAGTTGCAAGCAGGAGACTGTAGTGCACAGAGGCAGCGGATAGTAGTCAGCTGGCAGTCACGATGTTGAACACAGGCAAGTTGCAAGCAGGAGACTGTAGTGCACAGAGGCAGCGGATAGTAGTCAGCTGGCAGTCACGATGTTAAACACAGGCAAGTTGCAAGCAGGAGACTGTAGTGCACAGAGGCAACGGATAGTAGTCAGCAAACAGACTTGATGAGAAGCAGGTGAATGAGGTAAAAGCTGGAGTGCACGGAGGCAGCGGATAGCAATGAGCAAACAGTAATGATGATACAGTTGATGGTAGAAGTGGTATGGAACCACAGAGATAGAAGTGGTTTGGAAACCACAGGAATCAGCAGGGCTGAATACACGAGTAATACAGGAACACCTTCAGAGACTCATGAGGAATGAGACTCCAAGATCAGGCAACGTGGTGTTGACCACAGGTGCTTAATATAGGGAGGTTGCCTGATCTGCCAATTAAGTTAAAGGAGTATACACTGAAATATAGAAAAGGGCTGCGCATGCGCAGACCCTCAGGATGGTGGACGGCCACGGTTCCTAAATGTCCGGGAAGAGGCACTCACGGTCCGGTGAGTGACAACTGGTCTGATGGGGCCACATTGTATTTTGGTTAGAGATGTTGTGGCAGCACTGTATACTGGTCTGATGGGGCTACATTGTATACTGGTTAGAGATGTTTGGGCAGCTCTGTATACTGGTCTGATAGGGATACATTGTATTTTGGTCAAAGATATTGGGGTGGCACTATATACTGGTCTGGTGGGGCTACATTGTATTTTGGTCAGAGATGTTGGGGGCAGCTCTGTATACTGGTCTGATGGGGCTACATTGTATTTTGGTCAGAGATGTTGGGGCAGCACTGTATACTGGTCTGATGGGGATACATTGTATTTTGGTCAGAGATATTGGGGCGGCACTGTATACTGGTCTGATAGGGATACATTGTATTTTGGTTACAGATGTTTGGGCAGCACTATATACTGGTCTGATGGGGCTACATTGTATGTTGGTCAGAGATGTTGGGGCAGCACTGTATACTGGTCTGATGGGGCTACATTGTATTTTTGGTCAGATATATTGGGGCGGAACTGTATACTGGTCTGATGGGGCCACATTGTATTTTGGTCAGAGATGTTGGGGCAGCACTGTATACTGGTCTGATAGGGATACATTGTATTTTGGTTACAGATGTTTGGGCAGCACTATATACTGGTCTGATGGGGCTACATTGTATGTTGGTCAGAGATGTTGGGGCAGCACTGTATACTGGTCTGATGGGGCTACATTGTATTTTTGGTCAGATATATTGGGGCGGAACTGTATACTGGTCTGATGGGGCCACATTGTATTTTGGTCAGAGATGTTGGGGCAGCACTGTATACTGGTCTGATAGGGATACATTGTATTTTGGTTACAGATGTTGGGGCAGCACTATATACTGGTCTGATGGGGCTACATTGTATTTTGGTTACAGATGTTGGGGCAGCACTGTATACTGGTCTAATGGGGCTACATTGTTTTTTGGTTAGAGATGTTGGGGGCAGCACTGTATACTGGTCTGATGGGGCTACATTGTATGTTAGTCAGAGATGTTGGGGCAGCACTGTATACTGGTCTGATGGGGCTACATTGTATTTTGGTCAGAGATGTTGGGGCAGCACTGTATACTGGTCTGATAGGGATACATTGTATTTTGGTTACAGATGTTGGGGCAGCACTGTATACTGGTCTGATGGGGCTACATTGTTTTTTGGTTACAGATATTGGGGCGGCACTATATACTGGTCTGATGGGGCTACATTGTATGTTAGTCAGAGATATTGGGGCGGCACTGTATACTGGTCTGATGGGGCTACATTGTATTTTGGTCAGAGATGTTGGGGCAGCACTGTATACTCTTCTGATAGAGAGACATTGTATTTTGGTTACAGATGTTGGGGCAGCACTGTATACTGGTCTAATGGGGCTACATTGTTTTTTGGTTAGAGATGTTGGGGCAGCACTGTATACTGGTCTGATGGGGCTACATTGTATTTTGGTTAGAGATGTTGGGGCAGCACTGTATACTGGTCTGATGGTGCTACATTGTATTTTGGTTAGAGATGTTGGGGTAGCAATGTATACTGGTCTGATGGGGCTACATTGTATTCTGGTCAGAGATGTTGGGACAGCACTGTATACTGGTCTGATGGGGCTACATTGTATTTTGGTTACAGATGTTGGGGCAGCACTGTATACTCTTCTGATAGGGAAACATTGTATTTTGGTTACAGATGTTGGGGCAGCACTGTATACAGGTCTGATTGGGCTACATTGTATTCTCGTCAGAGATGTTGGGACAACACTGTATACTGGTCTGATTTGGCTACATTGTATTTTGGATACAGATGTTGGGGCAGCTCTGTATACTGGTCTGATGGGGATACATTGTATTTTGGTTACAGATGTTGGGGGCAGCACTGTATACTGGTCTAATGGGGCTACATTGTATTTTGGATACAGATGTGGGGCAGCACTGTATACTGGTCTGATGGGCTACATTGTATTTTGGTTAGAGATGTTGGGGCAGCACTGTATACTGGTCTGATGGGGATACATTGTATGTATTCTGGTTAGAGATGTTGGGGCAGCACTGTATACTGGTCTGATGGGGCTACATTGTATTCTGGTTAGAGATGTTGGGGCAGCACTGTATACGGTTCTGATGGAACTACATTGTATTTTGGTCAGAGACATTGCGGCAGCACTGTATACTGGTCTGATGGGGCCACATTGTATTTTGGTCAGAGATGTTGGGGCAGCACTGTATACTGGTCTGATGGGGCTACATTGTATTTTGGTTACAGATGTTGGGGGCAGCTCTGTATACTGGTCTGATAGGGATACATTGTATTCTGGTTAGAGATGTTGGGGCAGCACTGTATACTGTTCTGATGGGGATACATTGTATTCTGGTCAGAGATGTTGGGGCAGCACTGTATACTGGTCTGATGGGGCTACATTGTATTTTGGTTACAGATGTTGGGGGCAGCTCTGTATACTGGTCTGATAGGGATACATTGTATTCTGGTTAGAGATGTTGGGGCAGCACTGTATACTGGTCTGATGGGGATACATTGTATTCTGGTCAGAGATGTTGGGGCAGCACTGTATACTGGTCTGATTGGGCCACATTGTATTTTGGTCAGAGATGTTGGGGCAGCACTGTATACTGGTCTGATGGGGCTACATTGTATTTTGGTTACAGATGTTGGGGACAGCTCTGTATACTGGTTTGATAGGGATACATTGTATTCTGGTTAGAGATGTTGGGGCAGCACTCTATACTGGTCTGATGGGGCTACATTGTATTTTGGTTAGAGATGTTGGGGCAGCAATGTATACTGGTCTGATGGGGCCACATTGTATTTTGGTTAGAGATGTTGGGGCAGCACTGTATACTGGTCTGACGGGGCTACATTGTATTCTGGTCAGAGATGTTGGGGCAGCACTGTATACTGGTCTGATGGGGCTACATTGTATTTTGGTTACAGATGTTGGGACAGCACTGTATACTGGTCTGATGGTGATACATTGTATTCTTGTTAGAGATGTTGGGGCAGCACTGTATACTGGTCTGATGGGGATACATTGTATTCTGGTCAGAGATGTTGGGGCAGCACTGTATACTGGTCTGATAGGGCTACATTGTATTTTTGTTACAGATGTTGGGGCAGCACTGTATACTGGTCTGATGGGGCCACATTGTATTTTGGTCAGAGATGTTGGGGCAGCACTGTATACTGGTCTGATGGGGCTACATTGTATTTTGGTCAGAGATGTTGGAGAAGCACTATATACTCTTCTGATAGGGATACATTGTATTTTGGTTACAGATGTTGGGGCAGCACTATATACTGGTCTGATGGGGATACATTGTATTCTGGTTAGAGATGTTGGGACAGCACTGTATACTGGTCTGATGGGGCTACATTCTATTTTGGTCAGAGATGTTGGGGCAGCACTGTATACTGTTCTGATGGGACTACATTGTATTTTGTTCAGAGACATTGGGGCAGCACTGTATACTCTTCTGATAGGGATACATTGTATTTTGGTTACAGATGTTGGGGCAGCACTGTATACTGGTCTGATGGGGATACATTGTATTCTGGTTAGAGATGTTGGGGCAGCACTGTATACTGGTCTGATGGGGATACATTGTATTCTGGTCAGAGATGTTGGGGCAGCACTGTATACTGGTCTGATGGGGCTACAATGTATTTTGGTCAGAGATGTTGGGGCAACACTGTATACTGGTCTGACGGGGCTACAATGTATTTTGGTCAGAGATGTTCGGGCAGCACTGTATACTGGTCTGATGGAAGCTCAGCTGGGGTGCATACCGCCATCCTGCCAGCACTATCCCACCAGCCTGCCCGCGCTATGG
Source organism: Mixophyes fleayi (assembly GCF_038048845.1). Classification (NCBI taxonomy): domain Eukaryota; kingdom Metazoa; phylum Chordata; class Amphibia; order Anura; family Limnodynastidae; genus Mixophyes; species Mixophyes fleayi. The sequence goes on along the minus strand of NC_134404.1, from coordinate 334,767,192 downwards.
GTGCTGTTCCCAGTTTCCCAGTCCTGTGTTCTGCTCTCTGCAGAGCGGGGGAATTAGAGCAAGGAAGTTGTGAGTGGCGCATGAAACATCTTACACGCATGTGCTTTGAAGCCCCATGTGGACCTCCAGAGAGAGCCCAGAAGGGGGACGTTAGTCAACCCAGCACCAGTCTTGAGCCCATCAATAGATAACCTGTTAATTTTAATATATACATTGCTAGTAGAAACCTGTTTCATTACATGTTGTTTATAACGATCATGCACATTTTCTACACTTACTGCTGTCACGTCTCTGCTCTGTAGCATGCGCCATACAATCCATGTCTATGCAGATAATTATATAATAGACCGTTTATAGCAGTGGTATTATAAATCATAATTCAGAATGGGAAACCAATCCAATTAAATTCCAGTAGAGCTTCGCAATGGATCAAATCTGGAATGAACTTTCTACAGATCACATTATCATGTTCTCCACGCACGCCAGCAGCAAATGATACTTCAGTTACAAAAAGCTGCATGGTAGAAAATCTTTAAAAATAGCAGAAGAATAACACAATCAGCGACAGAAGAGATCACAGCTTGTCAGCCCGGAATTATACAACCATATTGATACATGTTCTCAGCAGCAGTTTCTGTCACTGAAATTTATTCCATAGACACCGACCTCTCCTCAGTATTTATGGATTGTTTTCCTACAGACGTAAATATTTCTCACTATATGTTTTCTACAGTTTTTTTGCAACTTGGACTGAGAAATAAACGTTATTCATAGCTGAGTGTTTCATCCACATCTATTTCTGCAGTTACATTTAGAAGTGTCTTTAAAAATAGAATAGGATAGAACTATAACTAAATTCAAATAAGCCAATCATGTGCTTGAGAATATTCATGAATATATTTCCGGGTAAGAGGGGTAAATGCAAGAATTTAAAGGTGGGTGTATATGTATATATATATACATCTAACATAATTTATTTATATAGCGCCACTAATTCTGCAGCGCTGTACAGAGAACTCACTCACATCAGTCCCTGCCCCATTGTAGCTTACAGTCTAAATTCTCTAACATACACACAGACAGAGAGAGACTAGAGTCAATTTAATAGCAGCCAATTAACCTACTAGTATGTTTTTGGATTGTGGGAGGAAACCGGAGCACCCGGAGGAAACCCACGCAAACACGGGGAGAACATACAAACTCCACACAGATAAGGCCATGGTCGGGATTTGAACTCTCGACCCCTCTCCGCGCAACTGGATTCCTCCCTAAGTGTGGCCTGGGGTAATGCAAGTTATGGTGCAGCCCTTTGTGTCAGTACTTAAACCACTGTGTTTTTAGAGGTGCTTGCACTCACACAAAATATTAATCTACAGTCAGGGGAGTTGAGGGGGGGCCTCGCTTGGTGTCCTGGGAGTGAAAACGGGGGTGTAGAATGAAGGGGCTCCTACCTATCCACGCCCCCATCTCAGCTGGTCTGTGTCAGGCGTAATTTCTGGTGCAGTTTCTGCTACTGCAGCTTATCTCTACCACACGTCCAATGTGAAGCCTAATTGCTGAACATATACACTTTGGCCTCATTTAGAGTAGACCGCGAGTCCCCAACGGAGGTTTTAAACTATGGCTGCAAAATTGATATGTGGCACTACAGGTCCCAGCTGGCCATTGATTCTAAGGCATGTTGGAGAATGTACTACTACAATCACCAGCACACCCAACCAGTTAGTGGCTGCCAGAGTGTGCTGGGAAACTATTTTACATTTATTACAACATTCACTTCCCAACAGGGGTGTTGGTAAGAGCCGCAGTGCTATCAGCATGGAGCTGTATTTTGCTAAGGCAGGGCGCATGCATATTTTTTGCAGCCCTATTTCTTTTCACCCACCACCCGCACTAGTTGTAACCAGATCACAGAAGCAGCTGGTATTATGAAGGGATCTTCAGTGAGGCACACAGAGACAGCACATATGGTGGAGGGAGCTGCTGTGAGGTACCCAGAGACAGCACATATGGCGGAGGGAGTTACTGTGAGGCACGCAGAGGCAGCAGATATGGTGGAGGGAGCTGCTATGAGGCACACAGAGACAGCAGATATGGTGGAGGGAGCTGTTGTGAGGCACACAGAGACAGCAGATATGGTGGAGGGAGCTGTTGTGAGGCACACAGTGACAGCACATATGGTGGAGGGAGCTGTTGTGAGGCAGGCAGAGACATCTGATATGATGGAAGGAGCTGCTGTGAGGCACAGAGAGACAACAGACATGGTGGAGGGAACTGCTGTGAGGCACAGAGGGACAGCTAATATGGTTGAGGCTTCTGTGTGCTGGACTTGTGAGGGGATAAGTAAGGGAAGTGACTGTTACTGTAGCATCATGCTCTGAACTGGATGACAACATTTTCAAGTATTACTAGTGTGATAATGCCATCAATTTAGCCAATCAGCATTGCTAGCTGCCTGTCATAATATCTGTTTAGCCTATAATTAACTATAAAATCTGACTTTATAGTCTTTTGGCCATTTTTGTAAAATAATGCCAGGTTGTCCTTCCGCATAGTCCCCTTAATAACTACCTGTCTAACTCTGGAGAAGATCTTACAAACCTGAGTTTGGGTGTCCTGGTAACTACTAACAGATCACTGCCTGTCTCATGTTAATATACTAAAAGACTGAAATAAATTAGCAATCATACAAAAACAAATGAACTTCTCTGGCAGTAGAGGGATTCAAATAGTATCAGTTTGATATAATATAATCTTGATACTCAACCCTGCTACACAGAATGAAAAAATACTTTGCAAATATATGAATAAATCAAGCAGCTATAATGGTAACAATGTTCATGGAGGATGTAATTGGAGCAGCCAGGTGATTATTAAGAAATAGAGTTGAATATACTTGTAGCTAGTCAGCAGTCATAAATAACCTGGTAGGTGATCAGCAGGTCTCCATAGTCCTTAATGTGTTTCGTCTGCTGTGAGCTGATGTTGCATTTTCCTGCTGTGTAAACAGGTGAAGCGTATTCTCTTTTAAAGCGACGTTTCCCTATGCACAGACGTACATTCTGCTCCACGTAGATACACGTGTGTTACTTATACACAGACATACTTTCTGCCTCACATACACACCTGCATTTTCCCCATAATATTACAATTCTGAAAAAGTAAACATGTAAATATATTACTATCTTATAATTCCTTAGAATCAGATTTACATTCAGTGTTCTCGGCTTAGAATATCTGTAATTCTACAATCACCGCAGCTGCAGAACTGCACTGATTGATGTTTTATTAAAAGGTTGCATTAGAGAAAAGATATTGACAAGGAAATGTAATTCTGCTCAGGTTTTTTTTGCTTGGTTTAGCAGCATGATTCAAAACGTTCATTAGCAGTGAATTGACTCTGTGCATTAGTGGCCGGCCCTGGAGTCGATCATTGCTAGCAGATTTTTACTCCTAGAATACATGTACAATCAGTGATTGACAGGTGGCGGCTGCAGGACCCAGCAGGCGATATTGGCGAAAGATTTGAAAACCCAGGAATAAAAAAATAAAACTCTTTAAGAAGGTTGACCTGTCACCATTAGGAAACAATTTATGATGCAGTAATTAGGGATGGCAGGTCAGCTATTTAAAACATATATATATAAGAAATATAAATAGCTATACTTGCCAACTTTGCATTGCAGGCTTTCGGGAGTTCCCGGAGGGAGGGTGTGGTGGGAGGGCATCATCTCGACCACGCCCCTGTGACAAAAGCGCCGTTTTGTTGCGGGGGCAGGGCCAAAACCACGCAATTCACGAATCGGGTCATTGAAGCTCCTGTCGGACAGGATGCAGGAGAATTCGGGAGTCTCCCGGACATTTCAGGAGAGTTGGCAAGCATGCAATTAGCTCTGATCTGTTATTGTTAGTACAGTATGTAGACAATAGGGGATAGCTTTATTAAACATTCTAAAACAGAAAAGTGGAGGTGTTGCCCATAGCAGCCAGTCAGATTCTAGCTATCGTGTTCTAGAATGTACTAGATAAATGATAACTAGAATCTGATTGGTTGCTATGGGCAACACCTCCACTTTTCCTTTTTTAAAAGTTGTGATAAATCTACTCCATAGAGAAAATTGCCACAGGAGCATCGCGCGGTAAGCTCCTGCGGTTAATTCCTCATTCAATTTTGCGTGCGAGAAAAAATTAGCAAAGATTTCAGGCCGGACATCACTGCAGAACCTCTTTGCGGAGTGGCTTCTTTGTTAATTGAAACCACACCTGCAGCACAAGTTGTATATGTTATACTAGTTAGTATGTCTAGAGGTGCTATTACTTTTTTTCCCTTAAAAGGGAACTATCAACAAGTGATAGATTTATTACAGCAAAATAATACATTTTCAATTTTGTTATTTAATATTACAAGTGGAACAAAAATGTATAAGTCAGTTTTTTCTATAAACGCTTACAGCCAGCACACCCAGCGTTAGAATTCTCACTAGGCAGTGTTTGGTGTCTGCTATTGTTAAACGTACTACCTGCATCTTCCTAGTAAGAACTGTAACGTCAGGTGCCAAAATAGGTATTAACCACTGAGTCTGATTTATATATTGTTTTCATTGGTGATTGTATAGTAAATAACGTCCGAAATGATAAATAATGTTTTATTGTTCTGCAATAAAGCAATTTTTATTATTTTCAATTTCATGATACCTTTCCTTGATGTTTGTTTAATTTTACATTTTTTAAAATATTGCTTCTAAGACAGGTATACACCTCACACATACAAACTTAAACCATACTTGCCAACTCTCCCGGAATGTCCGGGAGACTCCCGCATTTTGCGAGAGTCTCACGGGCTCCTGGGAGAGTGTGTCAATCTCCCGGATCTGCCCACTTCCTAGTGAAGTGGGCAGAATTTGGTCCAAAACGCCGCGACTCATCGGGAATCGCGGTGTTTGGCCCCACCCCCGCTGTAAAATGACGCATTTTGCGTCATTACGTCAAGGGGGCGGGGCCACAATGACGTTATTTTTGGAGCCCCTCCCCCTGTATGCCCATCTTCCCTGGCAGGCTCCCGGATCATACTTGCCATAAGTTGGCAAGTATGACTTAAACAATATAGAGACGTCTATTGATATCACAGCTGCTTTGCTACTCTCTGCTAAAATATTGGAAGGAGTATTAATATTTAAGCAGTCTGCCATCACTGCACAATGTTATCAAAGTTGTTAGGATAAGCTGTTTTTAGAGAAATTCATGTGTCGTTTCTCAGAGTTATGGAACCATTGTGAAAGTTCAGCCATAGAACATCATAACATAAATATCTATTTAGTTATTGATCGTGTATATCTTTTTCTGGTTTCTCTCATTCATTAGTAGTAACTTCCAAATGTTAGTGTGATTCTATGTGAATAAGAGTTAGAATGGGTCGTGATAACCGTTTGAAGGGGAAAGGAACGCTGTTCTCAAGGTTGTCAAGTGTGTCAAAACGAAACACATCAAAATCGTTTACGCACAATTACCCTGGTGACTGTGTTTACAGCAGAGCTATACTGATACCAAGATGAATGTGTTTTCAGAGAGGTTTGTTGTCTTTGCATTCCAAATGGAACGCGGTGGGTACCAATCCTATCAGAGTGTTTGTCTGTCTGAGTTTACAATAGATCCTTTTGTTTTGACTGCTTGACACTTCATCATGATCCAATTTACCCTATACAAGATCAGCATCTGATTTTCCAAAATATTTATCTATTTTCCTATTGGAGGAAAGTGGGGGGAAATTAATCAACGTGGTCAAACAGCCTGTTTTATAGCTATTTCCTTGGTGCTTTGCAAACAGCCAGATCTGCTAATAAACCCTCTATTTTACTATGATAACTAATGATGCTCCCTATTTTAATATAATTAGTAATGGCATACCTCCCAATGGTTCCGATTTGGTAAGGACATCCCGATTAGCGAACCGTAAAGGGGTGGGGCTTAACAGAAGTGTGGGTGGGGTTTTGGGTAAATTTGCCCGTTTGTGGGTGGAGTTTGGCCGAATAAAGGCAGGATTTATTTTGTCCCAATTTCGGGATTTTAATGATGTAAGGTATGTAATAGTACCCCCACTTAAATATAATAAATAACTGTGGCCCATTTTTGTTCGGGCAGGGGGGTTCCCTAGACTCCAGCACCTTCCCTGGCCGAATGAATCGATGAATGTTTAAAAAAACAGCTTCCTCATCAATTCATTCATTCGGGACACTCGAGGGCTGAGCATTTAGTACCAGGTGAAAGGGGTCCATAGAATATGTAATTGCAATAAGCAACAGATGATCTTGTTGTCACCTGGGAATATAAGTAGGTGAACTTCCTAGTAATGCAAGAATACTATAAATTATGGTCTATAAAAAGACAAATCGTTCATCATCGTTTATTTGTAAAGCGCCACAGAGCTCCTGAGCGCCGGACAGAGGGTGTCACAAATCACATATAACTCATACATAGAAACAGAAGAAGCAGATATTATTATTATTATTATTATTATTATAATTATCGTTTATTTGTTAGGCGCCACAAGGTTTCCGCAGCGCCGTACATGGTACAAACAGTAGACTATACAGGGTAAAACAGTACAGGACAATAAACACAAAGTACCAGTACTTCAGAAACTCCAAGCAGGCAGATACAGTAGAGACGGAGCAGAAGAACAGGTATGGAGACAGGAGGGAAGAGGGCCCTGCTCATTCGAGCTTACATCCTAAGGGAGGGTAAACAAAGTCAGGCACAAAAGGGAGCCAGTGAAGCAACGGGGAGAGAGAAAGGGGGCAGGGGAGAAGCAGAAGAGGAGAGAGGTTAAGTGGATGGTTGGTAGGCCTTAAGGAACAGGTGAGTTTTAAGTGCCCGCTTGAAGGAGCACAGATTGGGTGAGAGACGAATGGAGCGAGGGAGGTCGTTCCAGTGAAGGGGTGCAGCACGGGAGAAGTCTTGGATTCTAGAGTGGGAAGAGGTGATCAGAGTGGAGGAGAGGCGGCGATCATTGGCCGAGCGCAGGGAGCGGGCGGGAGTGTGAATGGAGAGGAGGTTAGAGATGTAAGGGGCAGTAGACTGAGAGAGAGCCTTGTAAGTGGTGGTGAGGAGTTTGAAAAGGATTCTGTGGGGGAAGGGGAGCCAGTGTAAGGAAAGACAGAGAGGGGAGGCAGAGGAGGAGCGGCGTGAGAGGAAGATGAGTCTCGCAGCCGCATTGAGTATAGAGCGGAGGGGGACAAGGTGGGAGCAGGGGAGGCCAGAAAGAAGGAGGTTGCAGTAGTTGAGACGGGAGATGATGAGGGCATGGATGATAGTTTTGGTGGCATCTTGAGAGAGGAAGAGACGGATGCGGGCAATGTTACGGAGTTGGAAGCGACAGGCTTGGGCAAGGGATTGAATGTGGGGGGCAAAAGAGAGAGAGGAGTCGAGAGTGACACCTAGGCAGCGGAGTTGGGTGACAGAGGAGATAGTGGAGTTGTTAACAACGATAGAGAGGTCATGGTGAGAAGGGAGCCTGGGTGGGGGAAAGACAATGAGTTCGGTTTTGGAGATGTTAATTTTAAGAAAGCGAGAGGACATCCAGGATGAGATGGCTGAGAGGCAGTCAGTTACACGAGACAGGAGGGAGGAGGAAAGATCAGGAGAAGAGATGTAGAGTTGAATATCATCAGCATATAGGTGATACTGAAGACCGAAAGAGGAGATGAGAGCCCCAAGGGAGGAAGTATAGAGCGAAAAGAGTAAAGGGCCAAGAACAGAGCCCTGAGGGACTCCAACAGGGAGAGGGGAGGGGGTGGAGGAAGAACCAGACGTGGATACGGAGAAGGAGCGATTAGCAAGGTATGAGGTGAACCAGGCATGGACAGAGCCAGAGAGGCCGAGTGAAAGAAGAGTTTGCAGTAGGAGGGGATGGTCCACGGTGTCGAAGGCTGCGGAGAGGTCAAGGAGGATGAGTATGGAGTAGTGATCCTTGGATTTGGCTGATAGGAGATCATCAGTAACTTTAGCCAGGGCTGTTTCAGTGGAGTGGAGGGGGCGGTAGCCGGATTGGAGAGGGTCAAGGAGGGAGTTGTCAGAGAGGTGTCTGGTGAGGCGGCTGCAGACAATCCGCTCAAGTAATTTGGAGGCATATGGGAGAAGAGAGATAGGGCGGTAGTTAGCAAGAGAGGTGGGGTCAAGATTGGGTTTCTTAAGGATAGGGGAGATAAGAGCATGTTTGAATGAGGATGGGACAATGCCAGAGGAGAGTGATAGGTTGAAGAGGTGTGCGAGGTAGGAGCAGGCAGTAGGAGAGAGAGAGCGAAGGAGGTGCGAGGGGATGGGATCAAGAGGACAGGTAGAGGGTGGAGAGGAAAGAATAAGGGAGCGAACTTCTTCACCTGATGTGGGGATGAAGGAGGACCACAGCTGGTTGATGGCGGGAGGTGAAGCGGTGGGGATGGGGGGAGAGTGGTGGGAGGAGGAGATGTTGCGTCTGATGGCTTCAATTTTGGAGGAGAAAAAGGAGGCGAAGTCAGACGCAGAGAGGGAAGGCGGGACAGTGGGAGGGGGGGGTAGAGGAGGGAGTTGAATGTGGCAAAGAGGCGGCGGGGGTTGGAGGACTGAGAAGAGATGAGCGACTTGAAGAAGGATTGTTTAGCGAGGGACAGGGCAGAGCAGAAAGAGGAGAGGATGAATTTGAAGTGAAGGAAGTCAGCCAGGGAACGAGATTTCCTCCAGAGGCGTTCAGCTGTACGAGAGCACTTTTGGAGGGAGCGGGTGAGTTTGGAGTGCCAGGGTTGGGGAGTAAGGCGACGACGGCGGATAGAAGAGGCCGGGGCGACGGTGTCCAGGGCAGTAGTGAGGGATTGGTTGTAGAGAGAGGATGCCTGATCAGGGCAGGCCAGAGAGGGAAGGGGTGATAGGAGAGTTTCAAGAGAGGCAGAGAAGGAGATGGGGTCAATAGCGTCAAGGTTGCGCCTGGTGAGGGTGGCTTTAGGCGAGGTGGGAGAAGGGGAGGAGGACAGAGAAAAGGAGAGGAGATGGTGGTCAGAGAGTGGGAAGGGAGAGTTGGAGAAGTCAGAGAGATCACAGAGGTTAGAGAAGACAAGGTCGAGGGAGTGACCAAGACAGTGGGTAGGGGAGGAGGTCCACTGAGTGAGGCCAAGGGAGGAGGAAAGAGTGAGAAGTTTTATGGTGGCAGGGTCAGTACAGTTGTCAACAGGGATGTTGAAGTCACCCAGTATAATGGAGGGCAGGTCAGAGGAAAGATAGTGGGGGAGCCAGGCGGCGAAGTTGTCGAGAAAAAGAGAGGTAGGGCCAGGGGGACGGTAGATGACGGAGACACGGAGGTGGATGGGGGAAAAGAGCCGAATGGAGTGGACTTCAAAGGAGGAGAAGGAGAGGGAAGGTAGAGTAGGTATGACCCGAAAAGTGCAGTTAGGGGATAGGAGGAGGCCCACTCCCCCTCCTGGACGCTCGTCTGGTCTGGTGGAGTGGGTGAAAGAGAGGCCCCCATAGGAGAGAGCGGCAGGAGAGGCAGTATCAGAAGAAGTGAGCCAGGTTTCAGTTATGGCAAGAAGATTAAGAGAGTTAGAGATGAAGAGGTCGTGAATGGAGGACAGTTTGTTACAGACAGACCTGGAGTTCCAGAGGGCACACGAAAAAGGGAGGGACGAAGAAGAGGAGATATGGATGAGATTGTCAGGGTTGATGGTGCGAGGGTGGGGGTGAGAGATAGGATAGAGAGATATGGGCCCTTGGCGGGGGCTGGGGGAGAGGATGGGTATAGGAAAGGAGCGAGGCGGCATGATGACAGACAGGGGAATAAGAGAACGGCTGGAGGAAGCGGGGAGGAGAGGGGGAGAAGTACAGAGAGGAGGGCAGCGGGAGGGAGTTCGAAGTGGAACAGATCAAATTAGAAGCGGAGACAAAGCAGTGAAACCAATGAAAGCAATGTGGACAATGTAAAAGGAGAAGAGCAGTGGCAGAGCAATAACAATGTGAAGTGGAGGAGAATGAAATCACGATCAAGCGGTGTAGACAATGTAAAGTGGGGAACAAAAATAAAGGTGGAATAAATAAAATAAATAGATAACTTAAATAGATAGGCGGTGGGGTGAAATGAATGAGATATAATAATGATCACGATTTAAGCAGTGACGACAATGTACAGTGGGGAACAGTAGAATAAAGGTGGAATAAATAAAATAAATAGATTAACTTAAGTAGATTGAAGTCACGATCTAAGCGGTGTAGACAATGTACTGTGGGGAACAATAAAATAAGGTGGAGTAAATAAAATAAATGGATTAGCTTAAATAGATTGGTGGTGTGGTGAGCAATGAGGACAATGTACAGTGGGGAACAATAAAATAAAGGTGGAATAAATAAAATAAATGGATAGGTGGTATGGTGAAATGAATGAAAAACACAGTGAAATGAATGAAAATACAATCTAAGCAATGGAGAGTGGGTAATACTAAAATGAAAAGTGGGAAAAATAGATAAAAATTAAATTAAATAAATGGATTGGTGGTATGATCAAATGAAACACAACAAAAGGCAGTGAGGGCTACAGAGTGCAGGTACCGGGAGAGTTTGGGAGAGTTCCAGGTAATCACAGGAGCAGGAGTAGTTTGTGGGGACCAGCGTTCAGGAGCAGGAGGGTCCAGGTTTGTCAGAGATCCTGAGGGACAGGCCAACGGACCAGAGTTCAGATGGATGAACAGCCGGAGCAGTGGGGACGCCTCAGGAATCGGAGTAGCTGGAGGTCATGGGAGACAGCACTGGAAGGGAAACCGCAGGAGAACAGCAGCGTCAGGACTGGAGGGCAGGAAGAGGCCACTGGAACAGAGCAACAGGAGACCACAGGATCGGCAGCCAGAGAGATGGTTACAGAGTGGCATCAGAAGGCACCGGACAGGAGGATCCGCAGCAAGAGAGCTGGTAACAGAGCAGCAGAAGCCAGGGACCGCAGGCAGGAGGATCAGCGACCAGAGGACTTGAAGGGGATCAGCAGCATGTGGAGGCTGGAAGCGGCGTCGTGGAGGTCCAGAAGACTGCAGGAGTCATCACCCGGTGAGGAGATCCGCGGCACGTGGAGGCTGGAAGCGGCGTCCAGAAGACTGCAGGACCCGGTGAGTAGAACAGATACGGAGCAGGAATGGTGGGTGCAGGAAGGCAGCAGGTTGCAGGTGGGCCAGTAGACAGCAGTAGACAGCAGTTAGCTGAGCGGAGGAGTCAGGAGTGGCCGGGGAGTGAGGCCGAAGCCACGGCCCAGAGTGGAGACGGCAGGTGGCAGGGAGATGCATCAAGGGAGGCGGAAGTCACCAGGAATCGGCATCAGGTAAGGAGGCAGAGGAGGCAGGCATCTCCGAGAATGAATGCGGGGCCCATAAGGTTTGCAGGCTGGGCTCCAACGGAGAGCACGCAGGACACGTCTGTCCTGTTAGATATGAGATGGATGAAGAGGTGCGGACGTGAGACAGAGAGGTAAGAAGACCCTGCTCTCCAGAGCTTACAATCTTATAGTCTTTATATAGAAATGATACTGCTGTCTTATTGTAAAACATGCCACGGTAACTTAGGGGCATATTTAATAAAGCACGATAGTGCTTTTAACGGGTCATTAAGGTCCCACAGTGTCCTCCGTAAATTTATTAAGGGGGCATCGCAGCAGATATCATGGATATCTGCTGCTTTGCATTCCTCTTCGTTTTTGGGAGCAGTCACCATTCAACAGAATGGTGACTGCTCCTGGCCGCAATCTAACAAGTCCCGAAAAAACTTTTTTTTCGGGAACTTGTCATGTTAATGTACATCAGCTGAAGCTGGCATACATCATCGGAATTGAGGAAATCTAATGCTGTCAGCTCTGCTCCGGAGAGCAGAGCTGGACAGCGCATGTGTGGAGGGATCACATGATCCCTCCCTGTCACTCAGCGCGCTCTCTCTGCAACGATAGTTGCAGAGACAGAGAGGGGATCTGTGTGCGCATGTCCAGTTCTTGGAACTGGACATGCGCAATTGAAGAGTGAAGAGAAGACCCGAAGACAGCGCTTCCGAAGAGGGGGGTAAGTATGATTTTTTTTATCACTGAAACAGCAGTTTTTCGGAACTGCTGTTTCTGTGCAGGGCTGTACATAAATGTGAGAAGTAGTTCAATCCTTATCATTGCGATAAGGATTGAAAACTACTTTTCACTTTATGTGAATATTGATAAATGTGCCCCATTGTTTTGAAAGTTCTAAGCTCTTTATGATCCTACCGTTTAATCCTATTTATAGTGTAAAGATTAAATGACAGTGTGATCTTACAGGAGAATAGTATAATAGGTGGCATCTCCATCCTGCATCGTGACTGTGCGACTGCCTATTGATTGCGTGTCTAATCATCTAATGCATTCACTCGGTCATATTATGTGAGCAATCTCATTATTCACTGAGTGATTCATTGATATATTCTTAACACACATATTCCTGCAAACAGCTGTAACTGAGCAGTGCTTCGCAGGAACGCAGACTGCTATTCTGTCCGAGTAGTGGTTATCACTTCTGCCTCACAGCACCGGGGTCATGAGTTCAATTCCCGACCATGGCCTTATCTGTGTGGAGTTTGTATGTTCTCCCTGTGTTTGCGAGGGTTTCCTCCGGGTGCTCTGGTTTCCTCCCACACTCCAAAAACATACTGGTAGGTTAATTGGCTGCTATCAAAATTGACCCTAGTCTCTCCCTCTCTGTCTGTCTGTCTCCCTATCTGACTGTGTCTGTGTGTGAGTGTGTGTCTATATTAGGGAATTTAAACTGTAATCTCCTATGGGGCAAGGACTGATGTAAACGAGTTCTCTGTACAGCACTGCGGAATTAGTGGTGCTATATAAATAAATGATGATGATGATGATGAATGAGACAGGAATTCCATCAAACGGGGCAACCGAGATTTACGTCACAATGAGAGAGAGAGGCCTTCTGTCCAAGGGAGGGAGCCGGGCATCCAGTCACAATGTAGGAACCAGGCATTCCTTTACAATGGGGTCTATTAAACAAGCGGTAACGCAAGGCTCTTTTAACGCTGTTTCTTATTGTTAATGAAGGGTTAACCATCGCTAGCCTATTTAATGGCACTTACTGCAGTCCCCATACACCTCTTCGGTATTAGGCAACTTATCAAGTTGCGAAAAATCAAAGCTTTTCATAGCAATGTAACGCCATCTCAAGATAGCGTTACTTGACTTTAACAATAGATCTAGCTGAAGCCTCACTGCTCCCAAAAAAGTATTCGGTTATTATATATTAGTCACAATTCAATACAAACACAGGAAAACTTTGATTTGTTGCTTTTGGGAAAACATGTATAATGTGTAAAGCTGAGTGTTTAAACATACCTGGGGGTAAATTTATCAACCTTGGGTTTGAAAAAGTGGAGATGTTGCCTATAGCAACCAATCTAGTTATCATTTATTTAGTACATTCTACAAAAGGACATCTAGAATCTGATTGGTTGCTGTAGGCAACATCTCCAGTTTCAAACCCGCCGGGAAACCCGCAGCTTGATAAATGTACCCCCCCCCCCCAGTGTTTTAAAGCATATTCATTCATGTTCAGACATGGAGACTTCACTTGTACCTGTTTTTACATTTAAGTTTTCAGGATAAGCACAAGATACAATATCCCACGTCCCGCGTCACCATCAGTGGGCTGAAATAACAGATCACAACAGTGGGTCCTGAATGTTTTTATATACCCCAAGATGTAATTTTCATTTGTTCTATGTCAAAAGTAATGTATACAACTTCTGGATGATTTCTGGCCCCTACATCATCATCATCATCATCATCATCATCATCATCATTTTATATAGCGCCACTAATTCAAAATCTCTGTGAGGCGCCCTTAGAAGAGTACAGAGCCTTCTACTCTGGAGGACTGCAGCCAGAATTAGAACTGAGCGATGAATTAAGCCTGAGGGAAACTAAAGTCTGAGGTGTGTGTTGATCCCTCTCTGAGGGGTTAGTGAGCAGGCAGATTGAGCCTTGGGTACACCCATGTTGTGTCATCATAAATTTCCCCGGCTGATGGTGTTCTGCCCCTAGTCTGGAGGACAGGTTGCCCGGCATCCCTCCCTATTTTTGGAGGTCATCTGTAGGTAATTTAATTGCTCAGGGCGGTTTTTGTTTGGGTTCCCATATCCTTCGGCTTGATGGCCGTGTGCTATTTTTATTCCCGATGCGGGACTTTTTCCTGACATTTCCTAGTGAAGTGGGCAGGATGGGAGACTCAATGACGCTGCTTGCGGTGAGTCGCGTCATTCTGGCCCCGCCCCCGCGGCAAAATGATGCTTTCAAGACATTGCGTCACGGGGGCCAATATGATACGATTCGAGAGGGTAAAAGACCCTATCTGCGATATTAGGAGCATAGCCGAAACTGCTCATCATTTTCTCCTCCACCGTAGAATGTTGGTATTTTAATAAACTCCTTTATTTGCCAATGTCTATGTTGTGTCCTCTATTATTAGTAGTAGATTGGTAAGAAGGGATGTAAAGATGGGGACTGTTTATTATATTAAGCATTTTATGGAAAGCACAGGGCAGGAATTGTCCCTGCCTTTTCTAAGTATCAGTGGAATATTTATATATTTCTAGTAAGTACTACACATTGATATTACATACTTGCCAACTTTCCCGGAATGTCTGGGAAACTCCCGAAATCCGGGTCGGTCTCCCGGACTCCCGGGAGAGCAGGCAAGTCTCCCGCATCCTGCAATTCCCTGGCCAAAATAATGAGATTTGCGGTGAATCGCGTCATTTTGTCGCCCACCGCGACAAAACGTAATTTCCTTCACTGGGGCGGGGGCAAAATGATGCGATTGAGCGTGCCCAGCCCCCTCCCATCCTCTAGTCACGCCCCCTGCCCGGGATCTACCGGATGTCACTGCCTGAAAGTAGGCAAGTATGTAATATTATAAATAGTAAATTTGTTAAAAATTACAAAGGTTTCTTAGTCTAAAAAAAACATTAATTCTCGTGTTGCCAATATGATCTCCCATGACTCGTTGACTACTACAAGATCTGCTTCTTGTGGGCAGATGATCAACACAAACAAACAACGCACTCATTATGCTAAAACACTTTTCTTAAAGAGCAGTCTTTGTATTATTTTAATCTATATTTTAATTTGATTTTACAGGCTGCAGTAACTTTGGGCTTTGTTCCATCTCTGCTCGCAGCGCCGCATAAATACACGTAAAGCTTATGTATAAATTCAGCAATTATAAACTTAGTATTGATTTCATTTTCATTTGTTTGGCCATCTCAAGCCGTCGCTGCTCTGGTCTATTTATGTAACAATCCGTCTCGCGCTTACCTGGAATTGGAGACACAAAGTTCCTTCCCTGTAATCTTGGTGCCAATTTATTTGGCTCAGATTGTTCCTTTAGGCAGCAGATAAAGAGGAAAATAATGGTGTAATAACAAAACAAGAACGGCAGGTATGTATTTTGTTCCTAAGTTTCATGTTGCCAGTGGACAAAATTCAAATATATTACAAAATCCAGGAGCTCTAGAAATAAAGTAAACCTATTATTTACTAAATTTTGCATTGCAATAATTTAATATTGTGAATTTGAACACATAAACAGAAAAAAATCTAGCCCCACCTATTTTTGGAGATGCCCAGGAAACGGTTCTGTGCTTCATATATGGTGGACATACCTGATTGGGAATGTGAGACACTTGTGGACCAGCCCGGCTAAGCTGCGAATCCTGACTTTAGCGATCAGTATCTCTGATAACTCTTCAGTAATTATTTTAGGGGATCAGCAACTGGGCTTTAGAGACCCAGCTCATAGATGTATCCAGCCTGAATGCATAGAGCTGCCTGTCTAATGAAAATGGTCATAACAGAGTTTCTGGTCACAGCTTCGAAGCCTTGTCACTACTTTAACCGTTACTCACCTTTCTTTAAGTGATACTGATCTTCATTTAACCTCTACTGACCTTTAACCTCTATTGACCTTCCTTTAAGCGCTACTGACCTTCCTTTAACCACTACTGACCTTCCATTAACCTCTACTGACCTTTAACCTCTATTGGCCTTCCTTTAAGTGCTACTGACCTTCCTTTAACCATTACTGACCTTCCTTTAAGGGCTACTGACCTTCCTTTAACCTCTACTGACCTTCCTTTAAGAGCTACTAACATTCCTTAAACCTCTACTGACCTTCCTTTAAGAGCTACTGACATTCCTTAAACCTCTACTGACCTTCCTTTAAGAGCTACTGACCTTCCTTAAACCTCTACTGACCTTCCTTTAAGAGCTACTGAATTTCCTTAAACCTCTACTGACCTTCCTTAAACCTCTACTGACCTTCCTTTAACCTTTACTGGCCTTCCTTTAACCACTACTGACCTTCCTTTATGGGCTACTGACCTTCCTTAAACCTCTACTGACCTGCCTTTAAGAGCTACTGACATTCCTTAAACCTCTACTGACCTTCCTTTAACCTTTGCTGACCTTCCTTTAACCACTACTGACCTTCCTTTATGGGCTACTGACCTTCCTTAAACCTCTACTGACCTTCCTTTAAGAGCTACTGACATTCCTTAAACCTCTACTGACCTTCCTTTAAGAGCTACTGACATTCCTTAAACCTCTACTGACCTTCCTTTATGGGCTACTGACCTTCCTTAAACCTCTACTGACTTTCCTTTAAGAGCTACTGACATACCTTAAACCTCTACTGACCTTCCTTTAAGAGCTATTGACCTTCCTTAAACCTCTACTGACCTTCCTTTAACCTTTGCTGACCTTCCTTTAAGAGCTACTGACCTTCCTTTAAGAGCTACTGACCTTCCTTAAACCTCTACTGACCTTCCTTTGATCTCTACTGATGTTCCTTTAACCTCTACTGACCTTCCTTTAAGAGCTACTGACCTTACTTAAACCTCTACTGACCTTCCTTTAACCTCTGCTGACCTTCCTTTAACCTCTGCTGACCTTCCTTTGACCTCTGCTGACGTTCCTTTAACCTCTGCTGACCTTCCTTTAAGCGCTACTGACATTCCTTAAACCTCTGCTGACCTTCCTTTAAGAACTACTGACCTTCCTTAAACCTTTACTGACCTTCCTTTAGCCTATGCTGACCTTCCTTTAAGAGCTACTGACCTTCCTTTAAGAGCTACTGACCTTCCTTAAACCTCTACTGACCTTCCTTTGATCTCTGCTGACGTTCCTTTAATCGCTACTGACCTTCCTTTAACCTCTGCTGACCTTCCTTTAACCTCTACTGACCTTCCTTTAACCTCTGCTGACGTTCCTTTGACCTCTGCTGACGTTCCTTTACCTCTGCTGACCTTCCTTTAAGAGCTATTGACCTTCGTTTAACCTCTATTGACCTTCCTTTAAGCGCTACTGATCTTCCTTTAACTTCTACGGACCTTCCTTTAACCTTTATTGACCTTCCTTTAAGTGCTACTGACCTTCCTTTAAGTGCTACTGACCTTCCTTTAACCTCTACTGACCTTCCTTTAAGCGCTATTGACCTTCCTTTAAGCGCTATTGACCTTTCTTTAACCTCTACTGACCTTCCTTTAAGCGCTACTGACCTTCCTTTAACCTCTACTGACCGTCCTTTAACCTCTACTGACCTTCTTTTACAAACAGAATACGTACTACTTCTACTTCCATTTCCACCACCTTAATAAGCTTGCCACCTGCCTGCTTTTGCAAGATGTAGAATACACCCACCATGATGTCTCTTAGGAAAAGAATCTGGAATATTTAAGAAATAATCATTTCCTTTTCTCATTATTAGCTTCAATTGAAATTTGATCGAAGAACATCTTGAATGACCACACTTCCACTGATACTTCTTTGTCCAAAAGGTTCCCATTTGCTCTAAGTAACGTAATGTCTACATGTTTGCCCACTCCCATTGTTAAAATGACATCACATAGTACTGACGTTTAGCTGCTCGTTTTCCTGTGTGACACAAGTGTACACTCTTGTGGTATGAGCAATAAGTATAGCAGATGCAGTAAATGGCCATGTAAAATATAACACCACTGACTGAATGTGATTTGGGGCGATGCAGCCGCTCCACTGACTAAGAGCTGTTATGAGAATGTAATTACATACTTGCCAACATTTTGAATTCCTTTTCAGCGTTCATTAGTTTCCACACATTGCTGCTGTGCCGGTGCATCGCTATCCCGGGTCTGTGGACCTTGGAGCACCCCAATCCCCATCATGTCATGTTCACTGAATTTAATTATAACATACGTTTTAGCTTTTTAAATGCTCATGCTGAAATACTAACTCAGAGAATAAAAAATTCATACTAAGAATGACATTGAACATGTAGAAACGAGAATTGTATGGTACAGTGGGGTAATACTGAAAAATAGAGACATTTTTGCTTAGGGATTGTATACATTAACACACAGAGAGCTCGAGTCATTAAGGAGAGCAAAGCATACAAAAGGAGTAAATTTGCACCTGGGCAAAACCATGTTGCATGGGAGGGGGAGGTAAATTTAATATGTGGGGCAGCACGATGGCTATGTGGTTATCACTTCTGCCTCACAGCACTGGGGTCATGAGTTCAATTCCCGATCGTGGCCTTATATGTGTGGAGTTTGTATGTTCTCCCCGTGTTTGCGTGGGTTTCCTCCGGGTGCTCCGGTTTCCTCCCACACTCTAAAAAGATACTAATAGGTTAATTGGCTGCTATCAAAATTGACCCTAGTGTCTCTCTGTCTGTGTGTGTGTGTGTGTGTGTGTGTGTTAGCAAATTTAGACTGTAAGCTCCAATGGGGCAGGGACTGATGTGAATGAGTTCTCTGTACAGCGCTGCAGAATCAGTGGCGCTATATAAATAAATGATGATGATGATGTGGGGACAGATTTATAGTTGGGGTAGGGCATGTCCTAGATCAACTTTATATTTCAGTGTAAAAATAAAGCTATCAAGTATTTGTGTGCTAGATGAAAAAACAGCCAATATTTATCTTATGTGCAAAATAATAAACTAATTTGCACCCCTTGCATTGTAACATGGTATGTCCCGGAGAGCATTTGCTCCATTGTTTGCTTTACTTTCCTTAATGACTCAGGCCCAGAGAATACGCTGCTTTTTTTCTGTGATTGACCAGGTAGATTACTTACTCAGCCAGATAGATTAACCTCTCTGTGTATGATTAAAGAAATCCAGAAAACAAGACCTGTTGTAGGTGTTTGAAGACCAGGTTTGGGAAACATCGTCCTATTTAAAGGGTGGTGATCAAGACTCATCAGTGGCAAGCTGAAGTGTGAACAAGCCCAGGAAAACTTACTGAGAGAGAGCTCATGGTCTCTGAAAACTACTTTCTTCTTCTTCTTATGAGTGTGACATTATGACAGGCTGCCTATACCGGGTGTCAGCGACAAGAACGCATCACATAGAATGTCACACATTCCGCGTTTCTTGCATACCAGATATTTTTTGTAAAAATGATAATAGTTCTATAAATAGTAATAAAAATGAGATTGTTGGAGGATTTATTATGAGGAAATGTACTTAGCCTAATACAGCATATTGTCTCTTCTTTCTACAGTCACAGATTGTCTCGCTCCATACATCGAGGATGCTGATATCCTGAACAAGACGTACAAGACTGGAGACAAGTTAATAATGAGCTGTCGAGAGGGGTTCCAGACACGTTATCCGGATTTGGACAATATGGATCCTTTATGTCAAGATGACGGATCGTGGGAAAATCTGCCAATGTGTCAAGGTGAAGTAATACGTCCAATCATATTATCTGCAGAACCAGGGATTAGCGCTATAGTCCTGAGTATGACTATAAAAATATAAAGCTACATTTCCCATTATTGCATAATATATTAAGCCGACGTATTAATGCTAGAGATGATCACTGACCCCCTGTGTTTTGGTTTTGGATCTGGATTAACTTTGTGTTTTGGTTTTGGGTCTGGTTTTGGATCTGGATTAAGTTCGTATTTTGGTTTTGGCAAAACCGCCCTCGTGTGTTTTGGCTTTGCTTTTAGATCCCCTTTTTTTTTCTAAAATCCCTTTTCATTTTCTAAAATCACATAATTTGGCTCTTTTTTTGTTCCTACATTATAATTAACCTCAATAACATTAATTTCCAGTCATTTCCAGCCAATTTCTGTCCAGTGACAACTTCACTACTACCTCTCCTGTTTCTGTATGAGCAAAGGCACTGAGCAATGTCACTGGAGACTGGAGAGTGACAAGAACACTGCTACCCCTCCTGTTTCTGTGTGAGCAATGGTGCTGGATCTCCTGGGGAGGGAGGCACTTATGGAATCCAAAACCTGTATGATTCGATAATGCAACAATGGCGTTTTGCCTCGATTCAGATCCGAGGACGCCCAAAAGTACCGAGCCGGCTCATGGGCCTACATGGATTCCCTAAGTTCTTGTCTTAGTCTACCCAGTTAAATACTGACTGTTTTTTTCATGTACCACACAAATATCAACTTTAAATTTCAATCTACAAATAAGCTATCAAGTATTTGTGTGCTACATGAAAAAAACAGTCAGTATTTAACTTATGTGCAAAACAGAAAACTAATTTGCACCCCTTGCATTGTAACATGGTTTTGTCCAGGAGACTGAAATAAGAAGTTTCTTAAGTTAAGAGCCTTAATGAATCAGGCCCCTAGTTATTGCCATAACAACCAGGTACAACAGGGGAGGGTCAGGTGATAGCCACCAGGCAACCACACAAAAACTCAACTTTATGTATAAACAAACAGTGAACAATAGGTGATTCTGTGAGTGACATGCCTGAAAACGACTTGCGGACCAATGAAGCCCTTACGGTATAACATTGGGATGGCAGAACAAAAATAGTATATACTAATTATATCACAGAAAGGACCTAATTACAGTCCAGGAACAGTGCAGGAATAATGCATGTCATGAAAAAATGACTAGAGAAGATATGTGAGAAATATACTCCCAAGGAGTTAACCAGATAGTGATCCCAAAGAGAAGGGTGAGCCTATCAGAGCGCCAGGCTGGAACCCGATAAGAAATATCAGCTAGGTGTAAAAAGAGCCTACATCAAAGGAAATACATAAAACGGAATACCAAATATCTTAAATTAAATATCACAGCTGGTTATTGCTGCCATTGAAGGTATAAACTAGGAATAAAGATAAAAAAAGTAGATAGTCACCAATGGAATATGAATGGAAATATACAGCTCAAAGATAAAATGAGAAAAAATATATAAAATATGAACAAATAATAAAAAATTATCTAAAAAGTAAAGCATTTAATTTTAAAATATAAAATAGATATAGAAAAAAATATGTGAAAAAGAGAAAAAAAAGAAAGAAGATGTTACACAAAGAATAACATGGAAGAGCAAATATCCTACCTGCCACGACACAGCGTTTAAAAACTACTAAGGGGTATATTTACTAAGCAACCAATCAGATTCTAGCTGTCATTTTGTAGACTGTACTAAATAAATGATAACTAGAATCTGAATGGTTGCTATAGGCAACATCTCCACTTTTTCAAGCCCGCAGTTTAGTAAATATACCCCATGGTCAGTTATTATATATTGAAAAATTCCAAAATGTGCTGCAAATGGTTAATTTTCGGAGCTGCTTTGACAGTGGACCAATCGTGAGCCATCTTTTCCCAAGCAGTCCTTTTAGCTTTGCTAGCATAACTGCAAGTGCTACTTAATCAATATTTAATATTGATTTTCTTATGTGAGTGGGGATAGGTAAAAAATCTGTCAGCTATCCTGGGGTGCTGCTGAGACGGAAAAATCTTCAAATTAGATTTTATAGGTAAAAATCATTGGATGTTGCATGAAGATGTATCTGACTGTAGAATGGGCCAATGTTGTTTGATGGTTCCCTTATTAGTTTATGGCAGTGGTGTAAGTACAGACTAACGGTATTTTGGAATCTAGAAATGATGTCCTGTAGATCCCTCTCAAATTCAGCATCTACGCTAGTAGCACTATGAAGTCTGATCAATTGTGAAAACAGTTGTCTGAGAGGCATGTTGGTGACAGTAGCTGAGGGGGAGTGCTGACATTGGATTGCTATTTGGAGGCTTCTGGGGTACCTATTTGGTAAGTTAGCTCTTAATTTAAAAACACATATGTATGGCCCAAATATATGGGAATCTCATTGTTTAGAGTTAGGACCACCCTATTAGCAAAAGCGCCGTGGAGAGGCGGGTGGCTTCTTTAACATTGTCACTCACCGGACTGTGAGTGCTTCTTCCCGGACTATTAGGAACCGTGGACGTCCTCTATCCTGAGGGACTGCGCATGCGCAGCCCTTTCCAAACCTTCAGTGTATGTTCCTTTAACTTAATTGGCAGATCAGGCAACCTCCCTATATTAAGCACCTGTGGTCAACACCACGTTGCCTGATCTTGGAGTCTCATTCCCCATGAGTCTCTGAAGGTGTTCCTGTGTTTCCTTGTTTATTCAGCCCTGCTGATTCCTGTGGTTTCCAAACCACTTCTACCTCTGTGGTTTCCAAACCACTTCTACTACTGTGGTTCCCATACCACTTCTACCATCTACTGTATTATCGTGACTGTGAGCTGATTCCTATCCGCTGCCTCCGTGCACTACAGTCTTCTAATTACTTCACTCTACCATGTATCATTGGGACTGTTAGCTGATGCCTATCCGCTGCCTCCGTGCACTACAGGCTTCAACCACATCCACTCACCTGTTCATGATTGTGACTGCCAGCTGATTCCTATCCGCTGCCTCCGTGCACTACAGGCTTCAACCTGCAACTCGTCTGTGTTTCATCATCGTGACTGCTAGCTGATTTCTATCCGCTGCCTCCGTGCACTACAGTCTTCAACCTGCAACCCGTCTGTGTTTCATCGTGACTGTTTAGCTGATTCCTATCCGCTGCCTCCGTGCACTACAGTCTTCTAATCACTTCAACTCTACCGTGTTTCCTTGAGTCTGCTGCCACTATTGCTACCCGCTACTCTCCGTGATCAACTGTTCCAGTTCAACTCTGCTCCGGTGTCCCATCGTTACTGCACCTGCTGGTTGCTATTGGTTACCTCCTTGTTCCCGCAGAGACCCGCTGCTGTTACTTCTCAGCGCTACTCATCCATCTACTGCTGATCCGCTCTCCACGCCTTCCTGTGTTCCCTGCTGGTCTACCTACCTGTGCGCTGCACCTGCTAGACCCCCGCTTCACCCATCCAGGGACTTGTATCCTGCTGGCCTCCTGCCCTTCAGGTATCTCTGCACTCCTGTCTGACTGCCTTCTCCTGAACCACGGTATGCATACTTCCCATTGACTGTGCTGTGTATTGCATACCTTGCTGGACTGTGTTGGTTCTCCTCTGGAGTGTACTATCCGCTGAGTCTATTGCCATCATTGACTGTGTTGGTTCTCCTCAGGAGTGTACTATCTGCTGACTCTACTGCCATCATTGACTGTGTTATCTCATGCCGGATTACTTCAAGAGACTTTCTATATTGGCAGTGTTGTTCAGTCATTTATACATTTATATTGTGCATATTACTGTGGATCAAAGTCAAGGTGCCCGTGTATATATTGTGTTGCAGTCTCTCCCCGTGCACCTCCTCACATATATATTCAGTGGTACAACTTGCTAGTGGCAGACCACTGACTCCTGTTTACAGTTTCACCTGTTCCAGTATCCTCTCACATAGCAGTGGTACAACTTGCTAACGCAGACCACTGACTCCCCGGATACCTCCACTTGGATTCCATTCCTTCACTCAGACAGCGGTACAACTTGCTATCCGCAGACCGCTGACTCTCATCACCTCCTCGTTTCTGTTGGACATTCCTCCTCACTATAGCAGTGGTACAACTTGCTACCGCAGACCACTGACTACCTTCACGTGTCCTTTGTCCATACAGTTCCTCGTGTATTACTACCTCCATATTGCCAGTGCTGCTAGTCATAGACTTTCCTGAGCATCTCATCATCTGCTATTTCCTGTTCCGTGATCACCCTGCTACCAGAGTACCATATTACCACCTATACTGCTCTGGTAAGCCTATCATCTGGTGATCCCTGGGTAAAGACTCCTAGTGCCCGTGACAGTAAGATCAGGCCATGACAGACCCAGATACGGAACCTACCGCTAAAAAGATGCTGCAGCATCTGGTCAGCCGTGTGGAGCAACAGGATGCTCGCCAACAGCTGTTACTTCAATGTTACCAATCGTTAACCTCCCAAGGAACATCTGGACAGACTGTTACAGCTAATATTGAAGCTCCTGTGCTTGCCTCCGTTTCCCCAGTGCCATCCCAGGTGTCTACAGCTCCTACGCTTCACCTGCCTACTCCGTCAAAATATGACGGGGACCCCAAAACTTGTAGAGGTTTCCTTAACCAATGTTCAGTCCATTTTGAACTCCAACCTCAAAATTTTTCTACCCATCGTTCCAGAGTGGCCTATCTTATCTCATTGTTTTCTGGACAAGCCCTGGCTTGGGCCTCCCCTCTGTGGGAGAGAAACGATCCAATTCTACAAGATAGTGCCAAATTCATTTCCACGTTCCGAAGTGTGTTCGATGAACCAGGTCGTGTGACTTCCGCTGCTTCCAGCATTCTTCGTTTGCGACAAGGCTCCCATACAGTAGGACAGTATGTCATTCAATTTAGGATCCTAGCCTCTGAACTTCAGTGGAACACTGAAGCATTAGTTGCCGCCTTCTGGCAGGGGCTCTCCGATAAAATTAAAGATGCACTGACTACCCAAGAGCTTCCTTCGTCACTAGAAGATTTGATCTCTCTTTGCCATCGTGTAGATATGAGATTTCGTGAAAGAGAGTCTGAGAAAACAACGGCTGTCAAAGCACCTCTTCGTTCAAACCCTCAATTTCGTCCAGCTCCATCCTCTGTGATTCCCATGGAGATAGGACGTTCCAAATTATCTTCAGAGGAGAGGAGACGAAGAGTAAAGAATAGACTCTGTATCTATTGTGCTGATTCCACGCATATGCTCAGCTCTTGCCCTAAGAAATCGGGAAATGCCAGGCCCTAACTAGTTCTGGAGAGGTGAAGTTAGGGTCCCTGGAGTCCTCTCCATTGTCTATGAAATCTAAAGTCTGCGCTTTCGATGTTACGATTTCCTTTGCTACCAAATCCTTTGAGTCACAGGCATTGATTGATTCCGGAGCAGCAGGAAATTTCATTTCTAAATCACTAGTGAATCAATGGTCCCTACCAGTGATCACTTTAAAAACACCCATTACTGTGACGGCTATAGATGGATCACGTCTCATCAATGGTCTCATCACCCAGAGTACGTCTCCAGTAACCCTTCAGATTGGTGTACTACACCATGAAGAAATTTCGTTTTTAATTCTTCCAGTTACGACAAGTCCGATTGTCTTAGGCCTTCCATGGCTTCAATGTCACTCTCCCCAGATTGACTGGCGCACCCCTCAAGTTACGTCTTGGGGGTCTGAATGTCACCATCGTTGTCTCTCTCAAGTTATTCCTCTTAAAGTACAGCAATCTTCCATCTCATCTTCCTCCCCGGGACTCCCTCCTCAGTATGCTGCATTTGCCGATGTGTTTGATAAAGCTCAGTCTGAACGTCTTCCTCCTCATCGTTCTTGGGATTGTCCGATCGACCTTCTACCTGGCAAGACTCCTCCCAGGGGTCGGGTCTATCCTCTCTCGTTACCTGAAACTCAAGCCACATCTGAGTACATACAGGAGAATCTCCAGCGTGGGTTCATTCGACCTTCCACCTCTCCCGCTGGAGCTGGGTTCTTCTTCGTCAAAAAGAAGGATGGATCATTACGCCCTTGTATAGATTTTCGTGGACTCAACGCCATTACTATCAAGAATCGGTATCCCATTCCGCTGATCACTGAGCTATTTGATCGCATCAAGGGAGCTCGGATATTTACTAAGTTGGATCTTCGTGGTGCCTACAATTTAATTAGAATCCGTTCCGGTGACGAATGGAAGACCGCGTTTAACACCAGAGATGGGCATTACGAATATTTAGTAATGCCCTTCGGGCTGTGTAATGCCCCCGCGGTTTTCCAGGGTTTCATCAATGAGATCTTTCGGGACTTATTATATGTATGTGTCGTTGTCTACCTGGACGACATATTGATCTTCTCACAGGACCTGCCTTCTCATCACCAACATGTGGCAGAGGTCCTCTCCAGACTACGGAAAAACTCGTTGTTCTGTAAATTGGAAAAATGTTCATTCGAGTTACCCCAGATTCCATTCTTGGGGTATATAGTTTCCGGAGTTGGCCTGAAGATGGATCCAGACAAAGTAAATGCTGTACTACATTGGCCTCAGCCAACTACTCTTCGTGCCATCCAGCGTTTTTTAGGTTTTGCCAATTACTATAGACGCTTCATTCAAGACTTCTCATCCATTGCATCTCCCATTGTGGCCTTAACTCGGAAAGGGGCTAATACTAAGCAATGGTCATCTGAGGCTCTCCAAGCCTTTCAAATCCTCAAAGAGTCCTTCTCGTCTGCTCCCATTCTGCGACAACCTGATGTGACACTCCCCTTCTTCCTAGAAGTAGATGCCTCTAATGTGGGCTTAGGAGCTATTCTCTCCCAACGCTCGGAGCAACAAAAATTACATCCTTGTGCCTTCTACTCTCGGGGTCTTCTGCCCGCAGAGAAAAACTATACTATCGGGGACAAGGAGTTGCTGGCCATCAAAGCTGCATTAGAGGAATGGAGATACTTGTTGGAAGGAGCTCGCCATCCGGTGACGATCTTCACGGATCATAAGAACTTGTCATATTTGCAATCTGCTCAATGCTTGAACCCTCGTCAAGCAAGATGGTCTCTTTTCTTTTCCCGTTTTGAATTAATTATAACCTTCAAACCAGCTGCTAAGAACAAGAAAGCTGACGCTCTATCTCGAGCTTTTGTGACGTCCTCTGATGTAGAAGAGGTTCCCAACCATGCTATTCTAGACCCCAAATGTATTTCTCTGGCTGCTTCATCCACCAAAATGCTACCATTTGGGAAGACCCTCGTGCCTCCTACTCTGAGGAGGAAAATCCTTTCGTGGTTCCATGCCTCTCGTTTTTCTGGACACGCCGGTGAACATAAGACCTTTGAGATTCTCTCTCGTAGTTACTGGTGGCCTTCAATGAGGAGAGACGTCAAAGAGTTTATTGCTTCCTGTGATTTATGTTCTCAGTTCAAATCCTCCCGCAGAACTCCAGCAGGGTTGCTGCGACCACTACCCATTCCGTCCAAGCCTTGGACCCATATTAGTATGGATTTCGTTACTGACTTGCCACCAAGTAAGAATCACAATACTATTTGGGTAGTGGTAGACAGATTTTCGAAGATGGCCCATTTCGTCCCTCTGTCCGGTTTACCTTCCTCGTCTACTCTGGCTGAACATTTCATTAAAGAAATCTTCCGCATCCATGGATGTCCGTCTGAGATTGTGTCGGATAGAGGAGTACAATTCGTTTCCAGATTCTGGCGGGCCCTTTGTAAAACCTTGGGCATACGATTAGCACTCTCATCGTCTTACCATCCGCAATCTAACGGACAAACGGAACGAGTCAATCAAGATCTTGAGACTTTTATTAGGATGTTCTCTTCAGCCAACCAAGACAACTGGGTAGAATTGCTCCCTTGGGCTGAATTCGCCCATAACAACATGTACCATGAGTCATCATCCAAAACTCCATTCTTTGTGGTCTACGGTCACCATCCGTCTTTTCCGGAATTTCCTGCCCTCCCGCCCACCCAAGTTCCTGCTGTGGAGACTGTTTGTCAAACCTTCAAAAATATCTGGTCTCAGGTCAAAACCTGTTTAAAGAAGACATCTAACAAATATAAGTCTTTCGCAGATAAGAAGAGGCGGGCTATTCCACCACTAAAAATTGGAGATCGTGTCTGGTTATCTACCAAAAATATTCGTTTGAAGGTTCCATCTATGAAATTCGCCCCTCGTTTTATTGGTCCATATAGGATCATTCAAGTTATCAATCCAGTATGTGTTAAACTTCTTCTTCCTAAGAATCTTCGGATCTCCAATGCCTTCCATGTGTCCTTGCTCAAACCTCTTATCATCAACCGTTTCTCGACTCCTTCCTCAGCACCGCAGCCAGTTCAAGTTCATCAGGAGGAGGATTTCGAGATTACTGAGGTATTGGATGCAAAAATTTCGCGAGGAGTCCTCCGTTTCCTCGTTCATTGGAAGGGCTTTGGTCCTGAAGAGCGTTCATGGATCAAAGCTGAAGATCTTAATGCTCCTGCCCTTCTGAAGAAGTTTTATTCCAAAAATCCGGACAAGCCCGGTTCCAGGCGTTCTGTGCCCACCTTTAAAAGGGGGGGTACTGTCACTCACCGGACTGTGAGTGCTTCTTCCCGGACTATTAGGAACCGTGGACGTCCTCTATCCTGAGGGACTGCGCATGCGCAGCCCTTTCCAAACCTTCAGTGTATGTTCCTTTAACTTAATTGGCAGATCAGGCAACCTCCCTATATTAAGCACCTGTGGTCAACACCACGTTGCCTGATCTTGGAGTCTCATTCCCCATGAGTCTCTGAAGGTGTTCCTGTGTTTCCTTGTTTATTCAGCCCTGCTGATTCCTGTGGTTTCCAAACCACTTCTACCTCTGTGGTTTCCAAACCACTTCTACTACTGTGGTTCCCATACCACTTCTACCATCTACTGTATTATCGTGACTGTGAGCTGATTCCTATCCGCTGCCTCCGTGCACTACAGTCTTCTAATTACTTCACTCTACCATGTATCATTGGGACTGTTAGCTGATGCCTATCCGCTGCCTCCGTGCACTACAGGCTTCAACCACATCCACTCACCTGTTCATGATTGTGACTGCCAGCTGATTCCTATCCGCTGCCTCCGTGCACTACAGGCTTCAACCTGCAACTCGTCTGTGTTTCATCATCGTGACTGCTAGCTGATTTCTATCCGCTGCCTCCGTGCACTACAGTCTTCAACCTGCAACCCGTCTGTGTTTCATCGTGACTGTTTAGCTGATTCCTATCCGCTGCCTCCGTGCACTACAGTCTTCTAATCACTTCAACTCTACCGTGTTTCCTTGAGTCTGCTGCCACTATTGCTACCCGCTACTCTCCGTGATCAACTGTTCCAGTTCAACTCTGCTCCGGTGTCCCATCGTTACTGCACCTGCTGGTTGCTATTGGTTACCTCCTTGTTCCCGCAGAGACCCGCTGCTGTTACTTCTCAGCGCTACTCATCCATCTACTGCTGATCCGCTCTCCACGCCTTCCTGTGTTCCCTGCTGGTCTACCTACCTGTGCGCTGCACCTGCTAGACCCCCGCTTCACCCATCCAGGGACTTGTATCCTGCTGGCCTCCTGCCCTTCAGGTATCTCTGCACTCCTGTCTGACTGCCTTCTCCTGAACCACGGTATGCATACTTCCCATTGACTGTGCTGTGTATTGCATACCTTGCTGGACTGTGTTGGTTCTCCTCTGGAGTGTACTATCCGCTGAGTCTATTGCCATCATTGACTGTGTTGGTTCTCCTCAGGAGTGTACTATCTGCTGACTCTACTGCCATCATTGACTGTGTTATCTCATGCCGGATTACTTCAAGAGACTTTCTATATTGGCAGTGTTGTTCAGTCATTTATACATTTATATTGTGCATATTACTGTGGATCAAAGTCAAGGTGCCCGTGTATATATTGTGTTGCAGTCTCTCCCCGTGCACCTCCTCACATATATATTCAGTGGTACAACTTGCTAGTGGCAGACCACTGACTCCTGTTTACAGTTTCACCTGTTCCAGTATCCTCTCACATAGCAGTGGTACAACTTGCTAACGCAGACCACTGACTCCCCGGATACCTCCACTTGGATTCCATTCCTTCACTCAGACAGCGGTACAACTTGCTATCCGCAGACCGCTGACTCTCATCACCTCCTCGTTTCTGTTGGACATTCCTCCTCACTATAGCAGTGGTACAACTTGCTACCGCAGACCACTGACTACCTTCACGTGTCCTTTGTCCATACAGTTCCTCGTGTATTACTACCTCCATATTGCCAGTGCTGCTAGTCATAGACTTTCCTGAGCATCTCATCATCTGCTATTTCCTGTTCCGTGATCACCCTGCTACCAGAGTACCATATTACCACCTATACTGCTCTGGTAAGCCTATCATCTGGTGATCCCTGGGTAAAGACTCCTAGTGCCCGTGACAAACATACATTTGCAAATGTCTGCAACTAAGACTTTTGCATTTTTATCTACAGTAGAAATAGCAGATTTGGCTATAGCAGTGTGCTGGGGGATCTCTCTGTGTGTTTGTTCCTTTCAGGATAACCCCACCCTTTCAAGCACCTGCTATAGCCTATAAATTGATTGAGCAACTTCCACTTCTTTATTTCAATTGTAAAAACAGTAAACTCTTCCACCATCCTAGTAATTGTCACAAATTATTGGCAGAGCTGAAGGCTATTTGCTGGTATTGATGTTGCTAAACAAAGAGGAGCAGAGTCTAACACGCCTCTGATCCTCGCCAGGGACCTCCGCAAGGGAGTTTGGGTTTTGCTGTGAGAGATGTGCAGATCGCGGCGCTCCAAGTTAGCCACCAGCAAAGCAAATGGTGAACAAGTTTAGTTGTGCGGAGCAGGGTCGAACCAGGCGGCAAATAAGGTACCGAAGGAGCAAACAGAAGCAAAGTCAGGGAGCCAGAGGTCAAACCAGAATTAGCAGTTAAGCCAAGGGGTAATCCAAAAGCAGGGTCAGAGGAAGCCGGGTCAGAGTCCAAGTAGGAGCATAGGAGACCTAGATACTCTGGCATCTACCTAGTGTCAGAGGCAGGTTTAAATAGAGGAGCCAGCACCCTGATTGGTGGCGGTGGGATCGGCGGTGAGAGCACCTTAGAAACGCCCCGTTGCCTAGCAACGGAGACGCAAACGATCTGCGCATGCGCACAGCCGGTGAGGCCCGAACGGAACAAGGAGGGCGTCCGTCCCTGGCACAGATGGTGAGAGTGGGGACGATGCCTGACAGTAATATTTTAAAAGAAGAGTTAACCCTAATACAATTGAAAATACTCTTTCTCTTAAATGGTGTACACATTCTATTGTAACAGTACAGTATGACACTTAGGGACAAATAAGACCCCTTAGGCTGGGCACACACTACAGAAAATTTCTCCCGCTGTGTTTTCTATAACGATTTTACCAACCACTGATAAAAAAACATTGTTCCATCTATGAACGAGATTTTTAGTTTGGCTTAAAAATCAAATTAAATTATTTGATGGGCTTTGAAACAATAATTGCTCATTGTTGTATTGTACACACTAATGCAATATCGGGCGCAGAAATCCTGCGCAGAAAAACCGTTAATACGGTCATTTACTTGCTGGATTTCAGCTGCGAGCTGAAATCCAGCGAGAGATTACCGTATTAACGGTATTAGTTTTTCCGTGCTTGAACCCGCGGACAATTGAATACCCCCCTTAGAGTCAGAATTCAGCTGCAAAAACTTTCTGATGAGGTTACTGTCTGTGAAAAATCTTAGATACTTCCGTTACTGCCCCACTTGGGTCTTTTATGTGCATTAGCCGGGGCAGACAAACCAGCCACCATAATTGGTGTTTTCTGTAATCTGCAGAAACTTGAAAGAATTTATCTTTTTTTATACGCAATAAGATCAGCCTTATATTTCTCCATTTGACCCGCTAATGTACCTAGCCAACTCTCATTGGCGTCTGCCTTTTTGATTATAGATGTAGTGTCTCGTATTGATTTAATTCTGTTTCAGTGATATTTAGTTCCTGGCAGACTCCGAAGAAGATTAGTTTATCAAAAAGTAATCTGCACTGGAAAATTACCATAAGCAAAACTCATCTCCGCGAGCTCACATCCAGAATTCTTATATTTCAGAAACTAAATTGACTATTAGTACTCGCAGAGGGCGCCCTGACGAACGGATGAAGATTATACTGAAAAAAGGAGAATAGAAAACTCTCATTGTGAGAAAAGTTTCTTTACATGTTAAAAAAAAATATTAATTTGATGAATTTTATTAAAAGTTCTGGGATGTTGAAAATGATTCAATAAGTCAACCCATCTATTAAAAAATAATGGGAAACGTAAGACATTTATATGCACATTAACAATAAAAACTTGGATAGGTTTCCTTCTCCTTTCAAAAAATTGTACAATTACCACAAGTTTCTCACATAAAATTCATGTAATTGTTATATACTTATTATTATCCATCTTATTCTGACATCAATGCTTTCAGTTTCATAGACATATAAATGAAAGTGTAGCATAATTATGATACAGGGGCGCCTGTAGAATTGGATCCAAGTCCAATTTATTTGCATAAAATATGCATTTCCCTACTGCACATGAAAAATGCATAAGCCTAGGTCACCGTGCAGACTCTTCAGCATCTTAACAGCTAATACTCTCTACGCTTCAAGAGGCGGAACGGGTAAGGGAAGGGGCGTGTCATCGTAGGCCAAGTATAATTAAGGCGTGTTCACAAACTTGCTGCCGATCAAGACAATCTCGGTTACGCCTTTCAGGAGGCGTATCTGTTGTGGGTACTCGACCCACGGGCTAGCTGGCAAATTTAACCTGGGGACAAGACTCGCCTCAGGAGCCTATTAGGAACAGTTTAAAGGAAAAAATTATGCAGGTAGCGCAATGACCAAGGCAGCCAACTATGGGACAGGCCCTGGGGGCAAATGCCCCCTGGTTGAAGATGCATGCTGACGATGCTGATCTAAGCACTAGATTTTAGGCATGGTTCATCACCAGCAATACTTGCAGTTGTTATTATTATTATTATTATTTATTTCTAAGGCACTACAGATTCCGTAGCGCCGAATACCAAAGCAAATAACAAATATTTGCTAGCACAGGTGAGTGTAAGTAATGCTATGGGGACTCATACAGAGTGCAGCAAAAGCACAGGTGAGTGTAAGTAATGCTATGGGGACTCATACAGAGTGCAGCAAAAGACGTGAGAGGATGTACGAGGGACAGTAGACAGACGTGGGACAATAGATAGAGAGGACCCCAAGGGCTTACATTCTAAAGGCAGGGGTGGTGAGAGACAGTAGGACCAACTGGGAGAAATATTTAGATGGCAGACAAGGAAAAGGAGGTGATGAATAGATGAGTTTTGAGTGAGCGTTTGAAGGTTGGGGAAGAGTCGAGTGAGACGGGGTAGGGAGTTGCAAAGATTAGGGGCTGCATGGCAGAAGTCTTGGAGGCGAGCATGGGAGGAGGTAATGAGAGGTGAATTGAGGCGGAGCGGAGTGGCCGGTTAGGTATGTACCTCGAGGCAAGGTCAGAGATGTAAGGGGGAGAAGTGTTGGTTAGGGCTTTGTAATTGACGGTAAGGAGGTTGAACTGAATAATGAAACGGGTATGGAGTCAAATGAAGGGATTTACGCAGAGAAGAAGCGGACAAGGTGCAGTGGGAGGGGAAGATGAGCCTAGCCGTAGCATTCTGTATGGATTGAAGGTCAGAAGCGCGAGCGCGAGGGATACCAGTGAGAAGGAGGTTGCAATAGTCGAATTGAGAAATGATGAGTGAATGGACCAGGATTTTGGTTGCTTCCTGAGAGAGGAAGGGTCGGATTTTTGTAATGTTAAGGAGGCAGAATTGGCAGGATTTGGTGAGGGACTGGATATGAGGCGTAAAACTGAGGGCTGAGTTAAGTGTGACTCCAAGGCATTGGGCTTGGGTGACAGGAGAAAGGGTGATCTTGTCAACCAATAGGGAGATATTGGGAAGGATAGCAACATTGGCAGGAGAAACGATGATGAGCACGGATTTGGAGATGTTGAGTTTCAGGAAGCGCTGTGACATCCAGGTAGTTACAGCAGAGAGACAGCTAGATACCTGGGTTAGGACGGCAGGAGAGAGGTCAGGGGAGGAAAGATAGATTTGCGTGTCATCAGCATAGAGGTGGAATTGGAGGCCAAATGATTGAATGAGTTCACCAAGAGAGGTGGTGTAGAGATAGAAGAGCAGAGTTCCATGGACAGAGCCTTGTGGGACTGCCAATACAAAGGGGAAGAAGGGGGAGGAAAAGTCAGCAGCAGACACGCTAAAAAAGCGGCCAGAGAGGTAGGAGGCAAACCTGGAGAGAGTTGTTTTGAGAAAACCTATGGAGTGAAGGGTGGTGAAAAGAAGAGAATGATCAACAGTGTCAAAAGCAGAGAGGTCGAAGAGTACGAGAAGGGAGAAGTGACCATTGGACTTAGCTGACAGTAAGTCATTTGTAACTTTAGTGAGTGCAGTTTCAGTTGAGTAAATGGGACGGAAGCCAGAAAAAGAGAAGGTCAAAAAGAGAGTGGGAAGAGAGGAAGTGGGTCAGATGATTGAAGACAAGTCGTTGGAGAATTTTAGAAGCAAAGGGAAGCAGAGATGGGGCGATAGTTGGAGAGAGGATGGGTCAAGGGAAGGTTTCTTGAGAACAAGAGAGATGAAAGAATGCTTGAAGGCCGAGGGGAAGATACCAGTGGAGGGAGAGAGATTAAAGAGATGAGCAAGGTGACAACAAGCAATGGAAGAGAGGGAGCGGAGGAACTTGGAGGGGACAGGATCGAGAGGACAGGTTGTAGAAGAAGAGGAGGAGAGAGGATCTCAGGCACAGTTACAGGAGGGTGTTGCAGAGTGGGTGATAGAGAGGACAGGTGGTGGGAGGCAAGTCTGACGAGAACAGATATCATTGTGTATAGAGTCAATTTTGTCTTTGAGGTAGGTGGCAAAGTCAAGAGCAGTGATGGACAAGGGTGGAGGAGGTGGGTGAGGACGTAGTAGAGAATTAATGGCAGCAAATAGGTGTCTGGGTTTATTAGGAAGGAGATGAGGGACGAGGTTTGTTTGGCAAGAGAGAGGGCAGTATAGTAGGAGGAAAGGATGAATTTATAGTAGGTGAAGTCAGCAATGTTGTGGGATTTTCTGAATTGGCATTCAGAGGAGAGGAAGCACCTTTGGAGGAGATGAGTAAGAGGGGAGTGCCAGGGTTGGGGTTTAGATTGGCAGGGACAAAGGGGGGGTGGCGGGGGCTGCAGTATCAAGGGCAACAGAGAGCGTGGAGTTGTAAAGAGAGACAGCAGCGTTGGGACATGATAGGGAAGAAATGGGAGCAAGTAAGGGTTCAAGAGAGGACGCAAAAATGGTGGGGTCAATGCTGTTGATGGGATGCAGCGTGCGAGTGACTTTAGGTGGGAGAGGTGGGGGCAAGGGGGAAAGAGAAAGTAAATTATTGATGAAAAGATTACAATCTAATCTCACAAAAATATTGCTGCGAGGAAAGACAAGCCTTGTATAAGGAGTAAATATTAAATCATGTATGAAATCTCAGGTTTTAAGAAACCAAAGGTAAGAAGAACCTGTCACGACTGATAGTGGGTGTATGACTGATAGTGGGTACCTGCTGTTGTTGGCGCAACTCAGAGGAAGGCGCGGAGTCTAACGTGCCCCTGGTATTCACCAGGAACCCCCGCAAGGAAGTATGGACTCCGCTGCAGGGACACGCAGGTCGCGGTCCTTCCTAGAGTCCACAGCGAGATACAAGGGGGTGTCAGACAGGCCGGTTCAGCAACGTTCAGGTAGAGGAGGTACAAAGGGAAATCCAGAAGAATGGTGAGGCAAGCCGAGTCGGTAACTTTCAGGGAGCGCAGTACAAAGGCAGAATCCAGATAGGGGTGGTCAAACGGTCCGGGTCAAAAGGGTCACAAGCAGCACGAGGAATGTCAGGAACAATACAGCAACTGGTACACACAAACGCTGGAGACAGGAAGACCTGATACTCTGGCACTGATTAGAGGACAGGAAGAGGTTTAAATAGTGTGGGGATCCAATCAGCATCAGCGCTGCAGCGCTGTCATGCCTGCCGCCGGGAATCACATAGCGTCCCGTTGCCTAGCAACGGGGCGCGTCATACTGCTAGGAGATGGATGGCAGGGGGGGATCCGGAAGTGACGCGTCTGGTTGCATAGCAACCAGACGCGCGGTCAGGCAGTCAGGCGGCCGTGCAGACGGCACCTGACAGAACCTTTGATACTTCCTTGGTTGCCACCTGACCTGTATTTCAACTGTCCAGGCAATAAACTGTGCTTGGGTCTGGCAATAGTATCATCATCATCATCATCATCATCTATTTATATAGCGCCACTAATTCCGCAGCGCTGTACAGAGAACTCACTCACATCAGTCCCTGCCCCATTGGAGCTTACAGTGTAAATTCCCTAACATACACACACACACACAGACCGGGAAAGACTAGAAACATACAAACTGCTATATTATTTGCAATAATTTTGTGATGTCCCCAAGTTCTTTTTGTCACCCAGAGGTAGGCAAGACTCCCAAATAATCTGAACACTTTTAATGGGTTGACATTTATTATGGGGAAACAAGGGAAGAAATTTGGAATAGGTAATTTTGATATCACAATAATTGACTATACATGCAATTCTCTACAATATTGATGAATAAATTATCCTAAAAAAGATCAGTATACTGTAAGCACTGTTCAATAAGTCACTATATGGCATTAATAATCTTATGTACTACTATGATCTGGGCTAAGGGACCTTTTTATCGAACAGAATGTTTTCACCAGAGATAGGTCTCCTATCTAACCCATGACTCTGAGCTATTTTTTTTAATTACCTAGAATCGGTCATAGCAAAATATGGCCATGGCACCCTATTGCTGGTTAAATCACAGTTCATTTATTCCTGTCTCTCTCGTTGTGTTGTGAGTTTTCTATAAATCGTGAACGTGTCCTTTTCACTAGAGACCATAAACTTGCATGATAAAGAAATCAATATTACAGTCATTACATTTTAACTGGTTACTGTTTACAATAACACATAAGCGGCTGTTTCTTTATTGTGGTACATATTTGCAAACATTGCAAAACGAAGGACTCTCTGTTATTCAGTTTGTGCGCGGACATAAATCCCAGGGTCAAGAATCCGATGTCTTATTGAGTACTGTTCGGAATGTTTATACAGATGTATACAGAGGAAGACAAATGACGGTAGAGTTATTGATCCAGAAATAGCTCTGCCAAGAATCTATTAGATAACTATTACCCTGTTGTTTGGCTTGCCCTGGATCAATATTAGTTTACAAAAGAGCTACAGCAAGCATGGGGTCATATGAATGTTTGATATAGCGTATAGGGGGGGGGGGGGGGGTCTGTGTGCTAGAAAATTCAACTTAGTTTATTTCAGTAGATATATTAGAAAAATATGACTTGAAATACTGTGCAGCATAGAACATGAATTAATGTTTCAATGTATCTCACTTTGCACTAATACATATGTTTAGATTGTATTATTTTCTTGTTCTAAATGGGATTCTTTTACAACCCCGATGTCACTGTTGTAATTATTATGTAAATGTAGTGTTTCCCAGTAGCTAAATCTCTTCATATACACAAGAAACAATCACACCAAAAGGTCTATTTATTAATATGTGTCAATAGGGCTGATGTTCATGCGCATTCAAACTCAAAGGCCAGACTGGGTATTTCACTTATTAACTCATTAATTGACTATAACTAAATAAATATATATATATATATATTGTAAAAATTAGATTCAGATGTTTAAAAATAAATGTTTGAAAAATATTGACCTCTGAAATAATGCTTTATTCTAAGAATAAAGCATTTTTTTATTCATTAACTAATGTTATCACCATCCTGAGACGGCAATGATAGAAGAAGGATCGCATCTTACGCATGCTTTGCACGGGGAAACTTTCGCCTGTGAAACACCCGTATTTAAGTTGGTTCTGCCCACACAATGGCGTTGTGGGTAGGTGACTCAGAACCAAGTACCATACTTCCCCCCAATAGGCCCAATTTCAGGGTGTGTGTCTCCTTAGGGAACAGGGGCGTGGTTTAGAAAGGTTGGGGGTGTGGTTAAGTTTGCCCCAATTTTCCAACTGCGATTGTTAATTGAAATACTTCCATATTAAATAAACTTGTATTTTAGATATATGTTGCCTACAACTCCATTTTTATTTCCTCTACAGGCTGTTTGAGGCCGCTGGTTCTTCCCCACAGTTATGTGAATATCTCAGACTTTGACTCCTCCTTTCCCGTGGGCCGAGTGGTGTCTTTTCAGTGTTTTCCCGGATACAAGCTGGAGGGAGCAGATTATCTGGAGTGTATGTACAACCTCATCTGGTCGGATGAACCTCCGAGGTGCCTTGATGTGGAAGGTAAATTCACTGGTATTTTAACCTTTACAATATTAACTCATAATCTGTGATGCATAAAAATAGATCCAGATGATCTTTTTTTTGCAAAATTTATGTAAGGACATTTCTGAAACCTGATCTACAGGTAACTGCAGGAAACGACATAACAACCAATCAGAAATCAGTTTGAAAATGAATACACACATCTGATTGGTTACTATAGACAGCGTTACCTTTTTCTATAAAGCATCCTGTAGAACCGTTTTTATAAATCTCAGAGGGGTATACTTATTATTAGGGGAAAACCTTAACTCCTGTGGAAATTGACTGTTAGTTTTTGTTTCACTTAATTTATTAAATGGGTTAACGTCGGAGTCAGCGCTGATTTCTCTCAAATTTATCAAGCGGTGAAAAGGTTAGCTAGGATATTTCTGGTAACAGTTGAGGGCTATGGGGCAGTGGTAGTTACCGCTCTGCTTAGGACCATGTACCTGGACTATCACAGTGGCCAGCAGCAAGGTGTCTCTGGAAGTAATATAATGTTCAGTGCTGGCAGCCATGGTTAACGCCATCTACAGATAAGGATACAAGAGTCCTAAGGTCTGTTTATTCCAGGTTTTTCTTTTTTTTACAGGTGCCAGCGCGCCCTGAATGCCAGGGCAAGCTGGTGTTTGTTGTACTACAACTGCCAGCATGCTCTTGCAGCCATGGGTATGCTGGTGCTTTTAGTTCTACAAGGGCCTGCACACTCTTAACATTTTAGGCACGTCAGGCCTTGCTGATACCTGTAGTTCACCAACAAAAAAACTTTGATCTATTTTTAACCATCTCATGACCCCACACCAACACACCAGGGTGCGGGAAGAGCCCTAGTGCCTTCAGCATGGGCTGTTGTTTCCTAGGGAAGGGGGAACCACATTTTCTTTTGCAGGCCCTATTTCCCTAGGGAATTCAGCCCCATGTGAATGGTCTAGGGCGGATTAACAGTATGACAGTGGGGCCGACAATGCGGGTTTCCCTGCTGTAGGGTCACCAGCCCCACCTGTCATAGCCTAGTGCTGATAGTGGCTTTTTCGGTGGCACCCCACGCTGTTTGTCCTCCCAGATTTGGCCGCTACCGGCCTAGGCTAAGAGTGCTGGTGGTGGTAGCGCTATGATGATGACGGCCATCTCTCCCTCATTATGACACGCTTACAGCTTATTATATCAAATGCTGTTCACATATGTAGTGTAATACTCTGAGTCACTTCTACCTTTGCAGTTTTTATGTAAATTGGTTCTAACTCTACATCCGGCCCAAAGGATCTATTGGGCAAATATAACCCTAACCTACTGTATGTATATACTCTGTAGCCCTTATCTGTCCTGAAGACCCCGCCACCTATACCAGGCCGGCTGTACCGAGTCCTCTGTCTGCGGCCCACCCCCTCTGCTACACTGTGGGCAGCACAGTGACTCAGTGGTTAGCACTTCTGCCTCACAGCACTGGGGCCATGAGTTCAGTTCCCGACCATGGCCTTATCTGTGTGGAGTTTGTATGTTCTCCCAGTGTTTGCGTGGGTTTCCTCCGGGTGTTCCGGTTTCCTCCCACACTCCAAAAACATACTGGTAGGTTAATTGGCTGCTATCATAAAATTGACCCTAGTCTCTCTGTCTGTCTGTGT
This sequence comes from Mixophyes fleayi, assembly GCF_038048845.1. Classification (NCBI taxonomy): domain Eukaryota; kingdom Metazoa; phylum Chordata; class Amphibia; order Anura; family Limnodynastidae; genus Mixophyes; species Mixophyes fleayi. The sequence continues at coordinate 334,727,315 of NC_134404.1, read as the reverse complement.
GTATGTTAGGGGATTTAGACTGTAAGCTCCAATGGGGCAGGGACTGATGTGAATGAGTTCTCTGTACAGCGCTGCGGAATTAGTGGCGCTATATAAATAACTGATGATGATTTCTCACATCATTGGGTTTCAACGCAGTAGCTCGAAAATCTATTCTGTAAATGTAACCCCTAACAAACAAACCTCCTTGGTTTTGCACCAGTGCCCCTGAATGGTCCGCTAAGACTCTTTAAAGTTGTATGCCTGCTCTGCTCTCTCAGAAAACACCTCTGCAAGCTAGATCCGCGTCTAGGGGTAAATGATGAAGAGATGCACTGTGCAAAACTGTAATCCTCACATCTAAGTCCAGTCTCCTATATTTCATTATAACAACTTTGAATACAATTCACTTTATATGTGTTACTCAAAATATTGCCCGGATTATCTTCATGACTGGCTTAAATGAATGATGAGAGTGAGGGGGACATTCAGATCTTTATTGCTTGAGGCAATTGTGTGTGTGTGAAAAAAGTTTTCTTGCATTGCTGGGAGTTGGGGAACACACTCCCCTGCCCGGACATCACAACTGTTCCCAATACACGAGATCCAAAATCCTTCCCGCTCTGATTAAAACTTAACTTTGCCCTTTGTTAATGGCCTACAGTATATTATTGTAATTGATGTATGTATGTTATAGGGTTAAATTAAATTTAGTGTAATTTAAAGGATGAAAACAAATTGCTCTCACATGTATATCTCACCATATGGTTATTAAACAAACAACTTGTTTTTGCAACTACAGTATTTAAATCTCACATTAGACAAACAAATATACTGTAGATATGTTACAAGCGGTGACATCTGTTGTGTCAAGTGGTTAGGATTGATCCCCAGACTGATTTTTTATGCTGTGTTTACATGTTTTACAAGACCGGGAAATGTAATTATTGTTTTGTCACGCACAAAAAAATCCTTTTGTTGAAAATTGTTTCTGATATTAGAGCAAATACAGATTAACAAGGTTATATGTATTAAACGTCAAATGACTATCACCCAAATTTTTTTTTAGTTTCTTACCTACTTTTTAATAAGCTAAATGATGTCCATTCCTATAATGCTACCTCTATATATAGCTTCCAAGCCTCGAGAATCCGGAATCACATGAACGTTGTCTAGTTGTAGATATTGGACTGTTATATCCAGGGCTTTTTTTTCTCATAGAACGCTCAGAACGGCGTTCCGGCTCCTTCATTCCACGGGTTTTCAAAGTTTAATTAACTTTTCAACATTTTATTTTTTTCTCTGCGGTGCTGCTACATTATTGTGTTATTGTTTTATATACACCACACATGTGATACTATTTGATGTTTTGTGATATTTTGAGATATATTCCTTATTGTCACATTTACCATATTACAATATGTGGTGTTATTTTTATAGTATATATTGATTGATGCATTCATGTATTCTTTTTTAATAAATTTGTTTGATGTACTTTTCTACATGCCGGTTTGAATACTTGATATAATACTCATCTTTGTCCCTGGTGGTAAATTGCGCTAGTTTTCTTTTTGTATATTTACTTGTTGTGGGTGAGACCTTGCCCATTTCCAGCTGCATTTATTTCCGCTAGGTTATTAATAGAATTTAACATTGCAGCGCCTGAATATATATTTTTTTGGTGCTGCTACAGTGCACCACCGCACCTTAGTGTGTGTCCTGCTTCCGGCTCCGGCAGCGTTGTGACATCACGACGCCGCCAGTGAGAGGAGCCGCGATCAAGCAGAGAAGCGAGAAAAGAAGCATAGAAGGTAAGTACAGACTACAGAACGTGTGGGAGGGGGCGCAGAAAGAGAGGGCTAAAGAAAACGAGGGGGAACAGAAAGAGTGGGCTACAGAAAAACAAGGGGGGTAGAAAGAGGGCTACAGAAAAATGAGGGGGCAGAAAGAAAGGGCTACAGAAAAACGAGGGGGGTAGAAAGAGGGCTACAGAAAAATGAGGGGGCAGAAAGAGAGGGCTACAGAAAAATGAGGGGGCAGAAAGAGAGGGCTACAGAAAAATGAGGGGGGTAGAAAGAGGGCTACAGAAAAATGAGGGGGGTAGAAAGAGGGCTACAGAAAAATGAGGGGGCAGAAAGAGGGCTACAGAAAAACGAGGGGGGCAGAAAGAGAGGGTTACAGAAAAACAAGGGAGGGCAGAAAGAGAGGGCTACAGAAAACAAGGGGGGACAGAAAGAGTGGGCTACAGAAAAACAAGGGGGGTAGAAAGAGGGCTACAGAAAAACGAGGGGGCAGAAAGCGAGGGCTACAGAAATACTAGGGGGGCAGAAAGAGGGCTACAGAAAAACGAGGGGGCAGAATTAGTGCTCTGCATATGTGCCTATATAATTGTAGCGCTGGTACCCTATGTGGCCTGTAGATTAACTATCCAGGTTCAGCTATTCACTGGAAACAGCTAGGAACGCTAGACAAGCTCCAGAATAGGTTCTAAATTATGTAACAGTAGAGGTCAATGAGATATAAGTTGGGTAGATATAAGGAGGGCTACAGAAAAATGATGGGGGCAGAAAGAGAGGGTTACAGAAAAACAAGGGGGGGCAGAAAGAGAGGGCTACAGAAAAACAAGGGGGGGGCAGAAAGAGAGGGCTACAGAAAAACGAGGGGGGCAGAAAGAGAGGGCTACAGAAAAACGAGGGGGGCAGAAAGAGAGGGCTACAGAAAAACGAGGGGGCAGAAAGAGAGGGCTACAGAAAAACAAGGGGGCAGAAAGAGAGGACTACAGAAAAACTAGGGGGCAGAAAGAGAGGGCTACACAAAACGAGGTGAGTTCCGGCACCTTTTTTCTTACAAAAAAAGCACTGGTTATATCAATACTTTAGGGTAATGTCACACCAGTAATTAAAGCACTGACATATAGCACTAAATGGAGTCTCAGATTTAGCAATTGTAAAATGTACAAACACTGGTTCAGAGACTTCATTCATTAATATATATCAGGCAGAACATGGCATTGCCTCTGACCTGTTCCTTGTCTCTGGTCACCACGTCTCACTCTGGCCTACAAGACATCTCCCGTGCCCCTGCCCACTCATGTAATACCATACCGTGCCCTATCATACTCTCCCTCAGCCCAAGTCTTCAAAAAATACTTCACAATGTAGCCATTAAGCCCGATCCAACATGTTCAAACTGGCTCAAACATAGTCCGACCTGGTCACCTTGCTCGAATTTTGTTTACATTTTTAGTGTTATTCATGGTTGAGAATTTATTGGGAATTTTGGAACTTTATGACCTGAGTAAGAACCACTCTAAAACAATATAAAGCATCGGTATACATAAGATAAGAATTAGTGCTCTGCATATGTGCCTATATAATTGTAGCCCTGGTACCCTATGTGGCCTGTAGATTAACTATCCAGGTTCAGCTGTTCACTGGAAACAGCGAGGAACGCTAGACAAGCTCCAGAATAGGTGCTAAATTATGTAACAGTAGAGGTCAATGAGATATAAGTTGGGTGGTTGTAAAGTTGAATCTGTGTGGGCTGACAACAGTCATGTTTTGCACACCCTTTCTTAAAATAATTATATCTTAGGGTCCAGAGCTAATACTGAGTCTAAATACAATAAATAATAATAAAATCATTCAAATTGGATTTGAAAGACTCCTTCAACCAGGGAATTAATTGGCAAACATTGACTTATAGGGCCTGAGTCAATAAGCAAAGTAAGGCAAAAAAAGGAGTAAATGTTCTCTGGGACAAACCATGTTACAATGCAAGGGGTGTAAATTAGTTTATTATTTTGCACATAAATTAAATACTGGATGTTTTTTTCATGTAGCAAACAATTACTTGATGGCTTTACTTTCACACTGAAATTTAAAGTTGACTTAGGACATGTCCTACCCCAAATATAAATCTGTCCCCACCCTCCAATGCAACATAGTTTTGCCCAGGTGCAAAGTTACTGCTTTTTTTATGCTTTGCTCTCCTTAATGACTTAATGGTGAGTCTCCTAATTCACCAAAAGTTCTGCTTGTTTTGACAATACCGTTAATGTCCGAAAGAGTCTTCTCAAATGTCCTTATAGTTTTGGCAGCTCAGGGCTTTTCGCCAAGAGGAGTTAAAGTCACCTTCAGATTGTCCTAAGAACTTTACAGACCACGGAGGGTTTGTAAACCACTCAAGGATAGGGCTACAGTTTGCTCAAATAATAAAGCAACGTATTGGTCTGTGCACAAAGACAACTCACTGTTATTTGAGTAGATTCCAATCTTCGGAAGTGTCAGTTCACTATAGTAAAATACTGTCTAGAGGCGATAGAGATGCTTATCCAAATTTGGTCCAGTTACAGTAACTTGTCCATTTGAGTTCTTAAACCACAGGAATAATTTCAGACAAGATCAACAGCTAATATAATTTAGATCAGATAACCTTATTTATTATATCCATGTTGGATTAGAAGATGCCTTCAAAAGAGGTGGACAATCTGTTTAAAAGAGGGAAAATAGCCCAAGGTCTTTGGTCAGCTTCATCATAATCGCCATTTATTTATATAGCGCCACTAATTCTGCAGCGCTGTACAGAGAACTCACTCACATCAGTCCCTGCCCCATTAGAGCTTACAATCTAAATCCTCTAACACACACACAGACTGAGAGAGACTAAGGGCAATTTAATAGCAGCCAATTAACCTACTAGTATGTTTTTGGAGTGTGGGAGGAAACCGGAGCACCCGGAGGAAACTCACGCAACCACGGGGAGAACATACAAACTCCACACAGATAAGGCCATGGTCGGGAATCAAACTCATGACCCCAGTGCTGTGAGGCAGAAGTGTTAACCACTAAGCCATCGTGCTGCCCAAACGTTGTCATCCAGCAGAAAGATAGCTGATCACGGTCCTTTTGGCAACTCTGCTGTTTTGCCTCACGTCAGGCAATCCAAACCCAAAAAGCTCCATCATATTAATATCTATTTCTCAGCAATGTGACGCACTCAAATTATTCTATTATGAAAACACCTTCTCCAAATACTATTACGGCAGTGGTCTCAGTGACTCACCGGGTCTGTAATGTACATACTCATCTCGGTATTATTAGTAACATAAATAATATAATATAATTATACATATTAGCGTCTTGCCATTCAATGTACCATCTGTAAAAGCCATCATCTGAAACCTCCCAAGTTACCACCCTCACATAGACGAGCTTGGCAGAATCAATCTATATTATAAGCGAAATGAACAATGTAATTACCCGATGATGTTTAAGCCAATTGCTTCACATCTGCTCCATCTGTCCAGTTCAGTGTGGAGGGTCTATTACCAGGTACAGGACCGTCAGGTTTGTCTGCAATTAACCCCTTCAAGGCCAGAGCTGTTTCATTCCTTCATGACCAGGGCAATTTTACATATTTGCAATGTGTTGGTTGCACTTTAACATGATTTTGCTCATGATTCCTTTTACACAATTATTGCCACGGACAAAATATATCCCAATATTTTTTTTCTTCCAACTATGGATCCATAAAATATGTGTAATTCACACAAGGTCAGGTAGAGTTATTTAATAGAGAACCTTAAGAAGTACCTTAAATATTTCACACACCCTGTGGTCTCTCCTGCACAGCTAGCCTGAGAAAGACCGTGGAGCAGTCTAAAGCTGTCTTGTCTGTCTTGTAAAATTTGGCACACAACTTTTCAGTGAGCTGAACATATCAAACACTAGAGCAGGGTTTCCCAAACCCAGTCCTCAGGGCTCCCCAACAGTGCAGGTTTTCTGGATCACATGTGACATAATTAGGACCACCTGTGGATCTGTTACAATGTGTCAGTCAGTAATGACTACACCTGTGCTACAGCAAGGAGATATGGAAAACCTGCACTGTTGGGGAGCCCTGAGGACTGGGTTTGGGAAACCCTGCACTAGAGGGTTGTTGCACTAGAGAATCGGGCCATGGGATTCAGGTGCAAGTGCAGTACAGTAAGGGCTTAAAGATACAAGTTAACCACGACCCCTTAGCTGTGCACATATGTAGGGTTAGATCGGTGGCTTAGTGGTTAGCACTTCTGCCTCACAGCACTGGGGTCATGGCCTTATCTGTGTGGAGTGTGTATGTTCTCCCCGTGTTTGCCTGGGTTTCCTCTGGGTCATCCGGTTTCCTCTAACACTCCAAAAATATAATAGTAGGTTAATTGGCTGCTATCAAATTAACCCTAGTCTGTCTGGGTATGTTACGGAATTTGGACTGTAAGCTCTATTGGGCAGGGACTGATGTGAGTGAGGTCTTTGTACAGCGCTGCGCAATTAGTGGCGCTATATAAATAAATGATGATGATGATGATGAGTGTGACTTGCATTTTTTATATGAGTATGTTTTTAGAACCTACACAAAGTAGGTGCAAGTTCTACCTACTACGAACTTGCGCATTTGTATTGTCAATATATTCAGTTAAAATGTGTCTATGTGCAATGCAACTCTAAATACAGTCAGATGTATTTAACGTGTATCTATCCATATTCGCAAACCTACAGAAGTAGCAAACTATACATTGACATATGATGCCTCACAAGATTACTATATCTATATTGCAATTGCAACTCTGTATCACCTCTTTGTGTTTGTCGGTTGTCTTAGAAGTTAGAGATCATCTCCACTGACCCTCACCTGTTGGTGACAGTGTACTTAGAGCTCAGGCTCTTCCACCAGTGCTTAACTACTCCCTAGTAACAAGAACAGGCCAATTACATCACAGGGTAATTGTTAGCAGCAGAAATTACGAGGTATGAGATGCAGAGTATCAGATGCAGACTACCAGGTTCCGAATCATATGCAGATTTATTAGGTTCCATATCATATGCAGATTTATCAGATTGCTCTGCTATCAACAGGTAGAAATGCAGGTTACAGAAAGTCCCAATATCAGACTAGGAGATTGACCCAAATCAGCAGACGATGTACAGTTTAATGTCACAGTGCATTTATCAGCAGTATAACAAAATGCAGAGAATCCAAAGTATTTTGAGACAGACCCAGAGTCCCTCAGAACTGTCAGCCATACAATCATTTGAATCAGTACAAAAGTCAATGCAAATTCTTACAACTCCAATTGGATTGAGTGGAACTGATAGTCAGGATGTGAAGAAGCTGAACATCAGAGACATGTACCACCAGGAGGCAGCAAACAGAACAGGTCATATAAATGTTAATGGTGGCAGAAAACCAGCATACTTCTGTGTGCGCCCATGTCTGACTTGGATGTGGCTGCCCCTTAATGTACATTGCCTACTTGCATCCCCCCAATCCCCACCCCGTTCCTTCCCCTGAAATCGTAGGCTGTATCAAGTGTCGTTTTCACTCAAAGATGACTTGAACCTGGCTCCGTTCTGTTGAGTATCGTCCAGTTTTGAGCACGCACAGAAGGATTTGGTGGATGATACGCAAAAAAAGCGGCAGTTACGTTCCCTAATGACCCAAGCCCTACATTCCCGGGTGAATTTCCATAGTTGTTGCCCAGAACACTTGTCACTTATCCTGGTCTGAACTTGTCTGTTTCTCATCCTGGTCTAGTAGCATTTCAGTTGTATTGCTGTGCTGGTTATGAGTAACACTTGGAAGTGACCTTCCCAAAAGGCTTGGAGAGGTGAATACTGGACTGGACATTTGGACAAGGATCCAGTCACCAGATATTATGTTTATATTATTATGAGTCATTAACAATAATGTAGCAGGCTAATTGACACATGATACATAGTTGTCCCCTTAAATCTAAAGTGGAAAACCTCTAGGTTGTTATTATGATCTCATAGGGTCTTATTCTGGTGGTCCTTGACACTAGCCTTTGGCCATTACAGTTTCCTCACATCTTTTATACTACTTGTGTTTTGTTGTTTTGGTCAATCCTTTACTCAAGATTTGAGGACTGGGCAGTGTAAGTTTCTCGTAATATTCACATCCTCCTCTAGGTCCTTCATAAGTTTTCCCCACAAACTCATGTGGTCACTTGGTCACTATTTAGGTACTTGGAATTGTCAGGTGGGATATAAAATATTTAAGCAATATTTCCATAGTAGGGTAAACTTCTTCCCACCTAATGAATGGTCCACTATATGTATTTATATCCAATGCTAGGTGGCTGCTGAATATAAAACATTTCAAGTTCTACAATGGGTGATAGAGGTGGGGAGCACATTGTGTTGTGGACAGATAGAACAAGTTCACAGAGATTCTACTAAATCATTGTCACAACCGTGAAGCAGAACATGTGCCCTTAGTAAGGTAACACGTTGTTCGGAAACTAGGTCACATAATTTCAGCTATTATCAATAATACTCCATTTTTCTTTATTTGAGGCTACAATTTGTAGCATCTTTTTGAAACATAATCTGTATTTTAGTGTATCCCTGGCATTTAACAACACCAACTAAAGAGGGCAATAATACAGTATTGAAGAGCTGAACAATTAAATCTGCATGTTTAATAGGTGTCTCTATGGACAGGAGGATTCCTTGCCATAATGTGCCAACATCAAAGGGGGGACACCTGAAGCATATCTACAATCAGTGCAAATATTCAGAGCCGTAACTTAAAATGTTAGCTTCTGGGGTGAGAAGGAAAACTGCCACCCCTCCTAGCCCTCAATTTTAACCAAATTAACCTAAAATTAACGCAAGAGTAGGCAAACCTCCCGGATTTGCCGAAATTCACGGCATTGAATGGCGGGGGTTAATTATGTCATTAAACCCCACCCTGCTATTCAATGCCATCATTTTATATGAATGATGGCATTTTATAGTGGGGGCGGGGCTATGGTGACGCCTCCTCCTACCCCCTGTCACATGATTACTCCCCCAGGGAGAAGATTTGAAAGTTACCATGTATTGATAAAGTATAGATCCAGGGTGAATGGAAATGGAAGCACAGGTTAGCATCAGAGGGAGCGTGATGTGACTTTTTATCCATTTCCAGAAGGCAAAAAAGGAAAGTTGTTAGTGACTAGTACAAATTTTGCAGGATTCCAGCAATATTCCTATTTGACAATACAATGTCTAATAAGAATGTAACGGTAGAATCATTTGCAAAACACATCACTCATTTACTCAGTGGTTCCCAAACTGTGCGCCGTGGCTCCCTGGGGTGCCACGGCGATCTCACAGGAGTGTTGTGGCCAGGGCCGGTGGTAAGCAAGGTGGGGGACTACTTGGTAATTATTTTGGCTTAGGGGTGCCTTGAAAAAATTATAGAGACCCTAAGGGTGCCTCGAACTGAGAAAGTTTGGTATCCACTGCATTAAACCTTGATTATTATGTTGTAAAAGGAAAGTAAACAATGTTATTATATTCACTACCTCCAGGGCTCATCTAATCTTGTTGAACTTTTGTTTTTAGCAGCCAATTCTGTCTGTTCCTGTTTGCAGCCTTCAGTCCAGTGGTTGTGCTAACCACAGTAATTACAGTTGTCTGACTGTCTTTCCTGATTCTGTTGTGTCAATTTATAGCTTTCCTGATTTATTATTATCAAGAAGGGCTTTTAGTGCTATCACAGACATGGATTTATCCTTACACGGTCTGTGGCAGCAGACAATAGAATAAGATCAGCCGTGTGTCTACGGAGATCCCTAGGCGACCAGTCTTAAGGTCTCCTAATTTAGGGATCATCCCAACAAAACGTTAAACTCACAGTGCTATTGTCAGAAAGACTTCTTAAGGACGGCAAGAAAGTTCATGTAATTGATCTGGGGCAGCCAGATTAGTAGTATGTTTTACTTTGATTTTCTGCATTTGATGAGGTTTCAGTGCCATGTTCAGAAAAGCCTCTACAGTAATAACATCCCACTGTCTGTCTCCATTCAGTCACAAGTCCCTTAGAATTTAGGTTAGTGTCTGAGAGGTATTTTCAAAGGGATGTATCATGTAAACGCCAAATCCTGCTACTGTTATTAAAAGTATATTTATAGATTATCCCATCCAAATGAGGTGGTTCCAAAGCACAAAAGTATTTATTCGCTACCAAGGTATAACGGATTCTGGATACTTCTACTACTAATCTTGATTAGCGCTGGCTTACCTGAGGTGCGGAGTCTAACGATCTCCCCGGTGTTCGCCAAGAACCGCCGCAAGGCGGGGTGGGCTTCACTGCCAGGAGTCGCAGGTTGCGGTCCTCAGGTTCGCCCCAAGATGTAGTACAGCGGGGTGGAGCGGAGGTAGCGGAGTCAGACAAGCCGGTTCGGTACACAGGAATGGAGTCAGGCAGAATCAGAAGGCAACTCGGAGTCAACAAGCCAGGTTCGGTACACGGGTCACAAGAACAGAAGAATGGTCAGCAAGCCGGGTCGGTACACAGGGATAGGAGAGCCAGGGTAGTCAAGCAGGCAGAGATCAGCACACAGGAAGACACTGGAGACTGGAAGACACAGCAATCCACGAAGAGCAGGAGCCAGGAACAGGTAAGTGTTGCTCTGACACTCAGCGAGTGTCAGAGTGAGGTTTTTATCCTGACAGGGATTCAAAATCCCCGCCTCTAGGTTGAGGTCATGTGACCGCCTCCGGGTGCGGTCACGTGTTCCTGGATGCGGAAGTGCGGCTTCCGGACGGAGCGGCGGGGATCAGGTAAGTCCGTTACACAAGGTAGATTCAAAAGTGCCAGCAGTACAGACGCAGGCGCACAGCTAGTACTATCATGAAACTTCAATCCAAAATACTCACTGTGTATTGAACACAGTGTGTTTTATACAGTGCACACAAGGATAATGGTAAGGTCATAGGTGATTGGTTAAGGGGTCAGCACCTCACTAGAACTCTACACGCAATAGGTCAAAGAGTCACCATTGTCTCACTATGCGACAGTTTGTTATCAAACATATGCCCTCAGCCTCCGGCTACTTGATCTTATTTTTAACATACTTTATCTGCAAATCTTACACTTAATACATAGTTAACTACAGCAAACATTTTACAAACATTTCCTATGTGTAACAACATTACTTATTATGTGTAAATAATAACACAGTTGCTATGTGGTGGCAAGCAATAATAATTGGGAAGAAACTGGCCTTTTGATATTGATATGATATACTAAAATTAAATGACTTTAACACTGTCAAAACCTCCCACTAATTTGTAGTGTCTGTCGTGCTGGAATTGTGCATTTAGTGGTTAAATTGTCAGCCCAGTTTCAACAGAGCTCAACGAAATTCTGACCAATGTAATTTCATACTCCTCCCTAAAACATCATCCTCTTTAGACTCTCAGTTATAGAGCAGTGAATGGGGTTCAACCAGTGGCAGAACTACAGGGGTACAGCTGCTACATGCCCAGGGCCATCTTAACAACATTATGGGCCCCCAGGCAAAGCAGTGCACCGGGGCCCCTAGATATAGATATAGATATATAGATGTATACAGATACAGATATAGATATAGATAGATAGAGATAGATAGATGTAATTGCTCAGAAGGTTTTATTTGCAGGTTTTTTTCTTTTGCAGGATTATTTATTCTCATTAAGAGCCGTGCCTATGGAGCCCCCTTGCCCGTGGGGCCCCCGGGCAGCTGCCCATCGTGCCCAATGGAAAAGATGGCCCTGTACATGCCCCCTTCTGATGCCCCAGCTACCCCAAGGGCCTCTTCAGAGAACACACGTCCAGGAGGCTAGAGGGGCACATTATTTTATGAGGCTAGAGCAATTTCTAGAGAATAATTTCTAGAACAATTTCTAGAGAATAAAACTTTCATGGTAACCAAAAATCACATCTTGATATTCGTACTATACGAAGAAATGGAACCTTCAATCTGCCGGAGGGACGGATATCATAAAATAAATGCTTCTAGCTGGCATTTCTCTTTAATACATTACATCTAAAGTTACCCAATTCATTGCCACCCTACATAATTTGCATATAGATAAGAAGCTCCAACCTCGATGAAACGCCATTGTAAGCGAAATACGATAATAGACTCGCATGGAACTTACGGAAGACATCTCCGCGGGATGGGATCAATCTGTGGCAAAGTGTTTTCTCCAACATCCCATGATTGGTTCTTTGTCACTGGATCTGTTATATTGCTTTTGTAACGTGCTGTTAACATTTACAAGCAAATGTTTCATCTCCTTACTTTTTTCTAAACTCATCTCGACGGTGCTGGTCTAACAGAGCGAGGAGATACATCTGTGTTATTGTGGATACCAGCTGCCTGTTTTCCTATTGAAGCGTGTCCCTTACACACACTAAAATCTTTGGCCAACGCACTAAAATTTTTGGCTTAGCGATGTTCCCTTTTTCCCTTACAAACAGGAGCGTTTCTGTGCTGACTTTCCAGCCTGATGCTAACCTCTGGCAAATGCCCATTTGGCAAGGGTAGTAAGTGGATTTGGCAGAGGTAGGGGGCTCTCAGCACAAGGACATCACCTCCGGTTGAGCCCCAGCCTTTTAATAGCCTCCCCTCCTTTGTGGCAAACATGCAGATGCTGTTAGCAGATGCCTCTCGTCTGATAAACCGGCATTACACAGAGTACAGAATGCCACTCCTGTTTACAGGCCCAGAGTCGCCTGGGCACAGCACCAATAAAATATTCCCAGGTTCTGATATGCCAGCTGTCTTGTGTCCAAATTATTTACTGCACACCAAGGAAATATGCTTTTATGTATTGTCTTTTTGTTTTACATGGCCTGTGTATTAAAGTCTTGATATATTAAAGCATAGGTTGGTACGCTGCCATGAGTCAGTTTAGTATTATCAGATGAACAACCCAATATGCCAACTTTGGAGCCTGCCCAATATATAGTGGACCTGTCAGAAGATTTAGATATTTTTTTTTAACTCTGTCTTATCATTTTTGTCCACCCAGGTTATTATTTCTGCATTGCTCCGTACGCCCACCATCACAACTGTCCAATGCCCAAACTGCCCCCCACTGCTAACATATAAAATAAATACATTTAAATGATTCATCAATAGCTCAGCCCATTAATAAATGTTTACAATATGCAAGTAATAATTATCCATATGCATCTGGTTCATACTTGCCAACTTGAAGGCGCATGGCTCAGCAATTTGAGTAATTTCGCACCGTCCCTCGAGTGCAATGCAACAATACTATCATCAAGAGCTCCCCATCTGCCCTAGGATGTGGGCAATATGCAGGATGGTGGATGCTCTCCCAGGGGTTCCGGAAGAACCACCCGAACATTCCTAGGGTGTAGGCAAGTTTGCAGGCAGACCTAGCCGTGAATAAACAATGCACTAAATTCCCTCTAACCTCTTGTACATCTATATGTTCTGTTTTTAACCTTATTTTCAGGATGTCCCCTCCTCACGGGGCGGTGCATTGTCAAAATGAAAAACAGTCCAGTAACCTCTGCTATTGGTTAGGGTCGCCCTGCACATGGGGAGAACCTCTACTCTCCTCACACTCTCAAGTGTTGCCCCTAGATCCGGTATAGTTAACTATTCCTTTCCAGGCACTAAATTAATATACTGCAAAAGCATTTTGTACATCCATGAATATGCATTTGGACTTACGCATCAATTAAGAATTGATACACATCTTATTAATAATAGTTATAATAATTAATACTTTTATTTATATAGAGCTTTTGTCCCAACAGGACTCAAAGCACTTTTCATTTACCGAATAAAAATACATGATACAGAATGAACTTATAAAAGGTTAATAGGATTAACAGAAAATAGAGCTATGTATTGGATATGATGAAATAGGTGCATTAATGAAATGCTTGAGTAAACAGGTTAGTATTGAGTCTGTTTTTGAAGATTTCTAGAGAGGAGACCTCTGGGACTGAGCGGTGCAGATTTTTTACAAAGAGTATAAAGTATAGGAGAGTCTCGGTACTGTTAGTAGCGCTTCATCGGCGCATCAAAGGGAGTTATGGTTATGTAGTGCTTTGAATGTCAATAAGCCAATTTTGAAACAGATTTGCATACCTCCCACCAATTAAAAATTCCAAATCGGGACATGGCTACGCCACTAGCAAATGAACATCTTGTTGTGTTGTGTTGTTGTGTTGCATTAGGAGCTTGGCCGCGGTACAATCAAGGTGGCCACGACATCAGGGCATTTAAAGCACTTCTGAGAAGCTCCGCTCCTCCCCAGACCCTCGGCAACAGCCTTGAATTGCAGTGGACACCACGTCTAAATCGTAAGACGGGGCTGGTTGGTTAACAGCTTGGTTGCTGCATTTTGCATCAGCTGCAAGAGGTGCAATTCTTTTCCTGGGAGATCCAGGTAGAGTATGTTGCAGTAGTCCAAGCATGAGAACATGTATGAGGGGAGGAAGATCATCTGGGCGATTCAGATGTTACAGTCTTGTGATTTAACCTTGAGATTCCACATCCACTCCAGGAGCTCAGCCATTGAGGATTGATATTGGGTTCTTAGTACCTAGAGCAAAGGACAGGTACAACTAAACATTATCTGCAACGTAGTGGTAATACAGGCCATGACGTCTGATTATTTCACCCAATGGTAATATACTGTAAATAGCATGGGAGATAGGATAGAGCGCTGAGGAATGGGTGAAAGGGGCATTGGTGCAGATAAGTGTATTCTCTATGGCTTGTCAGTGAAAAACAATTTGAACCAACTAAAGGATGTGCCATCCAGTTCACAGAAATTCTTAAGGCGCTCTATTAGGATCCCAAGGTCCATGGTATCAAATGCTGCAGATAGGTCACGGAGGATTAATGTCGAACAATCGCCTCTGTCCTTGCCACCAGAAGATCATTAAGTGCATGTGCCAGGGCTGTTTCAGGACTATATTGTTTCCTGAATCCTGGCTGGAATGGATCATTAATATGTTGACAGACTGGTTTCCAGTTGGAAACCACTTTCTCTATAACTTTATCTGGAAGAGGTTTGATACCGGTCTATAGTTAGTCAGCAGTTTGGGCCTAAAGCAGATTTTTATAGAAGAGGTCTGAAAACTGCTTCCTTTTGTGGTTCAGGAGAAATGCCTGCCTGCAAAGAGTGTTGTACTATTTTGGTGGACCAATTCAGTATACCCTATTAGAATGTGTGTTAGGGCTAGGTCCAGAACACAAGAGGTAGGATGCTAAGCTAGGTAATTCCAATAATGTCTTCTATATCCAGTGGACCAGAGCTAGTCAAGACGACAGATAACCCACATTCTCAGGCCTGAAAACATAGCGACATTGGGCCATATGTAGAGTTAAGACGTAAGTGCATTTTTGTTTTAGATACTGCATTGCATTCTGTACACCCTATGCAGCCTCAGGCGCATCTTACACTCACAGAGGTGGAACGAGGAAAGGAAGCAGTGTTTTAGTATAAAGCAAGTATAGTAAAGACATGTTCACAGGCCCAGCGCTCCCATTAGGCAAGGTTAGGCACTTGCCTAGGGCGCCGGGCGCCTGGAGGGCGCCACAGAACTGGAAATTAATTTTAAAACTGTGCGGCGACCGCTGACCATACCTGTCACGGCCGCCGCACAGCATTCAGATGCATGGGGAGGGGGGGGAAGAGGCTATTGCTCACCACCGCCGCCTCTCTGCTCCGTCTCCTCCCCTCCACTCACTAGTGTCAGTGAGTGGAGGGGAGGAGACGGAGCAGAGAGGCGGCGGTGGTGAGACATGGTAAGAAAAGACGGGGGGAGGAGGGAGGAGGGCGCCGATTTTTGCGTGGGGGGGAGAGGGCGCCGATTTTTGCGGGGGGGGGGGGGGAGAGGGCGCCGATTTTGCCTAGGGCGCCATGGACCCTAGCACCGGCCCTGCATGTTCATGTACATACGTAGAGGTCGAGGCAGCCACAGACATGTCTTTTAGGAGGTATAACTGTTGCAGGTGCTTGACCCTTGATGCAAGATACTTGGCATCATCAGAACGGACCTTGCAAGTGCTTTTTTGAAAAAAACGTGTCCCCATGCAAAAGTACTACCAGTGCTAGCACTCATATCCTAGGATAGTAGCGGCAATTTCGATGGGACAGGCAGTTTAGCGTCTACGTGCATAGTTTTTTGGGTTTTTTTTTCTAATGAGTAGAAAGCTGAAAGAAAGAAGAGGTAGCGGCTTTTTAGTGGGGATTATATTTATTATTATTGTGTTTTATTTATAAAGCGCCACAAAAGGTCTGCAGCACCAAACATGAAATTTACAGTAGTATACAATATACAGACAGCAATGATCCATAATACATGTATTAACTAAACCTTATTATATGAAGAGCAGACATTTACTATTTAACAGATTACTCACAGATAATTGGTAATGAAGATCAAATTAATGACAGGACAGTGAGTGAGAGTGATGGTAATGTCTAACGTGAACTAGGCCTGGGTGAGGGAAGAGAGGGCGATGGAAGAGAGGGCGAGGGAAGAGAGAGCGGGGGAAGAGAGGGCGAGGGAAGAGAGTGCGAGGGAAGAGAGGGCGGGGGAAGAGAGGGCAAGTAAAGAGAGGGCAAGGGAAGAGAGGGCGAGGGAAGAGAGGGCGAAGGAAGAGAGTGCGAGGGAAGAGAGGGCGGGGGAAGAGAGGGCGAGGGAAGAGAGGGTGAGGGAAGAGAGGGCGATGGAAGAGAGGGCGATGGAAGAGAGGGCGAGGGAAGAGAGGGCGATGGAAGAGGGGGCAAGGGAAGAGAGGGCGAGGGAAGAGAGGGCGAGGGAAGAGAGGGCGATGGAAGAGAGGGTGATGAAAGAGAGGGCGATGGAAGAGAGGGCGGGGGAAGAGAGGGCGAGGGAAGAGAGTGCGAGGGAAGAGAGGGCGGGGGAAGAGAGGGCGATGGAAGAGAGGGCGATGGAAGAGAGGGCGAGGGAAGAGAGGGCAAGGGAAGAGAGAAGAGAGGGCGGGGGAAGAGAGGGCGAAGGAAGAGAGGGCAAGTGAAGAGAGGGCGAGGGAAGAGATGGCGAGGGAAGCAGCCTGAAGGCACAGAGGATGATGGGATAGTAGAAGGAGAACACACGGAAAGTGGGCCCTGCTCCTGAGAGCTTACATCCTAAAGGGAAGGGGAAGACACTGTTGGGCCCCCTGAAATTACTGCTACAGCCTAGGCTATGAAGATTTTTTTTTAAACACATTAAAATGGCAGTCCTCATCATCAAGTTAATGATGATGACTAATGTGTCTCTATTGCATGATATGCTTAATGCAAATGATACGCTTTAAGCGTATCTTTCTCCAGCATATCCCCATAATTGCGGCTTTTTTTGGACGCATTTTACATCTGTGTCTTTTATATAAAATGCATCCAACTCTGCTTCCGTTGGGACTACAGCCTGGATGGAAGACACAATATCAGCAAAGAAGATTGCAAGCTCACGGCACCATGATTAGAAGAGGGTGACATCACGCTACAGACTTACCGGTCTGCAAAGTCTTTCCAAATTACGGAAAAGCTGAGCTGGTCGGCTGTTTGCTGCCAAAATCTCACTTGACGTGAGCTTTGATTTCTTACAGGTAATTGCGGGCTGGTGTTCTTCTTTGACTTTCAAACCCGTGACCCCCTCTTCTTCGTCTCTCCAATACAGTTTTCATACCAAGGTGCTTGGCGGTTTGGTCTGCACGGTCATATCTAAACAGGAGCGATAGCATCCATTGCAGCCGCCAAGACAGAGCACGCATCCTCACAGCCGCCAATAACATCAGAGAGATCCAGATTTGCGGTCAGAGTTTGTGAAGTAACACCCCTTAATGGGCGATAGACAAAGAGCGAAATGGGGTGGTGGTTTGGTTAATTTTTCGTTAAGCCAGAGACTTCCAACCCAATCTGGAAAACAGGATCATTAATACACAAATACCTAACTCTTGAATGAAGTCATTTACAGGGCAAGGGTTAACTCGGCTGCATTTCAAATTCTTTATTCCTATCCCAATTATTTTATTTTCCATTAGTTATAAGATCATTAGCGCGGCACACAGAGTACGAGACAGGCTTATTAGTCACATGTCTTGCATTCTGTCAACAGCTCTTGTAATTGGCAAACACCTTCATGCAGAAGTGTCCTGTCATCTACTTCACAGGTCTCTAAGTTATCGCATTAGGATAAGAAGTGTTTTCTTGTTATCAGAGGAGCCCTTGGACACACATTAGCGCCCAGCAGCGAGATAGACGCCGCGGGAGACAGCCCCAGCTTCTCTGTTACTAAGCTGGAGATAATTTAAACACAGCCAACTATATAGTTTCTGTTTGCGACCAAGTTCAAATACTAAAAACGTTTTATTGGTGGCGTTTGTTCAGAAACAATTATTTTTTAATTGTTTTTGTTTAATGAATGTTATTAGACAGTGGATGTTTATCCCCCAAATGATTTCATATCAAATAAAAACTTGTAATTTATAATGTGTTTTTCAGTTCTTGGTGTGGTTTAAGATCACCAATCAGCACTCCGTGCAATCACCAACGTATGTCGTTACCGGTAGTATCTCCTGATCTTTTTTTTGGCAGCACTTTATTTATTTTCGGAAAATCTTGCAATTATATAAATTTCCCCTTAGCATGTGACCTAACGATGGAAATGTAAAGTATAGACAAACAGATTATTTTTGAAGGAAAATATATTTGGGGAACTATATCACTTTTTCTGCCAGGAGTCTGTGCCACAATAACACCTACACTATTTTTCCCGTTGCCTCACTTTGGGGTAGATTTGCTAAACCTTCTAAAAAGGAAATGTGGAGGTGTTGCCCATAGCAACTAGTCAGATTCTAGAATGCACTAGATAAATGATAGCTAGAGTCTGAATGGTTGCTATGGGCAACATGTCCAAGCTTCCATTTTAGAAGGCTATTTTCATCACATTAGTTCATGAAAGCAAAATTGAAAAAATAAAGAAATAGGGAACACTGACATAAATTGATAGAAATGTATTAATAGTATATATATATATATATATATATATATATATATATATATATATATATATATACAAGTTAACCCGTGCATGATACTCATGCATTGTAGTCAAATCAAGCTACTTAAGGTGTTAAAAAGGTTCTTGTCATCTTCATCGCCACACACACACACGCCGCTAGGCTTTTATATATTAGATAATGCTAAGAATTTAGTAGGTCAGTGTAGTATATAACTCTGCCCAGCAGGTGGCGCTGCAGCTTGAGCACTCTGTCACCCGGTAGTTTTTTTCACACACACACAAACACACTAACACACGCCGCTAGGCTTTTATATATTAGATATGTATGTGCATATATATATATTTAAAATACTGCTATTATTATTATTATTATTAGTTTGATATAATTGTGGCAGTACTAGAGATTGCCAACTTCATGAGCTGCAGATATATATTGGATATAGCGTTTTAATCAACTGAGAATAATCTATATCCACCAGTGCCTCATATACATTGTTTTTGTCTTTTGTCATGAAAACACATTTTACTTTGTGACCTCTAACGTTTACAGGGATATGAAATGCGTGTACTTTTTTGGCGTGTTTTGGTTCATAATAAAACATTTCTTTATTGGTATTTTCTTGTTGTATGACATGATTTAACATGCAGTACCAGACTGCAGCTTGGGCGTCATACACAGCCAACCTACATTATATTAGACCACTGCGCTGGTGTTTAATGTCTGTCACTTGGAGGATTTGTGGGGATAACAATCTCTTATCAGATCACTTACCCCTTGTGTCTATTTACTTACTGCCTTCCGATGGAACAGGCACCTGTGTAAATTATATTACGATGGCACTAAAAGAGTTTAGACAGGGGTGCATATTATGTTTTTCGGAAAAAGTTCTGTTGCAAATATTCCAAAATACACATTGCTCAATGTCACCCTGCCCTTTATTTACTTTCTAACTGCTAGATGTCAAGCCGGAATTAACCTTTCACTTAAATGGTAATTCCAGCTTTAAATAATATCTGTATTAAAGCTTTTATTTGCCCGAGACGTGTCTCTGTTTTATTTTTGTAACCCATGAAATACTTATAATCATCAGGTGAGCAGGACAAGGCATAAGATGGTGCTTGCAATCACTTCCCTGGCCTCTCTGCATTCTAGGTGGGTGGGGCTTAAAGAAGCAATTTGCATGATCTTTGCATATCCCCACCCCCCTGCAGGGAAGTAAAGGCCCTTACGGGAAAATAACCTGCCGTCAAGGGAAACTAAAATTAACACAAAATGGAATTGGAAGGGGATTGGGCTACATAGGAGTGTCTGTTACCAGGAGCAAGCGTCCTCAAAAATATTACTTCGCAGGCCAGAAGGTGCCTATTTATCAACCTCCAAAAACTGGAGGTTAAAACTGCAGTTTTCGGGAGGGATTACCGCAGTAATTAGTAACAATGCTATTTATGATTAGAAGACCACGGTTCCAGCTTCATCATCTGCAAATCCAGCCCCCATAGGTGTCTATGGGGACCGTGATCACGCACTATTTAACAAGCTCCATAATTCGGAGTTTGACCCCAACAGCCATTGTAGTCACCACAAGACCTTTGTATCCCTCCTTGGCTGGCTTCATGCTGCTCTCTATCGCAAATTCTGCCTGGCCATCGGAACCTGTAATTAAAGTTGTCGCCATTAGCGGGACTGCTCCTATTGGAGCTGCTGAAGAACGTTAATAAATAGATGCGATACATAATTTCTTATGAATGCGAAATAACTAACATGGGGAAAATACGATGGGTCATAAATCTTCTAAATTTAAGATTACAGGTACAATTTTGGATTGGACAATAAATATGTATGTTTGGACCTAATATATTTAATGGAAATGATTGTTTGACATTAAATATTTCCCTTAACAGTATATATCTACATATGTACAGTATTGTATAGGCTTTGTAAATGTACCATATAGGCAGACGATAATATTACTATCTGCAATGAATAAGCAAAAAACAACATGCAGCGAGATGTAAAATCACTTTGTATGAAACATACAAGATCTTCGGTTTGTTATTGCTGTAGATTTTATACACTACAGTCTCCCTTTAAAAGTATTTTCTTTTTTTATGCTTTTAAAGCAAAGAAGTGATACCAGCTGAGCTGTCGGAAAGGTCAGCGCTCTGCCTTGTATGTAGGACAGCCATTGCTAGCTCTCATAAGGCTACGTAGGCTGACGCTTAAGGGTGATCGAGTCCCGTTCCGCAGTCTTGACAGCTTCAGCTAAAAATAGGAAACTCCGTCCCCCCCCCATCATTCTGTCGCTGCAATGTGGCAAACTGCGAAAACATCCCTTATCTGTGAACTGTGCAGATTCATATTAAATAGAACAGCTGGACTAGAACTGACATTAGCCAAAGTCACCCCATGGGCGAGGAGAGCAGAGGACACTTCTGATTTACACAGTAGCCGTGTGCCGTATTGTGCCTATAGGACATGACCATAGGAGGGAACTTCTGTAACAGAGATTTCGGCAGTGTGTTATATGTGCCGAATGGAGGCAAAGATTGACATCAGAGTAATTATCACACAGAGTCACTGCATGTATTGAATTATTCAGCACCTGTCAGGATAATCCTTACCTCCGAGTGCTGTTAATTAATGTCATATTTTGCCAGTATAACACGCTACCGAAATCTCAGGGATCAGAATTTGACACCTATGTGCCTTATTCTCACCCCCACCCTGTGGTGTCTACAATATTAAGGATTTGTCTGACTAGTGCAATTATACTGTGCTGGTTTCCCTCCCTTACTGCAATTATATGAGCTGAATTCATTAATTGATGGTAAAAATGCCTTTAACACCGGTTAACTAATTCTGCCCATATTATTGCAAATGGAAAATAAATGGGAAAAGCAGACGTAGACTAATATTCCTATAACATTGAGGGATATTTGTTATTAGGAGCCCCTTTGCCACCCCTTAAAATCCCTTATTATCGCAAATTTATCAGCAAGCACGGTGGCTCAGTGGTTAGCACTTCTGCCTCACAGCACTGGGGTTGAGTTCAATTCCCAACCATGGCCTTATCTGTGTGGAGTTTGTATGTTCTCCGCGTGGGTTTGCTCTGGTTTCCTCCCACACTCCAAAAACATACTGGTATGTTAATTAGCTGCTATCAAAGTGTGTGAATTTAGACTGTAAGCTCCAATGGGGCAGGGACTGATGTGAGTGAGTTCTCTGTAGAGCGCTGTGGAATTAGTGGCGCTATATAAATAAATGATGATGATGAGTTAATCAGTTAATAAGTTAGCTTAATCTACTGGCCCGGAGTGGTAAAAGTTAACTTATTGCTTTAGCGATGAGTTAAAGTGCAAATATATATTTTATTTTAAAAGTTAAAAAGGTATTTTTTTTTAAATATTTTGAAAATGCCTTATTCCAGATTTTTTTTTTTAAACTGGTTTTGTTTGGTATAGCAGCGATACAAGTACTGACGCAATACGTGGGCGAAGCAAAAATAAGTTGTTTTTTTGTCCTTTCCTAATTATGACTCGCTGTCTTTATTTTGACTCCTATAAGTACAAGGATATCAATACATTTTGATATTTGACTTGGCAATATAACCTCATGTGCTATACATATTGTACAGTTGTAATAACCTGGGTTGATTAGTTATCAGGTGTTAATGTAGCGTTTAAGATATCTCCATATAACTTTGTTTAGGATTATGAGACCTATTTATATAGAAGTGTGTTTTTGTCCTATAAAGTAGCTTCTCTTATCACCGTTGATCGCAACGATGAGAGACACATTTTCAGATCCTGTTTTGGCGAAGACAATTGCAATGAGAATGTGAAAGGTTTCTAATTCTGTCCGTCCAGCTGACCTAAGCTGCACCTGCGCCAATAACTGAACAGTGAACAGTTACACATACGGCGTTACCAGCTGCCTACAAGCTCCGTAAAGCTCCATAATCTAACTTGACTCCAGTTCACAGTCCCCATAGAAGATTATAGGAACTGCGGTACTGAGTGTTAGTTTGGGTAAAGCAGGCGATATCTTTGTTACCTCTTGCTTTAGCCTATTGTTAATTAGCCCTGATGCTACTATTTGCCTTAATCATGGGGAAATAGTAATTTACAACAGATCAACAAACGGTGGCTTAGTGGTTAGCACTTCTGCCTTACTGCACTGGGGTCATGAGTTCAATTCCCGACCATGGCCTTACCTGTGTGGAGTTTGTATGTTCTCCCCGTGTTTGCGTGGGTTTCCTACGGGTGCTTCGGTTTCCTCCCACACTCCAAAAACATACTGGTAGGTTAATTGGCTGCTAACAAACTGACCCTAGTCAGTGTGTCTGTGTGTGTGTGTTAGGGAATTTAGACTGTAAGTTCCAATGGGGCAGGGACTGATGTGAGTGAGTTCTCTGTACAGCGCTGTGGAATTAGTGGCGCTATATTAATAAATGGTAATAATAATAATAATAATAATAATAAATGGTTTACAAACAGGCCATAATATGTGGCTGAAAGGGGCTTTAGAGAAGATTTGTTTAACACACATGGTTCCTTTTTATGTCGGTGATTCTGAAGTTGGCGTTTAGGCGCAAACAGAAAGACGTTATAGTGGCGACCGGAGACTGTTACTTTGTGTCCAGTTTCTATTACTACATAAAATCAAATTTGTTATTTTTGTTTCTGTTTTTCTGTATTTTCCACCAGTTTGTCCTCTTCCTCCGATGGTGGCGCATGGAGATTACATTTGTCACCCGCAACCCTGTGAGCGTTACATACACGGGACTGTGATTGAATTTTACTGTGACCCCGGGTACATGCTTTCCAATGACTACAAGTACTTCACCTGCCAGTCCGGAGAGTGGTTCCCAACGTCTCCGCTGTACTGTATCAAGACAGGTGAGTCCTTCTGCAGGGAACAGAGACTGTACTATAAAAGGAGGATCATCGACCACATCACATTCTATAACATCTAGTGGGCCGAGAATGCAACTGGCTTTATTATTAACCCTTGTACTGCCAGTGACGTGAGAGATGCGTTCTTGCAATACCGCTTCTAGGTGGCCAAGGACAATAACGGCAGAGCCGCAGATTGCCACCCTCTGACATAAAACACTTTTCACCACCCAAAGTAAAAGTGAGGCGGCCTTACTAATGCTGCCAGTTGAAGCACCCCATGCATTCTGCCACCTGCAGCACGCTCCCACATGCGCCCAGTTCCGTCCTGTCGCTTACATTGTGAAACCCAAGCCACCAATGCCACCTTTTTTGCCAAAGACACTCATCCAGAAGAGACTATTCCATTTTACATACGGGCACCTTTGTGTATCATTTATTTTGTGCTATTTTGTCTGAGTTGATGGTATACATTCTTGTGGTAATTAAGCACTCGCTACAATGCGCTGTTATAGATTTTATGCGTTTTCTATTTGTTACAGATAAATTGTTAGCTTATCTCCAAATAAAGTAGATTTTTTTCATTTACATTTTTAGCATAGTAGATAGCATTGTAGCAAGTTCTAAGTCATTTTTTGAATTCTCTTGAGTTTCTTGAATGTATGGGTTTGTAGGGTTACCATTCTGCACTTGTAACATTCTGCTTTTCATATAGCGGCTTTCCTTGTGACGGTCGCCGATGTTGTGAGAACTATACGTCCATTCTTATTCAGGAAAGTGTAGCCTTTTAAGATTTGTTAGTTTTAACCACCTAATCTAATTTGTGTCACACATTTAAAAATTTTAAGAAAACTGTGAAATTTCGCTCTTAATGAAATACAAGAGACAGTTGAATTTGTCCTAAAATATATATATTTTTACATTTAGGACTCGAGTGTAAGGACAAACATGCTCAGAGCAATAACGTATGGAGTGTTCTGTATCATGCTTTTGAAAATGAACAAAAATGCCACACACATCCGGAAGAGAAACGGTTAAATAATGAGATAAGGCCAGAGTTATGCATTTGGTTCATTGCACTATCCAAAGGGATCGATGGTCCCTATTTTAGCTCAGAATGTTGTGTACGTACCTTTACTACTTCAGGGGCAAACGCAGGATTTGTAGGGGGGGTTTCCACACCACACCGCCAGTGGGCGTGACCAGCATGCATGGGGGCGTGGCTATAATTTTAGACAGTGCTTGGCTGCTCTCCAACTCTTCCTATCCCCATAATATACATGGGCAATGCTGCGTGCACTACTGTTAGGTGCACGCAGCTCTCCCTTTTCAAGCAGAGCCGTGTGAAGCGGGGGCAGGGTCCAGCCACCTCAATTATACAGTGCCTCATGCTTTGAGGGGGTTTCCAGGCACTAGGAAACCCCCCTCGGTTTGCCTATGTACTTATTTGGGGTTATGATGAGGACATATCTCAATGCCATTGTTTGCTATACATTTATCTCTTTCCTTTGTTTGTTTGAGCAGAGAAATCCTGGCCAAACACGCAGGAGACAATGTTGACAACATGGAAGATTGTTGCCTTCACCGCAAGCAGCGTTCTCCTCGTCCTTCTCTTGGTCATTATCGCCAGGAGTTTTCAGACCAAGTTTAAGACGCATTTCCTGCCAAGGTGGGTACAAGTCTTCTTTTTAATGTTTCTACTTGTTACACGGTTTCTATTGTTACATTCCCCAATGGATAAAACGCAGAGCAAGGCAATCCCAGGACAGCGCGGACAAAACTCAATTCTGGTGATATTTCAGTCGTTTAAAGTAAAACATAAACAGTTTGGCCCAAACATTGGCTGCGGCCGCCAAGTCGCCCATACTCAAACTTAATGCTCACAGTTGGAGTATCTTGGAGCAGGTGATGAGCCAACTTAATGTCGTGTCGATTGCTATTATACTCAATTTTATTTCACATTTCTCTACAAGTTGTCTCTTTGCTCACACGCGTTATGTCTCTAGGTGTTCAGATGCGTTGATGTCTTTGTTTGTCATAGAACCACATTGGTGTCTTCGTTTGTTTCCAGAAAAAGAAAGGGAACCTTTATTAGAGCCTGGACATAGGACTTAGATGCTTTTCAGGGGAGACACACAGAAAATACGGAGACCAAGTACACATTAGTCTGCTGTATAGCACAGGCTATTGCTTTAATTTGTTGTGATCTGTTTTTTGTCTCCCCCTGTGCCGTCTGTTTCAATTTCTTGTGCCTTTTTTTTTTTTAAAAGGCAGAAAATAAAAGAAAATCAGAAACACAACAAAACATTAAAAAAAAATAAAAAAGGAAAAACAAAGCAAAAAAAAAAGGCTTGTGTGTCCAGGCCCTAATTATTATTATTTCCCATCAACATTCCTATAATACAGCTGTAAGGATTGTGGGGAACTTTTAGTAAGCCCAATAGGAGACAGGAGCAAGACGGGGGTAGAATTGTCAGGGGGGTAAACATTAAAGAGGCTGCTCTGTCTTGCACCCACAGAAAGTAGACAAAGTATTAGCCAGTTGCCTCTCACACTGCTATTATCACCTTAATTCTGTTTCATACAATCTATAAAGGATTTGCAGACCATTTTCTCAGATAAAGGGCATTTATAAGCCCATCGTAATTCAGTGTATCTGGATATATTCAAAAAGTTTCCTCTGCTCGTTGCAGATAAGCTTTCTATCTAACTTTCTACACAAGTACGGACCGAATCCTGATTTGGCCTACTGTATATACAGACAAGACATCACAATTAAAGTACAGTAAAGTGAAAACTACATTATTTGGGCACATTAAGTGCCCAAATAACAGCAGTAGTTATGGTGGCAGAGATGGTCTGAACAAGATTTTGATGGCCAAAAAGAAATCTTGACAGTTAGTTCACGTCTACTTGTTGACTTTGGGCGACATATTTCTATATGCAACATTTTTGAGCAAAGGAGCAGGCACCCAAGGGACCAAAGCCAGATGGCATTATCATACACAGCCCGAGTAATACCTGCTAAAGGGAATGACGTACCACTGAGAAACAAGGGCTCCTTTTCCCCCATGGGTTCAGCATTAGGGTACCCTGCAGCCACCAGAAACGACTCTAGCTACACACCAGGAAGTGTTGGTGTTATCTGCAATTTGTGCATCTCCAACATTCAATTCTGCCTCAAATGTAAACTAGGGATTCACAGATAGCCAATCGCCGTGTTATGCGAAGTATTTTATATCTTCGAACACTAATCGACTTAACAGTATGTTTCTTCTCCACTTCCAGAAGTCCACAGGACAGCTCTTCAGAGCCGGACTTTGTGGTGGTGGATGGTGTCCTGGTCATGTTACCTTCCTACGATGAAGCCGTCAGCACTAGTGTCAATGTCACCCCTCCTGGCTATTTGTCCTCTGCTGGCCAGAGGGGTCCGATTCAGACCGAAGAGTCCAACCCTCCGGCTTATCCTGGTGACCCCCACCCGGACAGTTTATGCGAGGAGTCAGAGAACTTGGACAGCTTTTTGGATTCTTCTGATCTTCTTCATACTTTACATTCCTCTTCTATGACGCACATGAGAACTCCGGGCGCTCAGAACATGAACAATGAGGCGGCATCTACGAGTCCAAGCATTGACATTGCAGATGGTAATTATCAATAGTGGTTTTCTTGCACTATGGTATTAGTTAATTGAATAAACCATTGCACAGGAACCAGTGTTGGAAAGATATTATGGCCATACTTCAGGAAGACATTTACAAATTCCGTTTTTTATATATGTTCCCTGTTCATAAGAGATTAATGGTTGTGTTGCATTGTTGAACCAGTACATTTTAGATTATTAATTAAAACCCTGAGCCTCCTAACTGTGTTGGCCTCCACCAAGAGGTTTTGAAGGCTGTTCTTAGTGGTGTAGAGGATGAGTATTCTAGTAATCTCGAAGCTGATGTAGATACCTCCATAGCCCTTACTCAGGGGCCCCATGGAACAACGAGTAGCAGAACTATTAGTCAAACTAACATTTTAGAGTTCCCAGAATTATCTAAGAGCCAGTCCCCTGTACAAAGTTTTGCACAAAACATTGGCTGTAACAATAGTCACTCAAGAACATGTCCATATACAACTGTTCTTATTCAACCATGACAGGGGCAAGTGCAGGATTTGTAGAGGGGAGGTTTCCACACCACGCCACCAGTGGACGTGACCAGCATGCATAGGGGCGTGGCTATAATTTTAGACAGGGCTTGGCTGCTCTCCAGCTCTTCCTATCCCCATAATATACATGGGCAATGCTGCATGCACTACTGTTAGGTGCACGCAGCTCTCTCTTTTCGAGCAGAGCCATGTGAAGCGGGGGCAGGGTTCAGCCACCTCAATTGTACAGTGCCCCAGGCTTGGAGGGGGGTTTCCAGGCACTAGGGACCCCCCTTGGTTTGCTTATGTATGATGCCTAATTATAATCCACTTGTTATTGGGCATGTCTGTAAATACAAGTGGTAGATAACCACTATCGACACCTGTATGCAGGCAATTTCCAAGCTCATTGACACAGTAATGCCAGAAGTAATTCATCTGCTCAGCCTGGGGTACGAGTGGCTGAATCTTGTCTTTGTGTGTGGTCAAATTGAACACCTATGTGTTTGGTGGACTCTGACCCTGCTGTCTGGTCTTGCTCCGAGCAGCAGTATCAGCTCCCATCTGGCCAACTTACCAATGGAAAAAACAGAAAGATTGTAGACATCTTAAAGATTATCTACCAAAACCCTGCTGGTCCCCCTGGGATGGAAGGTCTCCATTTATTCTTTTAACTCCATATCGGCATCATTAATCCATACCTATGAAAGGGATAAATCTCTCTAAATAGAGCAACGAAAACACCTCCAAATCCCTATGCAGTCCAAAAGCATTCCTATCCCAGTGTTGAGTCGTGAACATTCTAATGTTTAGTGAACATTCTAATGTTTAGTGAACATTCTAATGTTTAGTGAACATTCTAACGCTTCTCTTGGCTGCGGGTTGGTTCTAGACCTGCTAACTTCTAAGTCACTTACAGACATCACTGCCAAAAAGGAATACAATAGGCCCTTCTTTTGCAGAGGTGTGCTTCTAATGAGGCAACCTGAGGCTGCTGTCTAATGGCAGCAATTTTTTGGAAGTCAGCAAAATAAATGTAATTAATTTTAACCTTGTTTATACCTTGTTGCTAACATTAAAATATTTGTATTTAACAAATGTGCCCAATCTTAGGTTTTATAGGTAGAAACTGAAACAAAAGTGTAATGAGAAGAGAAGTGAGTAGTTTTTTAATCATTAGTAGTTTAGAAACAATAGGAATTTTATCTGATAGTATGATTGTTATTGCAGGCATGTCTGAATTAGTGCAGAGCAATGGCTACTTGTATATTGTGCAACATTCTGATAGATACTGTCTATAAGGATTGTCTGATTTGTATGCAGTTCTCAGATTTGCACAGTGAGCTTATTAGACTCTTGGAAAATTGTTACACTCTATGAGCCTGATTTATTCATGGTCGACAAACCCTAGGGCGATGGGGATTTTCTTCACTTCTCCCCATACATGAAAAGGATTTCTGCCGGAGATTACACTGCTTTCCATTGCATGGGGAAGCCTATTCAACAAGTATCGCGGCAGTACTTGTACCGCAGAAATTCCTATTCGGTTATCTTTGGATGACAGTAACAGAATAATAGCATTTAAACATTCTTTATTCAGTGAATAAAGCTTTTTTTTTTTTAATGAATGGAGGTTTTAAAATATTTTGTATGTTTTTTAATAAATGGAATTTATTTTTCAACATTTGAGCTAATCAATTTTTGATAAATATTTGGTGCAGTTCAGAGAGATGTGTCAGTCCTGATAGCAGAATATGGATGGACATTTGTCCAATGAGACTGCTTAAGTCCTGGTACTCAGAGAACGAAGGTTCCTAGGCGATCAGATGTTCCGTTAGTGGCTATTTAAACTAAAGGGGGAAAGTAGAAAAATGTTAGATCCCTCTGCCCCCTTAATATAATGAAAAGAACACTTTTAATCAGATTTTAGAAAGACTGATATTAGTCAAATGAGAAACCATTTATGTGAATCTGGTGGGGATTGATAGGTGGATAACCGTGGAATAAACTAAAAAAAATATTTTATTAAATGCGTCAGAAATTTGTGCCAGTTATTTTAGTAGACACTAAAGCCGACATTGTTCTCCAAGTAAGTAGCAGTTGTCATAAATGCTAAGAAATCTGTATATAAGAAATATAGAGAGACCCAATCAGAGGAGGATTAAGAAAACACGAAAAGTTAGTGTAAAAGAGACTAACATAATAAAACGTGCTAAATGCCAAATGACAAATCATTCTGTAGATACAATAATGAAAGTAAAAAGGGGAGCAGGAGTAAGCCTGAAAACTGATGCAGATATATGCACTCAAAATACACATGTAATACACATGTAATACACATGTAATACACGTTAATTTTGAAGATGTAGATTTATGCCTACGTTAGGAGCCCAAAATTGTGGCCTATTCTGAATCAGGTCTATAGTTTCCACCGTACACCAGTTTCACTATTGAGTACAGCTAGTTGCTTCTCCATTGTCTTGGTGGAAGTTGGTGTGAAATTAATTTCAGATCTTGTATTTTTAAAAAATTTGATGTCGTTGAATCATTGTGACATAATTACCACCAGAGTTTATTCCTATAGTAATAACCAAATTTATTTTATTTTTGTAGAAATCCCACTGATGGATGAAGAAAGCATTGCATCATAGTGGGTGGGGGGACTCTCCTCAATTACTCTTATTTTCTGTGTATTTCAATTATTTCTAAAATAATACTCCATTTGATCTGCAATAATTCAGGCCAAGAAGAGTAAAAGAAAAATAAGGATATCGGGGAAAACGTTGTTGATTCCAAAGACTGATGGCAGAAGATGGTGATGGAACGCAGGCCCAACGTTACCACACAGACAATTTTCTACTTGCATTTCACCAAGGAACTTATGTAGTAACTGTGATTCAGTCCTTTTATGTTGATCAAGAGGCAATAAGGATCTGTCTAAAGCCAAACGCTCAATTCTTGTAATGGTTTCTACCCTGTAGGTCCATTTACAGTGATGAAGACCTGTATATAGCCCACAGATACCTATAACTACATATGTGCCTTCCCCCTTGCAGATAAACCACCAATTCTCCTGCTGAAGTTGCTGTTGTCACTTTACAAATAAACACTGCAATCTGATGATACAAGGTCCCCACAGCATTGGGACTGTGGTTGGGTGCCTGGCGTCTTTTATTTTTAGTAAAATGCTCCTAGTACTATCTTCAAAAATCCAAGATAGTAAATAGAACCCCTCCATTGAAAACACATGTAAAAGTATTGTCACTGGAGGCTAGCAGGAAGCAGGCGGAGGCTTGGACAACCTGGGGCTCTCCAGGTGTTGAGAAACTACAAGCCCCAGAATGCTTTGCCAGCCGATAGCTGTCAGAGTATGCTGGGATGATTAGTGTCACCCTTCCTGGAGATCCACAGGTTGTCCAGTCCTGCCCTAGTGGATCTTCTACTTATGAGACTACCTGGAACCTTTTCTTTAGGATTGTAAATGACTAGTTGTTATGCATAAATCAATAGTCAGTTTCTGCCACTGATGAGCAAAACAATGGTAAATGTTTACATCTCAGGGTTACATCTACTACTAGTACTAAAATTGGCCATTGGACACTGGGGATACTTTAAATGGGCATTTCAGCTAACAATTTGGGTACGTATATAGGGACCTGAGAGAGGAGAGCACTGCGGACTTGAGAAGCATTAGATAAGTATATATTACAGGTATAGTGTATTATATAACTCTTTATATTTTATTTAAAACACTTTACATTAGATTTTGTTTTGTTTCAGTTGACACGTCAAAAACAAATTACCATTTGATACATAATAACTAGTATGAGTATGGAACCACAGGCCATCTGAGTGTTGTTTAAGTGATTATTACTTTATTTTAGACTAATTAGTTGCCGTTTACAGACATGTTAGCTCCAGACTGGTGTAGATCATCTGCTTAATCCTACTTTTAGGCCTCCGACAAATTTTCCCAACTCCGATCCTTTCTAGTCTCATCTCCGATCCTTTCCAGCCTCAACTCCGATCCTTTCCAGCCTCATCTCCGATCCTTTCCAGTCTCATCTCCGATCCTTTCCAGTCTCATCTCCGATCCTTTCCAGTCCCAACTCCGTTCCTTTCCAGTCCCATCTCCGACCCTTTCCAGTCTCAACTCCTATCCTTTCCAGTCCCATCTCCGATCCTTTCCAGTCCCATCTCCGATCCTTTCCAGTCTCATCTCCGATCCTTTCCAGTCTCATCTCCGATCCTTTCCAGTCTCATCTCCGATCCTTTCCAGCCTCAACTCCGATCCTTTCCAGCCTCATCTCCGATCCTTTCCAGTCTCATCTACGATCCTTTCCAGTCTCAACTCCGTTCCTTTCCAGTCCCATCTCCGACCCTTTCCAGTCTCAACTCCTATCCTTTCCAGGCCCATCTCCGATCCTTTCCAGTCCCATCTCCGATCCTTTCCATTCTTATCTCCGATCCTTTCCAGTCTCATCTCCGATCCTTTCCAGCCTCAACTCCGATCCTTTCCAGCCTCATCTCCGATCCTTTCCAGTCTCATCTACGATCCTTTCCAGTCTCATCTACGATCCTTTCCAGTCTCAACTCCGTTCCTTTCCAGTCCCATCTCCGACCCTTTCCAGTCTCAACTCCTATCCTTTCCAGTCCCATCTCCGATCCTTTCCAGTCCTATCTCCAATCCTTTCCAGTCTCAACTCCGATCCTTTCCAGTCTCAACTCCGATCCTTTCCAGTCCCATCTCCGACCCTTTCCAGTCCCATCTCCGATCCTTTCCAGTCCCATCTCTGATCATGTCCAGTCCCATCTCTGATCCTGTCCAATCCCATCTTCGATCCTGTCCAGTCCCATCTCCGATCCTGTCCAGTCCCATCTCCGATCCTGTCCAGTCCCATCTCCGATCCTTTCCAGTCCCATCTCCGATCCTTTTCAGTCCCATCTCCGATCCTTTCCAGTCCCATCTCCGACCCTTTCCAGTCCCATCTCCGATCCTGTCTAGTCCCATCTCCGATCCTGTCCAGTCCCATCTCCGATCCTGTCCAGTCCCATCTCCGATCCTTTCCAGTCCCATCTCTGATCCTTTTCAGTCTCATCTTCGATCCTTTCTAGTCTCATCTTCAATCCTTTCTAGGAAGTATTAACAGGTCGTGTCTTGTGTATTTCTCTCTGTGGAATAGACAAACAAAACTTTCAATTAGACTTCACAGAAACTAGGTTCCAAAGGTCTCCTGCTGCAACCACAGGAGAAAAACAGTCGACGGGCAAAGTGGGAAACGGTCTACAAATCCGACAGTCAGACAATCTTGTAGTAATGTACAAAATCATGAGACAGGTGGTCAACTGTAGATTGCTTCCGGCAAAGATAAGCAACAGGAGGTAAACAATTTACAGTATAACATGTATTATTATTATTATCTTTTATTTATAAGATACCACAAATGGTCCTCAGCAATTATGGTGAACAGAGTACACATTTATCAGTGTTACACAATGCACAGACAACTATGAATAATAATGCAAGCAGAACTTGGAGCACACACAACAATCGTCACACAAATGGATTTGCGTCTAACTCTGCATGAGGTCCTATATACATTGATATATTCCCTCCGCAGGGAACTGAATGCCTGGAGTTTTATTTTCCTATTCCTCCTGGACCCTTCTCCCGTGTACATGAAAGTAAAATAAAGGATGCATATATATAGTTAAATTCCATTAACAATGTATACAAAATGAAAGCAAATGCACTTCAAGTAAAGTTAGTTACAGCATTGTACAAACTGCTCGTCCCCTTCCTTCTCCTGGGAAGGAAATACTAAGTACTAATTTGGCTCTTGATGCATACTGAAGATAGAACTGAACATTGGTAAAGAATCATCACTTTGTATGCTATTCTCATAGGGGCGGGTTGATTACAATAAGACTAATTATACGGTAGCTGCTGCTTTTGGTAGTAGTGGCCGAGGTAGGCTGAGAAATATAAATGTATGAAATTTATGCGATAGAGAAATCTGATTGGCTAGCTCTACCTTTACATAGGACTGGGAAATAGATCAACTCAGGAATGCGTCAGAGCGTGTTCATTTTTGGATGTGCTTGTCATCTGGACCGCTGGACATATGTTGAGACTCCTGCACCGAAGCTGGTAATTATAGACCTGGGTCTGTACTGATGTTGGTTCCGCATCAACATTGGTTTAACAAGTTAAAAATATTACAATCCTGATATACTAGTACAAAGAAAGAATGACAAGCTGACACAAAGGATGTATAGTAAAGTTATTTTACTTAACTTAAAAATAAGCTTAAATGAGGAACAAATGATTTCCTTGATATCTGCAAGGGGACCATGCTTCAAGCCTGCTACAATTCACGTTCAAGCAGACATCCTATAGTCGGCATGGAGAAGAACTGGCACAATGTTTCATCACTCACTAGAGAGTTCCAAATGAATGTCCCACTATGCCGTCTATTTATAGTCTGTTTAGTCTGTACTGAAATAATGATTCCTCTACTTGAAAACAATGGCAACATTGGACAGTAGATGGCAGTAGTACTCTATCTGGATATCAAATGTGAATTGTATGTATTCTTTAATTATATATGTGATGGATTTATAGTTACTTCTGTTAACAGAACAAAAGGCACTGCTTGACTCTTCCAGTTTATGTATGTTTGTAAATTAAAAAACAGCAAAGATGCAGACATACACTATCCCATACTTGCAGTGGCGAGATATCAATGTACACATATAGGGTCTCATTAAGAGTTGGACGCAAATCCATTTGCGCAGCGTAAAGTAAGAATTTCACTATTGCGCATGCGCACAAAATCCTTATGCTTATAGAGGTGCATCAGACAAGAGACGGCAGTCAAGCATAGGTCTAGTAAAGTAAGTATGAACAATATTGACCCGGACACAGACGCAGATATGCCTGTCAGGCAGCGTATCTATTGTGGGCGCTCTACCCCTGGTGTAAGATACAAACTGATTGGCTGAATGCATCTTTACCCCACCCACTGACTCCTGTAATCCAAAACAATACTGTGGCTGTGATATTATATGAAATGAATGCGGTTTATTTATATTACTTATTTGTTATTTGCATTTTTACCACTGTAGGAAAGAAGATTTTATGTTATTTTAAATGCTAAAGGCGACTTTTGCTTTTATGAGTAACACTATCCATACACTATTCTGTTATGTATATGAAACTTCGTTAGTGTATTATAATATATGCAATTTGGTTACTGCATTCAAATATGCTAATACATTTGACACTAACACTGTCAAACTACAATCTATATACTTTTTTTATTGCAGTTACATATAAATTGGATGGTCCAGTTGTATCTAAGTGAGTAGCCAAGTTACTGATATGATAGGTTAGGACATCCTTGTTTTATTTCATCATTGCTTGTTTATTCTTAATCTTATTTGTTAATAATTTATAGTTTTTTCATTGTTCACTATATTTATTCAACCCTGTTACATTGCATTATTGATCTTTTTATGCTTGGTTAATATTCAGCGCTCCTTGATTTGGTTTATGTTTGTACTTTAATTTAAGGATCCAGTTATCACTTTAGGATCAGCAGATTGGTTTTCCAGAACTGACCATTCTTGATATTATATATATATATATATATATATATATATATATATATATATATATATATATATATATCTATCAGTAGTGTATATGGTGGGAGTGTGACTGTTTTTTTCTTTGTGATATGGTATTTTCAGTTGGTTTTATTGATCAGCCCATTTTTCCTTTCTCTGTTTTCTATTCTTTTCTTCATCCTCTTCTTTCCTTTCTTGCATCTAAAGCTTATCTCACAGGAGCAGCAAGTGTAAATGTGGACGCCATAAATGCACAAGCATTTCAATAAGTTAGCAGCATGGTGGCTAAGTGGTTAGCACTTCTGCCTTACAGCACTGGGGTCTTGAGTTCAATTCCCGACCATGTCCTTATCTGTGAGGAGTTTGTATGTTCTCCCCGTGTTTGTGTGGGTTTCCTCCGGGTGCTCCAGTTTCCTCCCACACTCCAGAAACATACAGGTAGGTTAATTGGCTGCTATCAAATTGACCCAGTTGTGTGTCTGTGTGTGTGTGTGTGTGTGTTAGGGAATTTAGACTGTAATCCCCAATGGGGCAGGGACTGATGTGAGTGAGTTCTCTGTACAGTGCTGTGGAATTAGTGGCGCTATATAAATAAATGGTAATAATAATAATCTTTGAGTCAAGCTGACACTAGGTGCTGGAGGGATCCGATGATGTCTCTGTATATTTCAATGATCGTCATTTAAAGAGATAGCGAATTTACTGAAAATGGAATTTTATTCCGGACAGTTGCCCAGTTTAGGTTAATAACACAGAATCTCTTGTGCTGAGAACCCTGGCTACAGAGAGAGATACACTGGTACGTGCTGCCAACCAGTAATAGAGTAAGGCTGGGTACACACTACAGGTTTTCCACCTAGTTATCGTGCCAATCACATGATAAATGACCGTTAGGTCCATTTTCACATTACTGTGTACGCTCTCACGATCATATTGTATTGTAACAAAGCATATCTGTACGTTTCATTTGATTTTATAAACGGACTGAAAATCATGATCAACGATGGAACGATGTTGTGCCAATCCTGCAGTGTGTATGCCCTCACGACCGGCAGTGTCCACAGATCTCCATAGAGTGTGCAGAGTCAACATTTTTTCAGCCGATGGTTATGACAGATGAAGAGCACAGATCTGAAGGTAAATCATGTAAAACGTGTATAGTGTGTGCACAGGAATCGGCTGCTGATCGGGACTTACAATCGTTGTTAAAATCGTTATAGATACCTCATCGGGAGAAATTTCCTATTGTGTGCACCCAACTTAAGTAGCAGGGAGAACGGATCAGGGAGGAAGAATGGGGTATTGGGTCCTGCTGCTGTAAACACTAAAAAAAAAGTTTGGGGCCCCCTGTATCATGGGAACCAGCCAGTTGCCTGACTCAACCCCAATGCTCCCCTACAAGTCTTGGACATGTAGAGTATTATGAGTGTTGTAATTTAACCACTTCACCACATAACAATTTGGACCTTACTCACACTTTAACAAATAAATGTGATTCCTGTACATACAGCGCCACCTAGAGGATTTTAAAAAATATATACTATTGCACATACAAGCATGAATTATTACCTATTACATTCCAATACATAAAGGCATCTATATCGTTGTTTAATACTAAAATTGTGTAATCAGTTAAATATGGTGTACTGCAAAATATAATGTTTTGTTACAACTTTTATTCTCATATACAGTATATAACATCATCATTTATTTATATAGCGCCACCAATTCCGCAGCACTGCACGGAGAATATTTGTCACATCTGTCCCTGGAGCTTACAGTCTAAATTCCCTAACACACATACACACACAGGTTAATTTTTTTTCAGCAGCCATTGAACCTTCCAGCATGTTTTTGGACCATGGGAGGAAACTGGAGCACCCGGAGGAAACCCAAGCAAACACAGGGAGAACATACAAACTCCACACAGATAAGGACATGGTTGGGAATCAAACTCACAAGCCCAGTAAGGCAGAAGTGCTAACCACTGAGCAACCGTGCTACCCCAAGTTCTGCCGGGATTGTAATTACATCTAAAAACTCCCACTTAATAAATAAACGATAATTGCCCCCCCCCCCCCCCCCCCCCATCGTGGGTCTGCTCTGGGTCAGAATTCCTCAGATGTGATGGCTCAGTGAGCAGGTGGGGGTGGCAGGATGAGTAGCTGCCTAATGATGTGAGCCAGAGTGATGGGTGCCCTGAGGTTTTTCTAGCTGGGTGAGCGAGACATAGTAATTAATACATTATAATGAGCAATCCTTAAATAGTAACTTATATCTTTCTGTCCCTATTACCTTTACTTTGTGCTCAGTTATAAGCAGCACTTTAAAGCCTACAATACTGACAATGTAGGAGATCCCCCCTGTGAACGATCTGAGCACCCCCCATATCCTGATCTTGTTAAAAATGGGGTGTGTGTCTGTAAAGCTGTGGTTTGTTAAACTGGTTTTCAGCTGTTCTACTGGTGGTTTGGTCTTTAGAAAATCCGGCAGAAAAACAATCTAGAACATGGACTTTGCAGTTCTATTCCACATTTCTCTGCAGAAAAGTTCAAGGTCCATCATATTACGAGGGGATCTCCTGTGTGCAGAATTCTTTAGGTAATTCCACAAGTTCTCAATGAGATTGAGATCTGAGCTGTAACTGGTACATTCCTAGACTTTCACATTCCACAGACAAACATACAGTCATGGCCAAAAGTTTTGAGAATGACACAAGTATTGGTTTTCACTGTTTGCTGCTTCAGTGTTTTTAGACCTTCTTGTCAGATGTTGCTATGGTTACTGATGTAACATTACAAGCATTTCATAAGTGTCAAAGGCTTTTACTGACAATTACATTAAGTTCATGCAAAGAGTCAATATTTGCAGTGTTGACCCTTCTTTTTGAAGACCTCTGCAACTCGCCCTGGCAGCTGTCAATCATCTTCTGGGCCACATACTGACCGATGGCCGCACATTCTTGCCTAATCAATGCTTGGAGTTTATCAGAAATTGTGGGTTTTTGTCTGTCCGCCCGTCTCTTGGGGATTGACCACAAGCTCTCAATGGGATTAAGGTCTGGGGAGTTTTCTGACCATGGACCTAAAATTTAGATGTTTTGATCCCCGAGCCACTTAGTTATCACTTTTACCTTATGGCAATGTGCTCCATCATGCTGGAAAAGGCATTGTTCTTCACCAAACTGTTCTTGGATGCTTGGGAGAAGTTGCTCTTGGAGGATGTTTTGGTACCATTCTTTATTCATGGTTGTGTTTTTAGGCAAAATTGTGAGTGAGCCGACTCCCTTGGCTGAGAAGCAACCCCACACATGAATGGTCTCAGGATGCTTTACTGTTGGTATGATACAGGACTGATGGTAGCGCTCACCTTTCCTTCTCCGGACAAGCGTTTTTCCAGAAGTCTCAAACAATCTGAAAGCGGATTCATCAGAAAAAATACTTTTTCAGCATTTTTTCTTTTGCAGAAATTGAGTCCGTCCCTGATGTTCTTCCTGGAGAGAAGTGGCTTCTGTGCTGGCCTTCTTGACACCAGGCCATCCTCCAAAAGTCTTTGCCTCACTGTGCATGCAGATGCACTCACACCTGCCTGCTGCCTTTCCTGAGCAAGCTCTGCACTGGTGGTGCCCTGATCCCGCAGCTGAATCAACTAAAGGAGACAGTCCTGGCGCTTGCTGAACATTCTTGGGCGCCCTGAAGCCTACTTCAGAATTATTGAACCTCTCTCCTTGAAGTTCTTGATGATCCAATAAATGGTTGATCTAGGTGCAATATCCTTGCCTGTGAAGCCC
Source organism: Mixophyes fleayi (assembly GCF_038048845.1). NCBI lineage: Eukaryota > Metazoa > Chordata > Amphibia > Anura > Limnodynastidae > Mixophyes > Mixophyes fleayi. The sequence continues at coordinate 334,688,041 of NC_134404.1, read as the reverse complement.
TTTTTGTGCAAAGCAATGATGACTGCACGTGTTTCCTTGCAGATAACCATGGTTAACAGAGGAAGAACAATGATTTCAAGCACCACCCGCCTTTTAAAGCTACCAGTCTGTTATTCTAACTCAATCAGCATGACAGAGTGATCTCCAGCCTTGTCCTCGTCAAGACTCTCACCTGTGTTAACGAGAGAATCACTGACCTGATGTCAGCTGGTCCTTTTGTGGCAGGGCTCAAATGCAGTGGAAATGTTCATTGTCAAGGCAAAGAGGGACTTTGAAATTAATTGCAATTCATCTGATCACTCTTCATGACATTCTGGAGTATATGCAAATTGCCATCATAAAAACTGAGACGGCAGACTGTGAAAAATAATATTTGTGTCATTCTCAAAACTTTTGGCCATGACTCTATACTCAGAGATCATATATACAGTACATGTAATCCTTACATACATTACATTATAGTTTACCAGACTAGATATTATAAGATATTACTAAACCACTCTCAGAAGTGAGTTTACAGTTTAAATCCCAGTAACGTGTCACCCCATTACGTCACTAAGTTACCCCCATATTTTGTTCATCCTTTATTTATGTGTACATATAACCACAGGGATTCTTTATTGTGTATCTATGTACTTATATGTGATCCCCAAAATGTACATAGTACAAGTAGCGTATATGTGTGGGTCTATATGTATAAAGATAGAAATAATGTGTAATTGCTTATGTCTTTCCCTTCCGTGTAAACGTGTCTATATGTTTTTGTTCTCAGAAATAATGAGAGAGAGAGAGAGAAAGGAAGCATGTGTGTATGGAGAGGGAGCGTGGGTATGTGAGTGTGAGTGTATGAGAGAGCATGTGTGTATGGAGAGGGAGCGTGAGTATGTGAGTGTGAGAGAGCATGTGTGTATGGAGAGGGAGCGTGAGTATGTGAGTGTGAGAGAGCATGTGTGTATGGAGAGGGAGCGTGGGTATGTGAGTGTGAGTGCATGAGAGAGCATGTGTGTATGGAGAGGGAGCGTGGGTATGTGAGTGTGAGTGTATGAGAGAGCATGTGTGTATGGAGAGGGAGTGTGGGTATGTGAGTGTGAGTGTATGAGAGAGCATGTGTGTATGGAGAGGGAGCGTGGGTATGTGAGTGTGAGAGAGCATGTGTGTATGGAGAGGGAGCGTGGGTATGTGAGTGTGAGTGCATGAGAGAGCATGTGTGTATGGAGAGGGAGCGTGGGTATGTGAGTGTGAGTGTATGAGAGAGCATGTGTGTATGGAGAGGGAGCATTGGTATGTGAGTGTAAGTGTATGAGAGAGCATGTGTGTATGGAGACGGAGCGTGGGTATGTGAGTGTGAGTGTATGAGAGAGCATGTGTGTATGGAGAGGGAGCGTGAGTATGTGAGTGTGAGTGTATGAGAGAGCATGTGTGTATGGAGAGGGAGCGTGAGTATGTGAGTGTGAGTGTATGAGAGAACATGTGTGTATGGAGAGGGAGTGTGAGTATGTGAGTGTGAGTGTATGAGAGAGCATGTGTGTATGGAGAGGGAGCGTGGGTATGTGAGTGTGAGTGTATGAGAGAGCATGTGTGTATGGAGAGGGAGCATGAGTATGTGAGTGTGAGTGTATGAGAGAGCATGTGTGTATGGAGAGGGAGCGTGGGTATGTGAGTGTGAGTGTATGAGAGAGCATGTGTGTATGGAGAGGGAGCGTGAGTATGTGAGTGTGAGTGTATGAGAGCATGTGTGTATGGAGAGGGAGCGTGAGTATGTGAGTGTGAGAGAGCATGTGTGCGTGGTGGCTCAGTGGTTAGCACTTCCGCCTCACAGCACTGGGGTCATGAGTTAGATTCCCGACCATGGTCTTATCTGTGTGGTGTTTGTATTTTCTCCCTGTGTTTGTGTTGGTTTCTTCCCACACTCCAAAAACATACTAGTAGGTTAATTGGCTGCTATCAAATTGTCCCTAGTCTCTCTCTCTCTTGGTCTGTGTGTGTGTATGTTAGGGAATTTAGACTGTAAGCTCCAGGGACTGATGTGAGGGAGTTTTCTGTACAGCGCTGCGGAATCTATATAAATAGATGATGATGATGTGTTTGAGGAGAAGTGAGAGTGAGTGTAAGAGAGAGAGCACGAGAGAGAGAACATGTAGCACGAGGGAGTGTGTGTGAGAGAGAGCGAGTTTGTGAGACAGTTACCAGCACAGCCTCCAAGGTAGGTAGGGTTTATATAATCAGTATAGCATAAATTGCAGAGTTAGGGTTATTGTTGTAGAAGTTGCAGACATTGCAGGGTTAAAACAGTATACTGCACATTTTGTAGATATAGTTTACGGTTAATATTATAGTTAGGGTTAAAAAGTAAGTGGTTAGGTAATGCAGTGCTAAAATAGAGAGTTTGCTCGGTTAAGTAATAATTTGCTTGAAATGCAGCTAAATAGCTTTCACTGCCCCCCCTCCCACAACTGCACATGCCCCTTTCTGGTTGGTTAATGCCATGCAATGTGCACTTGTGGAAATTGCTCACTCAAACTGCAAATCTGCAGGCATATAAATCCAGTCTAACCACAGAGCATAGTTACCCGCTGCCCATTGCACACCTTCGGCATTGGGAGTAAACGGGCAGACAAATCTGTGGTCAGGCCCAGTGGTCCTGAAGTGTTTCCTTGCGGCTGGATTTGGGGAATTCCCCATCAGTCCTTAGTGCCACGGAGATGCCATCTTGCTCTCATCTGGGGGGATCAGCAACAAGGAAGGGTGTGGATAGTGCTTCTTACATGCAGGGCCGGATTAAGGCAATGGAGGTCCCCGGGCTAAGGGTACTGTGAGCCCCCCCACCCCCGATATATATACAGTACTCACCTGGTCCGTGCGAGTGCGGTGGGCAGTGCGCTGCTTAATGAGGAGATCTCACGTGACTATGAGTCATAGTCTCACGTGACCGTCTCTCTCGGGCGCGAGGTGCACCGCGGCCGCACTGTCAGCAGGGAGCCAACAGCATCAGATTTGCTGTTAGCTGCGCCTGCCTAGAATGAATGGGAGGCTGCCCCAGACCCGATCGGTAGTATTAGATATAAATATTTGTTAGGGTCCCCCAGCTGCCTGAGGCCCCTGGGCGATAGCCCACGAAGACCATTAGGTTAATCCGGCTCTGCTCACACAAAAGACCACCGGGAAACCTGAACACAAAGTGTAGACAATCTTCACCAGCATCTGGAGGATTCCAGCTAGATCCCTATGAGCCGCTGGGAGGTGACTTCTGTCCATCTACAGATGGCGTTGGCTGTTGGAGTCAAGCGTTGAAGAGCTTAGCTCTGTAAATAGGTCCAGACCGCAGTCTCCATCGAGAATATTGGGCACTCTGGTCTTGTGCGGTAGTTTGCGTGTTACAGGAGATATCTCTGATATCTACTGCATTAGGCTAATGTCACCCCTACCTTAATTTTGACTAATCCACGCGGAAACGTCTGATATTAGGATTCATAATTAGTCCCCTATGTATTCTAGTTATCTCTATGTTTGTTTTGTTCAACAGATGAAGTTAAGTCACCGCTATTTGGATTAATGTGCTCGTGATGTCCTCTTTATCCTCTGTCCTCGGCATTGGCAGATGCTTATCCTGGTCATCTTTCTAAATATTTGTTTATCTGTACAGCAGATCAAATTAAATCCCCCACCTGGGCCACAGCCCAGTGTATCATTATAGACGCACCACTGTCTATCGCTCATTCGTGACGACGGGGATCGGACACGAGAAGGGTTAGTGGCGGGTGATGAGAGATTATTATATTTTTAACCCCTGGAATGTCTTCCAGAACCCCAGAAGAGAGCCCAGGAATTAGGAGAGAAATAAAGTAGTTAAAGAGAGTTGTGTGTGGACAGGTGCCTGTAATAATTATTATAGTTTTTTAATAATAAATATAATAATTTATAATAAATATACTTTTTTCATGGTGTTTGTATTTGTTTCCAAGCAGCTTGGCAATGTGCACTACAGATCCCAGCGGGCCCTGAATGCAGGGGCTGCTGGCGCATAGGCATGCTGGCAATTGTAGTACTTACAGCTCCAGCATACCTAACCACTTTAAGGCACCCAGGGCTTGCTGGGACTAGTAGTGCACAATGTCACAATGCTTTAGGATCACTTTAAATTTGTTAATTACCCCACACCCACCGCACCGGGGGTGTAGGATGATGAGCCCTAGTACTTTCCTGTGATACGGGTTGCATTTTTTTTGTGGGTTTGATCGCCCCAGGGAATCCAACCCCTCGCTGGACAGCCTAGAGCTGGTTGTCACTATTGCAGACAGACCCCACCTTGTGGGTCTCCCTGATATAGCGCCACCAACCCCGGCAGCCATCCCCCAGCCTCGCTCTCGGTTTTCCCAGTACCAGCCTAGGCTGGCAGCACTAGTATCACTTTGGGGGGGGGCACATTTCCCCCCATTTATTTAGATATAAAAGAACACATATACAGACAGTTATCATCAGACTGATGATAGTGACTTTAACCTCTACTGATGCATATCACACGGTTCTAGCGTATCATGGTCTTTAAGCGCATCTTACTCCAATGTACGCAATTTGGATGCTGCATTCTAAGCAAACTGCGTATTTTTCACCGACACAATTTACGCCCACATTTTTTTACGCAAATTGTATCTAACTTTACACCAGACCCGTAGACCTCTGTACGGCCACTTAGCGCAACGAGGACGTGTCCTGATTCTCTAAGATACTTGGTAACTGGAAATCACCATCTGCTCTCGCTCTGCTGGTCTCTCTCTATCATATTGCCCTGTAGTGCTGCAGAACCTGCAATCCTGTTGTCCGTCTCTGATCCAGGCGGAACAGAAAGATGGCCGCCCCTGTGGTCTTTATCTGTCCCTTCCCATCAGGCTTAGCGGCTGTGGCTGATTGGACAAGTAGTTTGCCTGACCGGTAACTCCCAGCATCACAGGAGAACAGGGGCTACATGTACTCTGCTCATGCATGAAACCAATACTGTACTCCAATATCGCTTCCAAAGTACTGCTGCTCAAGATATACTTTGTATACTTATATAACATACAGCCGCTCAAGATATACTTTGTATACTTATATAACATACAGCCGCTCAAGATATACTTTGTATACTTATATAACATACAGCCGCTCAAGATATACTTTGTATACTTATATAACATACAGCCGCTCAAGATATACTTTATATACTTATATAACATACAGCCGCTCAAGATATACTTTGTATACTTATATAACATACAGCTGCTCAAGATATACTTTGTATACTTATATAACATACAGCCGCTCAAGTTTAACAAACTTAAAGGTGCTGACACTTTGGGGGGACTCATAGATATAGAATTTTGTCATCCACAAATGCACATTGGGGAAAATGATTCATTGGCCTCACAACTAAGAACTACATCAAGACATGCACTTCTGTAGAGCCAGGAGCAGTGACTAGGTTTATTCAGGAGGTTATAGTATGTTTTCCTTTAAATTATGAAGTTGTAAAAGCAACGAAAGTGTTTAATTATAACAGACATTTCGAAGTAACAAATCAGTGACATTGAAGTTTTGGTTTCCCCAAGTGGTAGAGATCAGAATGATGTAGAAATAACACGCAGAATTCTCAGACGATCGTCTTTTTGACTTACCTGAATCTCTGTAAGTAGCCGCACAGAATGAGGGAGGGACAGGGGGTGCGGCCATGACACAACGGAGGAGTGACCACACCCACAGAGGCGGTGCCCATTACATACCTCCATTGCCCCAACATTTTCACCTGCGGGACAAACATGTTCCCGGGTGGGGCAGAGTCCTAAAATCCCGACTGTCCCACTGAAATGAGGACAGTTGAGAGTGATGTATATGTGACATGTGCACCCATCAAAATAAAGCAAACTTTTCCTTTACTGTCTACTATTGTAAAATCCCCCCCTAGTCCTCCCTCACAGCAATGCTGAAATTGAGCGCGTGTTTAGCATGATTCAAAACGTTAACACTCAGAGGTATAAAAATACCAAAGAGGTTCCGTTTTGAGAAATCGACAGTTACCAGATGTTTGGTTTTTTTTAAATCACAAAATATATTGAGCAACTTCCCTAAGCAGTTTGCAGTTTCTAAAAATCATCCTATTTGTCTTGCGGTTTGTGAGAAGCAACATTGATTCTTACAAGATTTGCTGACCTCACACAAGAGGTTACAAATAGCCAGCTCCATCCTCACCACGTGTGGCTGCTGTGTCAGGAGGTTAAGGGGACAGTTACTAAGTGCTTACAAAAGCGATTATCTTAGAATATTGATATTGGTGGAGTGTGAGTGCTGCTCAGTACTCAGTGGGGCGGTAAGGAAGTTTGGAGCCAGACATGGAGGGTCTGATTCACCACGGAACGCACACTGAGCGCAACATGCGTTTGTTTTAAAACGCATGTAAATCGGCTCTGCAGACTCCCAAATTCATCAAGGCCAGGGCCGGATTAAGGGAATGGAGGCCCCTGGGCTAAGGGCGCCTCTATTCCCCCGTGAGGCCCCCATTGTGAGCCGCCCGCCGCCCCCCGTGAGGGCCCCCCCCCCCCAAAGCGCTTACCTGTCAGTCCAGTCCTCCGTCCCCGGCGCGCTGTAAGCTCCTTACTGAGGAGATCTCGCGAGAGTTCACTTGCGAGATCTCCTCAGTAAGCAGACTACAGCGCGCCGGGACGGAGGACTGCACTGACAGTGCTCAGCAGCATTGATCGGGCTGGGGGCGCCCCCGCCCCCGGACCGATCAATAATGCTGCTGCGGACTTTGAAGGGCCCCCTGGATGCCCGAGGCCCCTGGGCTATAGCCCAGTTAGACCTCGGGTTAATCCGGCCCTGATCAAGGCACAGATCTGAGCTGCTGAGCCGATGAATACGGGTATAGTTCTGCTCTGCTACACAAGATGCTGCTGGATACCTCCAATACCTATGTGGAATATATAAAAAAATGTATAGAATTAATGCCGCCAGTTAATAATAAAAGCATGAATGAAAAACAAAAGTTTTTTTTATTTTATTTGTCTCCATCAAATACATTTATTGGGATGTTGTTAATGTCTACTGAACATAAAATACATTTTTACAGTTGCTCCTGATTGCAAACACATGTTATAGCATGCATACGAGACTGGAGGGTCTCAATGGACTGGGTGATTGTGAACAAGGATATTTTGGTGACATAGTGGTATAAAAAGATTATTCAAACGTGGTCGAATCTGTTCAACATTTTTGAATCAAGCTCAATATTTTTTAATCAATCTAAAAGATTTTTCAAAATGTATTTTCTTTCAGAACTGATTAGTCCGACCGGTCTGAGAATCCATATGCTTCTGTTTGAAGCATCACTAGGTCCACGCGCTCAGAAATGAATTGGGCAGCACGATGGCTAAGTGGTTAGCACTTCTGCCTTACAGCACGGGGGTCACGAGTTGTATGTTCTCCCCGTGTTTGCGTGGGTTTCCTCCGGGTGCTCCGGTTTCTTCCCACACTCCAAAAACATACTGGTAGGTTAATTGGCTGCTAACAAATTGATCCTAGTCTGTGTCTCTCTCTCTCTTTCTGTGTGTGTGTATGTTAGGGAATTTAGACTGTAAGCCCCAATGGGGCAGGGACTGATGCGAGCGAGTTCTCTGTACAGCGCTGTGGAATTAGTGGCGCTATATAAATAAATGGTGATGATGATGATCTGGTTAAAATTTAGACATTTGGCTCTCCATGAAAAGTTGTGGCAGATAAAGAAATATATAAAATGTCAGCCTGCGTGAAGGACTTCCATGTAGTTTCTGGCAGATAAATGGCAAAACTGAGCAAATCGGACTGAATATACATTGAGTCTCTGCCATCCTTGATCAAGTGGCTGCTTTGCACTGGGAGAAACACATTTTATGCCGTTTCAACCATCAACGGAGAACAGTGTCAATCCTGTGAGCATACAACAGGTCTAACATTGCAGAGTCTCCAAAACAAATCCTCTCTAAAATGAGAAATGATCAAATACAGGATATGTAATATTCCACGCAGCTAAGACGGCTGGTACAGGTGCTCATTATTCTGTATGTAATCACAGCTGCAGGGAACTAACATGATGCTAGAATTATTCCCATAGTCACCTGGTAATTAAAATAATATTGTATCTTGTGTTAATATTTGCATTGCTTTATCATCTCATTACAGTGCGAGCACGTTATTTAGGTATATGAGTCCTGAAAGTGTTTTGCAGCTCAGGCAAAGAGAAAATATTTTATTGCCCATAATTACTACAAGATAAAACTCAAAATATAATTTAAAATCCTAATGTCAGCATCTTACAGACCTCTTACAGATGCTGTTTGAGTCATATACGAACATACAACAATTTACCAGCTAACAAAATACAAGTATCGGGGAACTAGCTTGTATAAAAATTCTAATGAAGTGTAAAGTAACATGTATATAAAAGACTGTAGATTACCCACACATTATATTATCAGAAGACATATTTATAAAGTGCAAATACATATAACATACTTTATGCCTAAAAAGACATTCATTATCATAACCCATATCTATATAATATGAATCTAATATATATATATATTCATTAGAATTTTTATACTTTATTAATATTGTACATTGTGTTACATGGATTATATGAGATGGTTACCATCTAGTTCTGCATTATATAAAATGACATCTATGCATTTTTTATATAGTATTTTTTTATAGCATTATTTGTTAGTTCCAGCCGCATATATGGTGATGTAATGTTTTTGTTTATAAGCATATATACTCTGGCGCTGTGTACGGATCGCATCTAACATGCTGGTTCATTGTTATTGTTGGGATTGCACATAGAATCTGCTTACAATAAAGTTTTTTGAATTTTCGATCCCGCGCCTGCGCACACTGTGGCGGACTGTGCGCATGCGCCAAAATGGCGCGCGGACTCGATATAAAGCCGGTCAATCCGGTGTTATATATCTCTGTGCTCCTGAGGAAGTCTTGTGATCATCAAGACGAAACGCGTCGAGCCTTACTGTTGATCAGCTGTACCTGGTGAACTATATGTGAGTTCAGTATTACTTTGTTTATTAAAATTTTTATTGCTCTTTACAATTGTATCCCCTTCCATTTATTATACCGCCGCTGGAAGGGTGTCCATTGCACGAGATACAGCTGCTTTTAAAGAAAACATCTTCTGGCTATTATGCCCATATCCCTGGGTATCCATTGCACGAGATACAGCTGCTTATAAAGAAAACATCTTCTGGCTATTATGCTCATATTTCTGGTATGCATATGAATTATTACCTATACATAAAGTGGTGTGTGTTTTTCTGGGCTACGTTGTTCTATATATATACCCTGGTGCATTCTTGAATATCACACCCTTTTGAATATTCTGTGGTGTTTCACGTGGTGCATTATCCTTTGCATTACAATATTATACTATGTTTGCCTTTCTCCACGCCTCTGGATTGTTCCTGAGTTGAGATCCAGTGTTACAACTCCCTAAGAGGATCCACTCAAGTCTAGATTATACATCTTTACCTGACGGTACGCATATATATACATATTTTGTTCCTTGTTGTCCTGGTATAACACTATGAGGCGCCCCGCCTGTGCTTTGTTCTAGTGACTATTTTCTTCTGGATTGACCATCTGGATACAGGCTTATACGTGGCTGCCACTCACACATGAGTGAAGTGATTGTGGACTACTAATTACTAATTATTATATCTGATACTATATAGTATTGTGAACCTCTATATATAATACTAACTGATGTGGTAGACAGCGCCAGTGTATATCTATTGTTGTGGTGTGAATGTTGTTTGTCATTCGCCGTTGGGATTGAACATTTTAGCACATGAGTTCAATTTGCCACCACCAACGCCACTGCAGGGAACCAATCTGAAATTGTCCACTTATGCGTTTGTAGCCAACAAGGCTTTTGTTCTGTTAGTAAATTTAGCTGAAACCGCACCCCAAGATTGGTGTTAAGTCTTCAGTTATAGAAGACTGACTAGAGCCAAGAGTCTGGTGGAATGTGCAATACTTACAACAAAATAGTGGGTTTTTTGCCAACAATGTTTGCTCTATATAACTTTGTGTTCCTGGTTACTCCATCCACAGCATTGTGTTCCTGGTTACTCCATCCACAGCATTGTGTTCCTGGTTACTCCAGGTGTGTGACATTGTGGAAAACTCCTAGAAAGTAGACTTTAGTGATGGTGGGGCCAAGCATCACTTGAACATTAAACTACAGGATTGCTTTACACCAAGGGGATTAAAACTTCCTGCATATGGTCTGAATGAAAAGCTCTTGAGCTTTGTTCATTAAACCTGAATAAAATTGACCAAAGATCTAAAGTATTTAAAAACATTGAGAAATCAATAGATGAATGATATACAATCATATCACCCTATAGTAGTACGTCAGACTATGGATCACTCAGCACAGATTGAAGAGGCTTTTATTGCTTATTATTATTTCTGTTACCTCTAAAATTCTAAATAACAGACTTGCACTACCAAAAAAACAGTATATAAAATCTTCAACATGGAAGTAACCGTTCACCTAAACATAAAGTCATATTGAACTTATTAACATCTTTAGAAGTAGGTTGCGATGATACCTGACAGTAGCATTGAGTGTTTCTATCCCCATTGTGATAACTCAGGATTTTGTATCTTCGAGAGAACACACTGGAAGATGAATGGATGCGATACAAAGAGAGGTTTGTCCCACCGGAATACACTGTAGGCAAAATGCTGAGTACACAGTGGGGTTTTGGTAACATACAATGGAGTACGCACAGTTTGTAGGCACTGCCTGGGCAGCGTCTGATGTGTACTAAGCTACCCAGAGGTGTTGGCACTGGTTGGACAATACGTAGCGGGCAATAAGGTGCACGGAGGTGTTGGCACTGTTAAGGTAGTAAACAAATGGATACAACGGATTATATCACAATGACTCTGTAGAACCGAGATAGCCAGCAAGTGTGAGAGTACACACACACACAGACACACACAGACACACACACACACACAGATGGCAATAACTAGCAGGCGGGATTGGCATATCCAAATACACTGGCGCGGAGTCTAAGACCTCCACCGGACTTCACCAGGAAATCCCGCAAGAACACATGGACTGTTATCAGTGAGGACCCAGGTCGCGGCCCGGTGTAGTTGGCTCCATCAGTGAAAGCAGCAGAGTACTTAGCTGGTGTGAGGATTCTGCTGAGTCCGGAACAGTCCCCTCAAACCTGGAGACAGGAGCGGGCACAGTGCCTGCTCTCACCAACTGCCTGCAGCCAGGAGCGGGCACAGTGCCTGCGCTCACCAACTGCCTGCAGCCAGGAGCGGGCACAGTGCCTGCGCTCACCAACTGCCTGCAACCAGGAGCGGGCACAGTGCCTGCACTCACCAACTGCCTGCAGCCAGGAGCGGGCACAGTGCCTGTGCTCACCAACTGCCTGCAGCCAGGAGCGGGCACAGTGCCTGTGCTCACCAACTGCCTGCAGCCAGGAGCGGGCACAGAGCCTGTGCTCACCAACTGCCTGCAGCCAGGAGCGGGCACAGTGCCTGCACTCACCAACTGCCTGCAGCTAGGAGTGGGCACAATGCCTGCACTCACCAACTGCCTGCAGCCAGGAGCGGGCACAGTGCCTGCACTCACCAACTGCCTGCAGCCAGGAGCGGGCACAATGCCTGTGCTCACCAACTGCCTGCAGCCAGGAGCGGGCACAGTGCCTGCGCTCACCAACTGCCTGCAGCCAGGAGCGGGCACAGTGCCTGTGCTCACCAACTGCCTGCAGCCAGGAGCAGGCACAGTGCCTGCGCTCACCAACTGCCTGCAACCAGGAGCGGGCACAGTGCCTGCTCTCACCAACTGCCTGCAGCCAGGAGCGGGCACAGTGCCTGGGCTCACCAACTGCCTGCAGCCAGGAGTGGGCACAGTGCCTGTGCTCACCAACTGCCTGCAGCCAGGAGCGGGCACAGTGCCTGCACTCACCAACTGCCTGCAACCAGGAGCGGGCAAAGTGCCTGCACTCACCAACTGCCTGCAACCAGGAGCGGGCACAGTGCCTGCGCTCACCAACTGCCTGCAACCAGGAGCGGGCACAGTGCCTGCGCTCACCAACTGCCTGCAACCAGGAGCGGGCACAGTGCCTGCGCTCACCAACTGCCTGCAACCAGGAGCGGGCACAGTGCCTGCACTCACCAACTGCCTGCAACCAGGAGCGGGCACAGTGCCTGCGCTCACCAACTGCCTGCAGCCAGGAGCGGGCACAGTGCCTGCGCTCACCAATTGCCTGCAGCCAGGAGCGGGCACAGTGCCTGCGCTCACCAACTGCCTGCAACCAGGAGCGGGCACAGTGCCTGCACTCACCAACTGCCTGCAACCAGGAGCGGGCACAGTGCCTGCACTCACCAACTGCCTGCAACCAGGAGCGGGCACAATGCCTGTGCTCACCAACTGCCTGCAGCCAGGAGCGGGCACAGTGCCTGCGCTCACCAATTGCCTGCAGCCAGGAGCGGGCACAGTGCCTGCACTCACCAACTGCCTGCAACCAGGAGCGGGCACAGTGCCTGCGCTCACCAACTGCCTGCAGCCAGGAGCGGGCACAGTGCCTGCGCTCACCAATTGCCTGCAGCCAGGAGCGGGCACAGTGCTTGCGCTCACCAACTGCCTGCAGCCAGGAGCGGGCACAGTGCCTGCGCTCACCAACTGCCTGCAGCCAGGAGTGGGCACAGTGCCTGCACTCACCAACTGCCTGCAGCCAGGAGCGGGCACAGTGCCTGGGCTCACCAACTGCCTGCAACCAGGAGCGCGCACAGTGCCTGTGCTCACCAACTGCCTGCAGCCAGGAGCGGGCACAATGCCTGCACTCACCAACTGCCTGCAACCAGGAGCGGGCACAGTGCCTGCGCTCACCAACTGCCTGCAGCCAGGAGCGGGCACAGTGCCTGCGCTCACCAACTGCCTGCAGCCAGGAGTGGGCACAGTGCCTACACTCACCAACTGCCTGCAGCCAGGCACAGTGCCTGCACTCACCAACTGCCTGCAACCAGGAGCGGGCACAGTGCCTGCGCTCACCAACTGCCTGCAGCCAGGAGCGGGCACAGTGCCTGCGCTCACCAATTGCCTGCAGCCAGGAGCGGGCACAGTGCCTGCGCTCACCAACTGCCTGCAGCCAGGAGTGGGCACAGTGCCTGCACTCACCAACTGCCTGCAGCCAGGAGCGGGCACAGTGCCTGTGCTCACCAACTGCCTGCAACCAGGAGCGCGCACAGTGCCTGTGCTCACCAACTGCCTGCAGCCAGGAGCGGGCACAGTGCCTGCGCTCACCAACTGCCTGCAGCCAGGAGCGGGCACAATGCCTGCACTCACCAACTGCCTGCAACCAGGAGTGGGCACAGTGCCTGCGCTCACCAACTGCCTGCAACCAGGACCGGGCACAGTGCCTGTGCTCACCAACTGCCTGCAGCCAGGAGCGGGCACAGTGCCTGCGCTCACCAACTGCCTGCAGCCAGGCACAGTGCCTGCGCTCACCAACTGCCTGCAGCCAGGCACAGTGCTTGAGCTCACCAACTGCCTGCAACCAGGAGTGGGCACAGTGCCTGTGCTCACCAACTGCCTGCAGCCAGGAGCGGGCACAGTGCCTGCACTCACCAACTGCCTGCAGCCAGGAGCGGGCACAGTGCCTGTGCTCACCAACTGCCTGCAGCCAGGAGTGGGCACAATGCCTGCGCTCACCAACTGCCTGCAGCCAGGAGCGGGCACAGTGCCTGTGCTCACCAACTGCCTGCAGCCAGGAGCAGGCACAGTGCCTGCGCTCACCAACTGCCTGCAACCAGGAGCGGGCACAGTGCCTGCTCTCACCAACTGCCTGCAGCCAGGAGCGGGCACAGTGCCTGGGCTCACCAACTGCCTGCAGCCAGGAGTGGGCACAGTGCCTGTGCTCACCAACTGCCTGCAGCCAGGAGCGGGCACAGTGCCTGCACTCACCAACTGCCTGCAACCAGGAGCGGGCAAAGTGCCTGCACTCACCAACTGCCTGCAACCAGGAGCGGGCACAGTGCCTGCACTCACCAACTGCCTGCAACCAGGAGCGGGCACAGTGCCTGCACTCACCAACTGCCTGCAACCAGGAGCGGGCACAATGCCTGTGCTCACCAACTGCCTGCAGCCAGGAGCGGGCACAGTGCCTGCGCTCACCAATTGCCTGCAGCCAGGAGCGGGCACAGTGCCTGCACTCACCAACTGCCTGCAACCAGGAGCGGGCACAGTGCCTGCGCTCACCAACTGCCTGCAGCCAGGAGCGGGCACAGTGCCTGCGCTCACCAATTGCCTGCAGCCAGGAGCGGGCACAGTGCCTGCGCTCACCAACTGCCTGCAGCCAGGAGCGGGCACAGTGCCTGCGCTCACCAACTGCCTGCAGCCAGGAGTGGGCACAGTGCCTGCACTCACCAACTGCCTGCAGCCAGGAGCGGGCACAGTGCCTGGGCTCACCAACTGCCTGCAACCAGGAGCGCGCACAGTGCCTGTGCTCACCAACTGCCTGCAGCCAGGAGCGGGCACAATGCCTGCACTCACCAACTGCCTGCAACCAGGAGCGGGCACAGTGCCTGCGCTCACCAACTGCCTGCAGCCAGGAGCGGGCACAGTGCCTGCGCTCACCAACTGCCTGCAGCCAGGAGTGGGCACAGTGCCTACACTCACCAACTGCCTGCAGCCAGGCACAGTGCCTGCACTCACCAACTGCCTGCAACCAGGAGCGGGCACAGTGCCTGCGCTCACCAACTGCCTGCAGCCAGGAGCGGGCACAGTGCCTGCGCTCACCAATTGCCTGCAGCCAGGAGCGGGCACAGTGCCTGTGCTCACCAACTGCCTGCAGCCAGGAGCGGGCACAGTGCCTGCGCTCACCAACTGCCTGCAGCCAGGAGTGGGCACAGTGCCTGCACTCACCAACTGCCTGCAGCCAGGAGCGGGCACAGTGCCTGTGCTCACCAACTGCCTGCAACCAGGAGCGCGCACAGTGCCTGTGCTCACCAACTGCCTGCAGCCAGGAGCGGGCACAGTGCCTGCGCTCACCAACTGCCTGCAGCCAGGAGCGGGCACAATGCCTGCACTCACCAACTGCCTGCAACCAGGAGCGGGCACAGTGCCTGCGCTCACCAACTGCCTGCAGCCAGGAGCGGGCACAGTGCCTGCGCTCACCAACTGCCTGCAACCAGGACCGGGCACAGTGCCTGTGCTCACCAACTGCCTGCAGCCAGGAGCGGGCACAGTGCCTGCGCTCACCAACTGCCTGCAGCCAGGCACAGTGCCTGCGCTCACCAACTGCCTGCAGCCAGGCACAGTGCCTGAGCTCACCAACTGCCTGCAACCAGGAGTGGGCACAGTGCCTGTGCTCACCAACTGCCTGCAGCCAGGAGTGGGCACAGTGCCTGTGCTCACCAACTGCCTGCAGCCAGGAGCGGGCACAGTGCCTGGGCTCACCAACTGCCTGCAACCAGGAGCGCGCACAGTGCCTGTGCTCACCAACTGCCTGCAGCCAGGAGCGGGCACAATGCCTGCACTCACCAACTGCCTGCAACCAGGAGCGGGCACAGTGCCTGCGCTCACCAACTGCCTGCAGCCAGGAGCGGGCACAGTGCCTGCGCTCACCAACTGCCTGCAGCCAGGAGTGGGCACAGTGCCTACACTCACCAACTGCCTGCAGCCAGGCACAGTGCCTGCACTCACCAACTGCCTGCAACCAGGAGCGGGCACAGTGCCTGCGCTCACCAACTGCCTGCAGCCAGGAGCGGGCACAGTGCCTGCGCTCACCAATTGCCTGCAGCCAGGAGCGGGCACAGTGCCTGTGCTCACCAACTGCCTGCAGCCAGGAGCGGGCACAGTGCCTGCGCTCACCAACTGCCTGCAGCCAGGAGTGGGCACAGTGCCTGCACTCACCAACTGCCTGCAGCCAGGAGCGGGCACAGTGCCTGTGCTCACCAACTGCCTGCAACCAGGAGCGCGCACAGTGCCTGTGCTCACCAACTGCCTGCAGCCAGGAGCCGGCACAGTGCCTGCACTCACCAACTGCCTGCAGCCAGGGTTCTGTATCTGTGAACATATATCATCAATAACAGCAACAATTATCCTGTTAGTTTTGCATCAAGTGTCCCCCACACATTTTAGGTTATAATATATTTGGGCAGAGCTACCTGTCTTCTGTTTCATACAATTCCTTTGTCTATATAATGATCCCCTCAAGTTACAGCACTATGTAAAATTCTGGTGGTTTATGAATAAAATATAATAATAATAATAATAATAATAACTATAGACTCATACTGTTTGTGCAGCAAGCAATAAGTCAATTATTCCACATTCCTGTTGGTTCTTAATTAATTTGCTTAGTTTTCCAAACCCTAATTGTGAAATGAAACCTGCTGTCTGAGAAGTAAAATGATGGAAAAACTGTTTGCACGCTGAGTACACTTCTCTTCCCTTCCGCTAATTATCAGTATTAAGTGTTATTTACATTAGGACAAGTAATCCTCCTACTGCATACTTTCTGGGTAAGTCACAATTTCCACACACTGAACACATCACACACAGCTCCCTCTACTGGCAAGAAGAGGAAACAAAGGATAGATAGGATATATAGATAGATATTGAAAACATATACACACATGTTAATTGGATCACTCCAAATTATATAATTGAATGAGAAAGATTGGGTTTGCGTTACACCTAATGTATTATATACAGTAAAGGTAAGTTTGTGCATTACAAGGTGTGCTGTGCTATCTTAGAATTAGTACAATTTAACATAAAAAAACATTCCCAATGTAACCCCCGTCCCTGCCCGTCCTGGGGTTATGACGGCGTTGACAGGTGTGTTGCTGCGGACAGATCTCTGACGCAGTGCCCCAATCTCAATCTAACTCCTGCTATCTGGAAAGGTCGCTCTTCAAGATTCCAAAAACTACTCCCCAACTCAAGGACAATAACCAATAATTATTTATTGAGACATACACCTGAATAAAGCTATTTTTTTACTAAAAGACAAAGGAGATTTAAGGCCAGTGACTCAATGGAAGTACTGGTGAAAAATGGGCACTGGTCCCTGATTAGTTGAGTGTAACCAAGACAAAGTTTCGGAAGAAATCTATTAACGTACTCACCATGTGACGAGGATACTAATTTGCACAGAGTAACAATGATAATTATACCAAATGCATTTGCAAGAAGAATAGTTGGGACATAGTATGAATTCACTGGAACCTTGAAGATGAGAGATTCCACAATATATAATAATGATGATAATTCACATCTATGCATTGGAGGGACACACACCATAAACCGACTAACAATACTGGTGCCTACAGCTGAAATTACAAAGTAAAGATGTTTATATTAAATGAGCTCAGGTACTTTGTTGCTATAAAATGCTGACTTGGTCATTACAATGAAATAATGAACAATTTGGGAAAACACAATCCATGGCTCACACAAGGTGTGGATAGATGCCAGTTCTGAAGGCCTGGTAGTCACACGAAATACTGTTCTATTGGCTCTGACTGTCTCCATAAGCCTCCGAGTTCTCCGGTGGCGAGGCTGAATTAAAGCGAGGTCCATCTGCTGGACTAAATATTTGGCAGGTCAGTGAGAGTGGGTACTGGGCACCACTGAATACCTGGACTGGATTTGGATTCACTCTGGATACCCGGATCAGATCTGGACTCATAGTGGATATCTGGATAGTAATTGGAATCCCTCTGGACTCCTGGATCGGGTCTGGACACCCCCTGGGTACCTGGTCACACTGTTCGGCTTCTGGACTGTTACGTAGTTCCTTCACTCTGGGCTCTCTCTTCTATAATTGCACTCTCCTCTATGGCAGCACTCCCCTCTCAGGGAGTACTCTGCTCTATAGCAGCCCTCTTCTCTATAGTTACGCTCTCATATCTGACAGTTCTCTCCTTTATGGCAGTTTCCTCCTCTATAGCCACTCTCTCTCCTCTAGCAGTACTATCCCCTATGGCAGATTTGTCCTCCATAGCCTTGCTCTCTCCTCCAGCAGCTCTCTTCTATGGCAGCTCCCTCCTCCATAATGTCTCTGTCTCTTCTGCTCTCCTAAATGGCTGAACCTTTTTCCCCCCCAGTGGAACTCTCCTAGTGATTGGTCAAGCACCATTGTCCTGATTCCAAAACTAGATAGGACTTTACACTTCTGTAACGATTTCCACAAATGGCATATTGTTTCTAAATTTGACACTAACCCTATGTCCTGTGAGGGTGAACTAATTGGAAGATTGGGATCAACTTCACCGTACAGGGGGAAGGAAAAGACAACATTTTCTCTACTGGACAGACTGGATCACCACAAATTGTTCCCTTTTGGGTTACATCGTTGTCCCAGAGGATGATGGATAGAATGTTAAGACCCCACACACACTATGCTGCTGCCAACATAGATGATTTAATTGTTCATGACCCTGACTGGCAGTCACACATTTGCCCAGGGTACAGGGGGGTTACATACCATTCTAGAGGCGGGGTTGAAGATTTAACGAACCTGGGGTGCAACATTAAAGATGTTTTATAAAACCTTTAATGGTACAATATTAAAAACTAGCCCTGCTAAGACCCTTCCTCGGGATCGCTGGTTTATGGTAAGCTGGAATCCAGAAGTGGAAGAGATCACATCTTTTCCTTATCCTGTCTACAAAAAAGCTGATATGTGACCTATTTAATAAATTACTTTGCAATTTGAGCTGTTTGTCTGCTGGCATCTTATTTATCAATATTTGATTTATAACTTTCTTTTTGCATTATTCTGCTGTGTTATTATTGGAATGTGTTTTTTAATTAATCTTATATTGTGTCTAAACCACTGGTATTTTTTTCTTTCGCCCATTTATATATTGTGTGTCAATGACTTGCCAGAGGTGTCCACCTTTAATTGTTGCTGATTTTAAGTGGAGACATTTGTTTTTAGGTGGTGTGTGAAGGCTCTGCCTACGACTCGTATAACTTGCGTCAGTTGTGATTGTAACATTTGGAGGTATATTTACTAAACTGCGGGTTTGAATAGTGGGGATGTTGCCTATATCAACCAATCAGATTTTAGCTGATATTTTGTAGAATGAGATAAATAAATGAAAGCTAGAATCTGATTGGTTGCTATAGGCAACATCTCCACTTTTTCAAAACCGCAGTTTAGTAAATCTAGCCCTTGGTGTTAAACAATAAATAACTGATGTATGTAACAAAATGCGTTTTTCTGTCTTTTTGTGTTGCTATCTTAGTTATTGAGGGAAACAATAATGAAATATTTATTATTTCATATTGTTTATTGATTTTTTTGACAAAGCATTTTTGGCACCAATTCCATAGGCTCAGAGACTGCGCAGAACTTTGCAACAACAGAATGCAATGCAGGAACCGGCAATATGATAGAATGGCTGGGATATCACAAGGGGCAGGGACATCTAATGCTGTTTTACCCTTACCACTTTACTACCACTAGGGGGCAGAAATTGTCCAGTACCTGCGGCCACCAGTGAAAGCATCACCCAGTAAAGGGAGCGGGATATAGTGGTCTGTGCATTAATATTATGCTGTGCCAGCAGTATTGCATATTTAAGTACCGCTTCAATGCATCATGCCGGGGCTACTCTGGGACCCCGGGCGAAGTGACCCCTCTGCTGCGATTAGATTTTCCTATATACCGACAGCTTAGCGCTGACGGTGATAGGAGGAAGTGCTATCCGCACCAACACTGTATCGGATCTGCGCAATACAAAACTTATTAAAACTTCATGCATTGCAGAACATCGCAGTCCCCATAGTAATCTATGGGGACTGCAATGCTTCACAGTATTTCCCTAAAGGGAGAAGATTTCTGTGAAATCTGCTCCGTTAAGCATGCAATGCATAGCAACTAAACTTAAAAGATCTACTTGCCATAATGACGCGATTCGCGGTGAATCAAAACATTTTGGCCCCACCCGTGCAACATTGGGGCAGGGCCAAAATGATGTAATTGACCGCACCCCACCCCCTCCCTCCAACCACGCCCCCTGCCCGGGATCTCCCGGAATTAACTATGTGTAGGTTGGCAAGTATGCTGTACATACACCCATTCCACTCCCCGTTCTGCCCCTGAAATCGTAGGCTGTAGTCAGGGTCCTTTACGCTCTAAGATCAATTGGAAGTTTTTGTGTTCTCTGGCGTATAGTCCGGTACTGCGCATGCGCAGAGCAATTGTGCCCAATGTATCACCATTTACACTCCTTAATAAATCAGACCTATAGTATACAGAGCTAGATAGTTTTCATGTGTACTGTTTATTTTTATTGTGCGACCTATGTAAGCTTAGGCCGGGCTTAGTTTATGAAAGTCCTGATCAGCATGCAGATTCATGCAGGGGCGGATCTAGAAATTTTTTCTACCCCGGGCGATATAGGGGGAGGGGGGATTTAAGCCCCGCCCCCTTTCTAACTTCTAAGGCTGCCGGCGGCTGCACAGTATGTGCTGTCCCGCTGCTCTGATTGTGTTTAAAACACAATCAGAGCAGCCGGGCAGCACATTATCACTGCCTAACGGACCTGCACAGTGTGCAGCCGCCGGCAGCAAGCCCCCCCTGGATCCGCCACTGGATTCATGTCTACGCTCTATAAACGTTTTACCTTCAGATCTGTGCAATTCATCTGTCATAACCATCGGCTGAAAAGATGGTGACTCTGTAAACTTTATGGAGATCCGTCTACACTGCCGGACGTGAGTGTGTACACACTGCAGGATTGGAATGACATTGTTCCATTAACGAACGAGATTATCAGTTCAGTTTAAAAATCAAAGGATACGTTGTGCTTTGGTGCAATAAAACACGATCGTGGGACCGTACACACTAACGGTCGCTTATTTTGTGACTGGCACGATAATCGGGTGATAAACCTGCAGTGTGTACCCAGCCTGAGACGTTTCCAACTTATTAACCAACTTATTTTATTGCACGGTTGCAAAATAAACTTGTTCCCTGCAGAAGAGTTAATGTATGCAGTCTGTGGAGCTGGGTCCTTGTGTTAGAAGTAATTCCATCTAACCCCAGGGGCATTGGCTGCAGTAAACAGACGCCATGTTACTTCCCTGTTTAAATTCCCTCTTCTGGATGTGAGTTGTACCCAGAGCTTGCAGCAAAAAGATGAATCTCCTTCCTTTACATAAGCAGCTTCCCCCAGATCCTTGACTGGTAACATCCTGCAGGTCAGTAGTGGGTGACAGTGGGGGTGAAGGGAGGCTGGCAGGGGAGGAGATTGAAGTTACCTCACTGGAAGTCTCTCACACCATCCTCCTTTCACACGAGAGATTGTGCAAGGCACGAGTGTAGTGTGAGACAGGGAAGGCAGGAATGTCTCCAGCTGCTGCAAACACGGTGCAAGATTGGACTGAGACCCTTGTGCCCCCGATGCCAGCTGCAGGTATGTACATAATGCATGCATGTGGCACAGAGCTGGGCAGCCTCTTGGCACACTTGGGCTTTCCTTAAAGCTCCAGACAGAAAATTGCTGCCTTTGGCTGTTGTGTAATTGAATCCTTTATTGATTTGTTGCTGCTGGAATATATCTGTAACCTGAGCCTTCCTGTCCTGTTACCAGTGTGTCTGTGCACAGCTGGTATAACTCTGCATGCAGTTTACTATATGGGACATATATTTGTGTCTGCAATACAGCCTCTGTGTTATAGTGTCATTAGAGTATAGCTTATAAAGTTTATTACTGTGAAGTTTTTAGGACAAATTCACCATTCATTTCTATGGTGTGGTAGCTTTGAAAAGTTTTTTTTAAGTTTAAAGAAACATCCCAGAACATGACAGTGTACAGATGAGTGAAAGATTCCAAATCGTTCTGTGACATATTCATGTTGTTATGTCCCTGGAAGTCCTTCCGCTGCCCGGTTTTACGGCAGAATGAATTGACTTGATACGGATAATCGATTCACACAAAAATGGAAGTTGAATTAACGCTGGTTATAAATAATAGGATGAGTTAAACAAGCTAAAGTACATATATATTGACAAATTAAGGTTTTCCATTTTTCAAAGTTGCTTAAGGTGTGTGAGGAAACTTGTCTAAAGTATATTGCGTAGCGTAACGTATTTAAAACAAAATGTGCCCTCCGTTGATAATATCAGAGAACAGGGAAGCTGTGGTACAGTAAGTTAATGTCTGACAAGATATGGCAAGGTCTACTTGTTTGTATGTTCTCCCCGTGTTTGCGTGGGTTTCCTCCGGGTGCTCCGGTTTCCTCCCACACTCCAAAAACATACTGGTAGGTTAATTGGCTGCTAACAAATTGACCCTGGTCTGTGTGTGCATGTGTGTGTGTGTGTGTGTGTGTGTGTGTGTGTGTGTGTGTGTGTGTATGTTAGGGAATTTAGACTGTAAGCTCCAATGGGGCAGGGACTGATGTGAGTGAGTTCTCTGTACAGCGCTGCGGAATTAGTGGCGCTATATAAATACATGGTAATAATAATAATAAAAATGTATGCCTATATCTGGGGAATGGTGGGAGATGTTGAGACATCCTGATATATGGAGTGATATTATTGGTCTAAGGTCTTATATGATGCTTTTATCTACGTATTAGTTTGTGGTTTTAGGGAATAAAATATGAAATTACCATTTTTCTATTTGAATTGAGTGGTCTGTATTGCGCATACATAATAATTTGAGAATATTCTGGAGAGACTTCGTTTTTGGATTATTTCTGAAATATCCATAACAGTCTCTTATCGTCCCAGCTCTATTCATTGATTATAAATTTGTCACATTTACAAATAAGGGTATAAGGGGGTCACTTTTTTGTGTTTGAAGTTTTTTTTTTATTATGTTGCTTGAAGTGATGTGTAGTGATTGTCACATTGTCTGTGTATCATTTAGAATATTTTATTCATACTTGCCTGAGATTCCTGGAGGGTCCAGAACTTCTGAGAGTCCCCCTGGACTTCTGTGAGTGCCGACACCCTCCTGGATCTTGGAGGAGGTGGCGCTTAACAGTGTGAATCGCGTTATTAAGTCCCGCAGAGCATTGCCACAAATTGTGCCAGCGGGCAGGGATATTAAAGCCAGTCCGCCACCAGGCCCCCTCCAACACTTGCCACCAGAAATCAAATTGGCAAGTATGATTATATCAATGATGGACTTTACTGCAAAGGTTACTTACTCCATATTCAGTCAGTATCCACGCTAATCATTGATAAAACTCAGCAAGCATTCTACTCACTGTCTGATGCTTCATTGCTCAATTCCCTGACATCAGAACTTTATGTTTTGCCTCTGTGTACCCCTTGGTCACCCTGTGTGTCTGTGTTTAGGGACTTGTAATAGGATGTTATGAAATAAGTTCCTTAGTTTCTACAGCACTGTGGTTGGCTGAATCATCTTTGTTATAAACATTAGTGTGGTCAGGAAGATCCACTCCAGCCAAGGATAAATATTTTGAAGCCTTATATTTTTATTGACTCTACATAAAGCTCTTGGAGATACCGTGAACACAGCTATAAATACTTGAGAGGGGTCGTGGGTCCTGCTGGATGAAATCAATGAAGGAAAGTTCACACTGGTATTTAATTTTAAAAACACAGTATTTTATAATAATACAGTTCAGAGACTCTGAGAGAGTCCAATATTATTACCTTCTTGAAGATATAACCAGGGACGGTAGTGGGGCAAACTCCCTGCCTCTCCTTAAATGAGAGGGGATACTTATGGACTAAGCTGGTGAGCATCCAAGCAGGCGAGCCAGCTTAAGCTGGGTACACACTACAGGGTTTTCATCCAATAATCGGCTCAATCAGCCGACATACGACCGCTCGTTCAAAAGTCGGGTCAGTGTGTGCAGTGTCACGATGGTCGAAAGTCTGCCCAAATGGACGATTGTCCCCTCATTTGGTTGGTCGTACCGTTAAATATTTTCGTTCCAATCACATTTCCGTTGTGTAGTGTGTATAAACTTCCGACCAATCCACAACAATCTTCCGATACTTCCTAGACCTGGGGGGCGTGTGTATGTAAATTTGTGATGCCTTTACCAGTCCCACGTGGTGCGGTATCCGCACATCTCAGGCTTGTGTTTTGTATAGATGTGTATTGCACCTGTCTGGCTGCAGACCATTACACTTGTATAAAGCACGTGTGTTATTACCCTTTGCATCTATGTTGTGAATCTATTCATATTTACCCTTTATAAACTATTAAACTTATAAAGTCATTGCTCCAACAAGATCTACTCTTTCTACTTTTTTCTCTTTGGTTCCGTACCTGCAGTTTTCTTGCCACAGCAAGCAGGAAAAGTGCAGTTGCTTCAGTGTGTACGAAATTACAGTCATTGCTCACGACAACATGGCTGTAAAAAGTCGCTAACGGGACGTCCGCTCTTCCCTTTATCGTCTAAAACAAAGCTAGTGTGTATGCAGTCCATGGACCGAGCGATCGAACCATCGATCGCATGTAAAATCGCTCTGCATAAAAAGTTGGTGGAAAATTCTGTAGTGTGTACCCAGCTTTAGTGATTGGGGTGAGTGCAGGACCCTCAGCCTATGCCAGATGCAATCACCCAGACTCCTGACCTTCCCATCCATGGCCCCACATTTACCCCCGAGACCAAGCCCCCAAATTGGGAAGTCTGTCCCCTTTTGGGTGCCACAAATAAATAGATAATCTGAGCACTGCACAGTCCTATTGGGGATTCCTTGTATAGCTTCCAAGCAAAGTAAAAACAGGATCTATATGTACCAGGTAGTTTGGTGATACTTTAAATATTTACTTAGATAACAGTTATTCCCAATTATTCATATAAATCAATACATTTTAGTGAAACCTGGGTGAGTCTGTGAATAATGTAACATTGCTTCGTATAACATTATATTAAAAGCTGATAACATTCTTTTCTCTGTATAGCATTCAGTTATTTTCATTAACCCGAAAGTGCTTAACATAACATTTACCCCCGCCATGATAAATCTCTCTGCATTCTTTCCTGCATTCTAGTGAAAACAAGGCAGTGAGATAACATGATAATGAGATCTTATTCTATGTAACTGAGTGGGTGAAACCAAATGGCTCCAGCTAATGTTTGCTGAGGATTTGTAAAATAGGGTGATTTATTAGTTACAAGTCCATATCTATATAGCAAAAATCACGTATTACAGAAAACTACGCCCCAAAAGGTTTTAACCACTCATGCTCCCTTTACACAGATGTTTCTACATTCTTTCATTTTCACACAGGAATACTCCCCAGGGGGGAGTTGGTTTATCTCCTGTTTCTGCTATATTCAAGGTCATGGACACAGACTCCTGCAAACAATGAATAACTCCTACAAACTAGATGTATCTAATCTGTCTTTAAGCTATAAGAGAACAAAATGGCTATAAGGCAACAAGATGGCGTCAGCTTGGCAAAATCACATTTCTCACTCTCAACAGTGGCGATACTGGGGAGCCGGTCAAAGCAGACTTTTCCGTTACAAGGTTTTCTACTTTGAATAAACATTTTCCTTACTCACGCTCCTGCCTCTTAGCAGTAATAGAAGAGAGAGGGATCAAATGTACAGGCTTCAAATGACAGCCAGCCCCTGATTAGACGAGCAAGGACTCACCCAATCAAAAACTGGCTGCCGTTTCCAGCTAGTTTGTCACGGCGGAGTTCATGGGTGATCTTAACTATTGAGATCTTTCTAAACAGAGCAAATGTGTTTTTTGTTTTTTTTTACAGTTAATTAAAAAACAAGTCTGACAGCATTTTCATTAAACCAGTGGATCCCAAACTTTTTCAGTTCAAGGCACCCTTAGGGTCTCCATAATTTTTTCAAGGCACCCCTAGGCCAAAATAATTACCAAGTATTCCCCTGCCTTCCTTACCACTGGCCCTGGCTGAGGCACCCCTGTGAGATCGCTGAGGCACCCCAGGGAGCCTAGGCGCACAGTTTGGGAACCATTGCATTAAACGTATGTACCTCGATACTATTCCTCTCAACTGAACAAGTTATAAGAAAGGATAGGTACTTTTGTGTCAGAAGTTTTATGTTTACTTGCAGCTATTATCCTTGTCCTGGATATATCCCCACCTAATTAAGATCAGGTTATTTCACACTACTAAAAAAAACACAATAAATGATAGACTCAGCATACAAATATCACATAGGCTTAAAATCTTGATGGAATGCCAAGTTCTGTTCTCCTCTTAGCAGGATAAGAATCTAGTTACACAAGGCGTTCAGATTAAATATTCAATGGCAAAATATGTTTTATGTCTTACCCAAGCAAGTGTGGTTATTCTTTCTTCCTGTTGAATAATACATCTCATTGTTTACATTACTGTTAGATTTGCATAAATGTGGAGAGCAGAATAATTTTATTGCCATACAGAATACCCTCTAACATACCTCCCAACTGTCCCGATTTTGGTTGGACAGCCCCTATGTCTGGGAACATCGGGATTCCTGTTCCATTCCCTGGACGGGTGTGGTGCGCCAGGTTCTGCAGTGTTTGGAGGGGAATGGAAACTTTTAATGGGCAGCCTAGTTCTTTACAGCGCTAGGCAGCCCTCTGGGGGGTACAGCTACGCCCCCTGTCCCACGGACGGGGACTGAACTGTTGGGAGGGATGCCCTCTATTAAAGACAGAGAAGTTTCCGTGATTGCATTGGAAGCAGCCTGCGCAAAGTGAAAATCTGCCTCAATATGTGGAGAGGCAGAAACAATTTTAGGAGGTTCACTGTGAACTATAAGAATAAGGAAAAATAGGCGCTACTCCTTTAAGTGATGTCAAATATCGTGAAACTGTGATCAGAAGAAACAAAGAGAATAATTCTCTTATACTCGGGCGCATAGAACACTTTACTATAAAAGTTGGATCTAGCACATACTTACATGATGCGTCTAAATTGGCCCTTAGGTATATTCTTAATCCAGAGGGGATGCTGGTTGCTATTTGTTGGTAAGAAATTATTGCAGTCTACAAGTTTGATGAATGTCTGTGTCCAAGATGTTACCCTCTTCTATATAAATCTCTAAATCTAGAAATTGGACTTCTTGTGTACTGGTATTAGCTGTAAATTCCAGATTTATCTCATTATTGTTAATTTGACTGAGGAAATAGTCCGCTGTCTGTTGACTCCCATTCTAGATGAAAAATACGTCATCTATATATCTGTACCAACAAACAAGACATTTTTTTTATAACCTTCATTAAGCCATATGTTTTCCTCTTCCCATTGTGACATAAAAAGATTTGCATAACTTGGTGCAAAACCGTTGCCCATTGCAGTCCCTTTTTTCCTGATGATAAAATGATCCCTCATGACAAAAGTAATTATGGGTGAGTATAAACTCAATCCTGTCCATAATGAATTGTACTTGTCGATTGTCCAAATCACTGCCGGACAGAGAGGGAAGTTGTGTGAGTTCAAGTCTAAAGAGACTCTTCCCCAAGAGTACTCCATGTGCGAGTGGACTAACAGGAAAAACTGGGACGCTGACAAGCCGCTATGTACAGGGAGAGATTAGTGTAAGATCTGCCTCCTTCTACATCGTACTGAGTGCTCTTTACCTCAATATACTCAATAGAAGAGTATGAACATTTGTCCCATGTTTTATTTGCATGTATGTATGTGCTAGATCCTACTTTTATAGTAAAGTGTTCTATGTGCCGAGTATAAGAGAATTATTCTCACTGTGGGCTATAAATGCGCTATTCTACAGGGGAGAAGCTCATTTGCCAGCACACAAGTCATCTGTAATAATCCCTTGCTTTAGTGAAAAACCATCCCTAGCCCATTAAGTGCATTCCTATTATTATTGTTTATTATATGTTTATTAATATTATTATTACTATTATTATTATTATTACTGTAAGGCATCACAATGCCCTACAGCAGGAAAACAGTGTACATAAAACAGGGACATACAAGGCAGACAAAATAAATCCAGATGTACAAACAAAGGTTATGGAGGGTCTTGCTCAAGAGCTTACACTCTAGTGGGAAAAGAGCAGAACTGAGAGGCGTGTGGCGAGGGCGATACGTCATCCAATGAGCCTGAGGATGGAGGGCAAAATGTAAACATATCCTTAACTTTATGGAACATGCAACCCGGCATTTGAATTATGTCTTTTACATGTGTTATTATATTGTAGGGAAAATACATATAAATATATTTGAAACTAGAACTCACTGTTCCTGGTGTAAGAGTGTGATGGGGCTGATTTCTAACAGAACATTTATACACAGGGATGCGGTCTTGTGACATTAGTGGAAGGATGTTCTCCCCCAGCTTTAATATTTTGTGGAAAGGAAAAGGAGTTAATTTTTAAACAGAAAATATAAAATCTGTATATAAGATAATGTCCCCAAATGTCAAACCCTCTTCTGAGGGAAGATTAATATCTGTAGCAGTGTCTTATTGAGAATGTTACCCACAGAACGGCAGGTTAATAAAGCTGGTCGTCAATGCTGCATTGGACTGTTAAAAATTAAACACATATTATTTTTCTGGGTGACTAGTGTATCAAACTCTGGTTTTGTCAAATTGCCAATTTCTGCAATTTTGCCACCCATATTTAAAGCAGTAAATTCATTAAAACCCGCCTTTTTAAAACTGGCCCGGCAAAATCTCCAAGTTTGATACATTAACTAACCTCTGTGTGTCCATATCCATTTGCATTCATGTGTATGGGGAGGATGCAGCATGGTTTTTTGGACACTGATTGTTCTGTTTCAGTGTGTCCCAAAGCATGTTGCGTCTCTCTTCTACTGTCATCACTTCCTCCCATTCTCGGTTAAAGGACATTTTTCGGGCTGCACCCACTTTATGGAATTTTCTCCCTCACACAGTAAGACTTCCTCTAGTCTTCAAACCTTCAAGCGTTCTCTGAAAACCCACCTTTTCAGGCAAGCTTATAGTATTCATCTACCACCCTCTTAATCTCCCTAGGTTACCCTATTACCACTCTCTACACAGCTAACACAAGACAACAACCCTCTGACCAACATAGTTGTGTGACTGATTACACAGCCCACAAAATACTTTGTAACCTTTGCATTCTAGCTGGACAAATATTCAATATGATGTAACACTTACCCTTGTGTATCAGACCATTGTCCCATAGATTGTAGGCTTGCGAGCAGGGCCCTCTTACCTCTACGTCTTTATGTATTACCCAGTATTGTTTTATTTCTGTTTGTTCCCAATTGTAAAGCGCTACGGAATCTGCTGGCGCTATATAAATAAATGTTGATGATGATGATGTCGCAGGACTTGAAAAAGTCCATTGATCTCTATGGGAGAGCATTGTGTACATAAACGTTAGGGATTAAAATGATCAATTTACCAAGCATCGTGCTGTATTTTGCCCAGTTATTTATACATGGCCCATTCATTCCTATGGCCCATTCATTTCAGTGTTTCAATGAAATTGTGCACTAGAAACATCATTGAAATGCATGGGCCATAGACATGAATGGAGCTGCACAGCTCTGGTCACTTTTCAAACTTCAAGATTCAGTTAATATCTGTTAATGTGTGATCAAAACACATAGTCCCCTTACTGACGGCCAATCACATCGTGGCTAGAGTGGGAGAACTAGTTACGATTGGCTGAGCATCTAAAGGAAGTCTCTTTGGTTGTCAATTGATTCTTCTGTCATTCTGCAACAGAACTGTCATTTAGTACGTTGTTATTTTGTTTTCTTTCAATTGGATAACCCTTTCAATTAAAAGAAGATCTGCCTTGGATATCTGATTAAAACAACGATATATTGCTTGGTTTTCCCTTTGGATTGCAATTATGGACATTAACTTTTGGGGGCATATTCAATTAGCTTCCGGGATTGCGGCTATGCGCGCCCATCTCCTTCTCGATTCCTGTACACCGCAGATTTGCGATGTGGCGGTACCGTACTTGCACTTTATGTGCGCGATCGCGCGCAATGCCGTGATCCCGGAAGCTAATTGAATATGCCCCTTGGGTTTGAAATTTCTTTCTTTGGATTAGTAGTTGATATGATATGGATTTTCCTTTGGCATAATAATTAAGGATATTCTTTTTGAGTTTATTCAATTTTATTTTTATTAATGTGTATTGGTTTTTAATTTACTTTTTTATACTATAGCTGTATGATGTCTTAGGTCTTTAAGAATATACTGGGATCATTGCAGTCCCTCTATAGGGGTCCTAGTATTCCTAATTTCCCCAGTGGGGGGGGGGGGGGGTGACGGGAAGTGCCCTTCTAATTTCAGTGTGGGGTTGGTAGACTTTGGGAGGGAGGGTGCTCAAGACACTTTAGTGGCGGACTCCTCCCTCTCCATAGAGGCTCCAGCCACGCGCTGACGAGCCTGGGTCTGGTTCCCGCTATCACAGACTACGCTGCAGGTTTCCATGTTAATAGTGGACACCAGATGAGGCTGTCTAGCCTAATGCCAGTTTCTGCTCTTGAAGGGGTCCCCACCCTTGTTCTCCCCCTCTTTAGTGCCATATGTAGACCTCAGGGGGCAGACTGGCTGAATTTTACATTTAATTATTTACCAGCCGAAACCCCGGAGATAATAATGAGCTATTAAAATGAATGTGGAAAGCTCTGCTCTGCTTGCGATGGAAACTTCTTTGGTTCTTGTATCAGCGGTCAGTTTGACGTCACTGACCTTGATTGGGCTGTCTATATAAGGCAGACACTGGCACCGATCCAGTGCCAGATATTAGATCATCTGGTCTGGTCCTTAGTGCTGCTTGTTCCTTGGTGCTCCTAGTTCCGTTGGAGATCCTGTTTCCTGACTAATCTCTTGCCTATCGTATTGGTACCATCAGGGCCATCAAGAGAATTTTCAGGCCCCGGTACAGCAACTTCTTGTGGTTCCTTCCATGTGGCCACGCCAGGTTGGTAGCTCCTCACTCTACACAGGCAAGTCAACGCCCCCAAGCAGGTTGAGTCCCTGGTAGTTTGTGCCTGCTCCTCTCGTCACCCCTAGGTATCGTTTGGAGCTGACTGTCTGTTGCTGGCTTTCCTCTGCCTCACATATCGGTTCAGTTTGGCTCATCCGGTTTGACCTCGGCTGCCCTGATTACACTTTCTTAATACTCCTCGGCAATGCTTTTTTTGTAAGAAAAAATGTGCGGAACTCACATTACATAGTCAATCACTGTACACACACCCACACACGTCAGTTGTGTAACGAAACATAATGGTCGCTGCCCGAAGTAAGCACTCAGCACACGTAGTAAATATACCCCTTAGTGTAGGAACATTCCCTGAACAATACAAGAGGTTATGCAACTTCCAGTGCATATTCATTCACAAATGTCCTCTTGTGCAAAAGATTCATAACCTCTGTGTACTTCCATTTCTGTGTACTGTTTATTTTGAGTAGGAGTTTCGCAAGAGGTTATTGAAACAGATCCTTAGTTCCTCTCGAAGCTTCCTCATTTCTACACCATTTTCTGCTACTACCAACTTGCACCATAAATCTTTTTTCTTTGGCTTCTCCTAACCTCTGAAGCTCTGTTTAAATCCATTTCTATCTTTCAAATATTACCTCTTAACCTGGTTAAATTGCTGCCATCTCTGCCTATACCTGTATCACCACTTAAACAACGCTGCACTTGTGAATTTGTATGCCGAAGTTCAGCGCTAGTTACCTCTCCATTCCCTGCTGTATGTATCACCCGTTTAGATAGTAAGCTCTTTGGGGCAGAGTTCTTAATCCTAAGGTATTTTTTATTACTTTGCACTTGTTACTCCTTTTCTTAGTGGGGTTTTTTTGTCTTGTAATTTTGTAAGGTGACGTCCACAGTGTGTAGCATACATATATATATACATATATACATAATAAATAACAGACATTCATATTTATACAGTCGTACATGACGAAACAAAGGGAGATGTGTGAACGAGAAGTTAGATGAGTTGAATAAGTCACTGTAACTTATTTGACACATTTATTTATCATAAGTACAACATTTTAAGGAATGCTAAAGCCCCTCCCCCCCCCCAAATATATGAAGCTTGAAATCACTATACACTTTGAGTGGTGCTTTAGTGGAAATCATACCTCCCAAAATTTAGAATCACAAAATCGGGACAAAATGAGCTCCACCCCCGTCCCACTCACAAATGAGCAAGTTGAGGTAAAACCACACCCACTTTTTGGTAAGCCCAACCCCTTGTGGAGTTCCACCAAAATCGGTATGGGAAAGGGTCTATGAAGGGTGGAAGCACGTGTTTCAGGATTGTGTATTTATGTATCAGTCTGAATATTGCTGTGTTACAAAAAAATCCTTCAGATTGTGAATAATTGTGGCAGAGATTACAGTCCTTCATGCAAGTCCCCCATTAGACTGACCTTTTACCTCTGTCCTCTCCCTGTTTTTCACTTTAGAGATCAGTTACTAAGGGCTCACTGACCCCTCCCGTGAACTCATCCATTACTTAGAAACCAAACCTGTATAAATCATTTCCAGGGACAGTTTGCGGCTGAGTCAGTGTATCTACACTTCTTCTTGTGATACGGTACTTGGAGCTCTCTGTATCCCACATTTGCCATATTTACAGGATTAAGGCACTTTTTTTTTTCTCTTTACAATAAGGCCTAACTTATAACTTAACTTATAACTAATATGGTTGAGGAAATAATAACAGGTGATAAAAATAGCACCTAATATGCAGAAAAAGATGAATTTTATTGTGCAGATGATCAATACTAAAAGTCGGGCAGTATTAACATTAGGGGATAGATTTACTAAACTGCGGGTTTGAAAAAGTGGAGATGTTGCCTATAGCAACCAATCAGATTCTAGCTTTCGTTTATTTAGTGCATTCTACAAAATGACAGCTAGAATCTGATTGGTTGCTATAGGCAACATCCCCACTTTTTCAAACCCGCAGCTTAGTAAATCTAGCCCTGGGTCTCCCGGCCCACCTCCTAGAACCTTTATGCTACAATGTAATCCAGCACTCATATGATCCGTATCTATCAACCATTGACCTGTAATTAGCAGCTTTGACCAGCACTCATTAATCAGAATATAATAAGCTCTGATGTCTCCCACCCCAGCTCCGTTATCCAACTTCCAGGACTTTGTTACAGACACATTTTAACCAGCACAGTGTCGCCAGAACCCCCTGACCGCCCCGGTATATTTACCCTGCTGTCTCGCTGTTACAGTCCAGTGGATTTGCCCCTTCCTTTCAGAGCAATAGGAATGTCTGCACCACGGCGTAATCTCCAGCTGCCAATTGGCTGTGGGCCATGAAGGGAGGGCGGGCAGCAGCCCTACCCGTCTCAAGGAGCCCGCGTTGTGCTTGGTAAGAATTCTGGCTGCCTCTTATCTCTTTATGGCCAGCTGCCAACTGGCTTTTGGGGATCACTGAGAGTTAGCCGACATTTAAATGACTAAATAAAACAAGCAGACATGTTTATTTTATTTACAATTACAGTGAACCATTGACAGAAACAAAATAAACGTGCAGTTTAACGGTATTGTATGGCACCCGTTTAAATTATCCCCGTCATAGAGCCAAGAATCAACTCCCAACAATGATCATCAAACAGTCTAACTATACAGAACCTCTGAGATCATTTAAAAACTTTTAAATTGATCTTGGCCATTCCATACCTAAAACCTCTTTTTATAACCTCCTTCAGATCAACGTTGAATATTTCACTGCCAATCACTGACAAGTGTACTTTGTTACTTATTTATTTTTATATATAGATCTTTGATTTCACTTCATAGGCAAACGAGGGGGGGGGGGGTTCTTATTGCCTGGAAACCCCCCTCCAAGGCTGGGGCACTGTATAATTGAGGTGACTGGACCCTGCTCCTGCTTCACACAGCTCTGCTTGAATGGGAGAGCTGCATGCACCTAACAGTAGTGCACGCAGCATTGCCCATGTATATTATGGGGATAGGAAGAGTTGGAGAGCAGCCAAGCACTGTCTAATATTATAGCCACGCCCCCATGCATGCTGGTCACGCCCACTAGCAGCGTGGTGTGTGGAAACCCCCTCTACAAATCCTGCGTTTGCCCCTGCACTTTCTGTTGTGTAGCAGAATTGGAAACAGACGTGAATTCTTCAGCAGAATTAAGTAACTTATATTCATTGTCTCGGTGTGACCTTAGATCATACAAAAACATTTTTTAGAAATACTGTAGTGAAAAAAAAGGACAAATCTTTATTGGTTACATGAGTCGGATTGTAGACAATGCTTTTACAAGCAGTAAGTCTGGCTCTAATGCTGCAAATCAGACCTCTTTTGCACATTAATTTAACAGAAATTCCAGAATCTGTAAAATGAAGATTGCCTACTCTCAATCTCTCAACTTTAACTAATGCACGAAGGAATGAGCACACGCCAGCAACACCTATAAAAGGTTTGCTTAGCATGCTTAACTGTGCACACATATATATATATATATATATATATATATATATATGTGACAAGGCCACCCTTCTTGTGACATGGGCACCCGGCAAACATCAGTCACAGACAGCTTCCTGTTGAAATAAATGGTACTTTTATAGTTCTACCACAATAAACAGCATACATTTATCACTGGCTAGACATAAACCTCCTGTCTAGACACCGGCCACTGTTTGGCATTGGTCGCCATGCACAAGTGCACAACCCAGGTCTTTATACTTGAGACTCTTCCCACAGCCTTAGCTTGACGGACAGGAGCCACTTCCACTTTGCCTTCACAAAGGAGTTCATTGCAGATGCTCTCTAATTACTTCTTCTTGCAGACAACCCCCATCTGCCATCTGTAGCTGTGGAAAAAAACACTATCAAAGCGTGTAAGTTAAATCACATTTTATACTTTTACATTGTCACTTATCTTACACCTGTATACCTTAACCTAGGTGCACTGCTATACCTGTGTATAACTCAGTCTAGCTGATTCCTCTCTTAGAAGCCTGTGGTAAACCACTCCCTCTGTCACTATATATATATATATATATATATATATATATATATATCTATATATACGGTATATGTGCAAGAGAGGGGGGGCCCAACATACAGGGAAGGATATGAATGATGTTCAGGCACCCATAGGGTTAATCAGGAACCATAAATGTACCAACTAACAAGCCAGTTCCCTACTAGTAACTAATGTTAAAAAAATATGTATAGAAATGATGCAACTAATATTAAATAAGCAATTGAAAAAAAAAATAATGTATAGAACCAACAACAAACTGTTGTATCTAGTTAGGTGTATGTAGAAATAGTTATTATTATTATTTTTATTATTATTATTATTATTATTATTATTATTATTATTATTATTATTAATAATAATATTATTTGTTTAGTTCAATCACTTGTATCGAAACTTGTAACAAATGTTCAAATAATCACAGGTCCCATATTCTTAACCTAGCTGTTATTAGCAACGAATAAAGAAAATATATATATTAAGGTATCCAGTCCAACCTGGTAAATACGTGTTCCTACCTTAATCCTGATCCTTAGAACTTTGCAGTTCGATGTTAATGCAGAATATGTGTGTGTCCGAGGAGATAAACCGTTCCGGACAGTGTAAATAACAAGAATGGTGGTATCTAATGCTGTTGTCTGGTGTTATTAAGAGACGGCCAGTAGGTGAGCCTCAATCTCAACTACCAACCAATCATTGATAGCGCCTGTATTTTACGCCCCCCATAGAGGTAACGGTAACAGCTCGCAGCCGCGAAGTTTTGAGGAATATCGCTCTGATTTGAATCTGCCCCTGAAGTGACCTGAAGCTTAGTACTTATGTTGTAGTACTTAGGTGACTTAGTACTTATGTTGTAGTACTTAGGTGACTTAGTACTTATGTTGTAGTACTTAGGTGACTTAGTACTTATGTTGCAAGAATTTTCAACACCAGAAACTCATTTTAAGTTGTTATTTTGTTAGAAAATGAATGAATGAAATAACTGATCACTTTAACTCTGAGGGCCTAATCCATCCTCCGATTTTGAGCGCATCGTAAGCAAAATCACTTTGTGTTTGCCGATAACATGCGCCAGTAAAGTCAGCTCTATGAACACAAAGGACACTTAGTACAGACTCTGATTTCAGGGAGTGAACTGGGCGGGAAGGGGCGTTTTGCCGGAGTCAATTTACAGCAAGAACGTGCCAAACTCAAGCGCCCGCAGCCACGTCCGAATCAGCTCTGAGTGTCTGAAAGTTACTTGATTTTCTTCCGTATCTTTTGCTCCAGCTACAGGGCCAGTCTAAGTCCTGATCAGTAGTGATGACAGTCTGTTATGCATGCTATAACATGTGTTTGCAATCAGGAGCAACTGTAAAAATGTATTTTATGTTTAGTAGACATTAAGAATATCCTAGTATATATATATATATATATCCGGGAGCTCATCCATTTTATGTGTCCAATGTCTCCAATACACCCTGGGCCAGTGGTGAATTTGAATAGGGGCAGGAGAGCAGCTAGTGTCAGTGTTGGGGGTATATTTACTAAGCTGCGGGTTTGAAAAAGTGGAGATGTTGCCTATGGCAACCAATCAGATTCTAGCTGTCATTTTGTACAATGCACTAAATAAATGACAGCTAGAATCTGATTGGTTGCTATAGGCAACATCTCCACTTTTTCAAAACCCGCAGTTTAGTTAATCTAGCCCTTGGTCTTCCAGATGAGAGTTGGCACGGAGCAATCGTCAGGGCACCCTGTGCTGCGGTTTGTGTACTCTTGAGAGCTTCATCACTGTTTATAACACTGTCTATGATTATGTATTATATATATATGTCTTTGTTAGCACCAAAGCCCTTGTTGATAAAACATTGTTTTTTAAATGTACACATAATAAATTCAGGGCTTGTACTAGGTGATCTGGTGTGAGATGGGCACACGAGCAATGTCCTCGTTGGCAGAGTTGTGCCAGCTGTGAGTACCAGGGCCGAGGCTGCAGTATAAACGGGTAGAAGCTCTCCTTAGGAACCAAGCAGTGTATGATACAGTATATGCCCTGTACTGGGCCCGCTGCCTCGATCTCCCTTTGTGTTATGCTTGGTTGCTAGAGCTCCTTAGGGGGGGTAATCTACCAATATGGAGTAAGCTGAATGTGGAGATACGTTGGGCCGGATCCATTAAGAAAAGTTAAGCAAAAGTAAGCAAATAAGGCAAAACCATGTTACATTGGAGGGGGAGGAAATGTGATGGCAGATTTAAAGTTGGGGTAGGGCATGTCCTAGATCGGTGTTGACTAACCTGTGACACACCAGGTGTTGTGAAACTACAAGTCCCAGCATGCTTTGCCAATATATAGCAGCTTATTGCCGGAAGGGTATGCTGGGACTTGTAGTGTCACAGGTTAGCCAACAATGTCCTAGATCAACTTTAAATTTCAGTGTACAAATAAGCTATCAAGTATTTGTGCGCTACATGAAAAAGCAGCCAGTATTTATCTTGGAAGGAGCTGGGGGCCGCTGTGAAGGCTCGGGGGGCCGCTGTGGAGGCTCGGGGAGCCGCTGTGGAGGCTCAGGGGGCCACTGTGGAGGCTCGGGGAGCCGTTGTGGAGGCTCGGGGAGCCGCTGTGGAGGCTCAGGGGGCCGCTGTGAAGGCTCGGGGGGCCGCTGTGGAGGCTCGGGGAGCCGCTGTGGAGGCTCAGGGGGCTGCTGTGGAGGCTGAGGGGGTCGCCTGCTGCCCATCAATGCTCTATATATAACTCCACTTTTAACTCCAGTTTAGTAGTTTAGTTTTCTTCCTACGTCTGTCCCTCACATTGTATTTCCTTGTTTCTTGTCATCTGTTCTCCAGACACCCTAACGTTGCATATAATTGCTTTAATCGATGGCAAATTAAAACCACTATTATATAACATACTATACTGTATATCATATGACAAATAAGACCACTATTATATAACATTCTATACTGTATATCATATAACAAGTACAAACCACTGTTGGACAACTGTATATCATGAAGTCACGTCTGGAGTAATAAACGTTTTCCTTCATCGCTGAAGAAACCGGTGCTTCTATTGTTCTTTGTTGATTAATAAATATTAAGTCTCTCTTGGAAATCTAATAAGTTCCTTTGGCTTTCAGTATCATCTCTATGCGGATAATACCCAAATCTATCTATCCTCTCCTGATCTCTCGACACCTGTGTTGTCCCGTGTAACTGACTGTCTTTCTACCATATCATCTTGGATGTCCTCTCGCCAACTCAAACTTAATCTTTCTAAAACAGAGTTAATAATATTCCCACCCGCCAACAAGAGCATACCTGACATTTCTATCTCTGTTGATAACATGACCATAAATCCCACCCCACAAGCTCGCTGCCTAGGTGTAATCCTTGATTCACGCCTATCCTTTGTTCCCCACATTGACTCTATATCTAAATCAAGTTACATACATCTAAAGAACATTTCCAGAATCCGCACATATCTCACGCAAGACACTGCTAAAACCTTAATTCATGCACTCATCATCTCCCGCATTGACTATTGCAATTCCCTCCTTACTGGTCTTCCCAAAAACAGACTCAAACCCCTACAATCTATTTTGCATGCTGCGGCAAGACTGATTTTCCTTGCAAATCGCTATTCCTCTGTTGAATCACTCTGTCAGTCTCTACATTGGCTTCCTGTCTTCTACCGAATCCAATATAAAATACTTTTACTAACCTACAAGGCCATCAACAAAGCTGTACCAACATACATCTCCTCTCTTGTCTCAAAATATCTCCCAACTCGGCAACTCCGTTCTGCAAAAGATCTGCGTCTCTCATCCACCCTCATTACATCCTCCCATTCCCGGTTACAGGACTTTTTTTCGGGCTGCACCCACTCTATGGAACTCTCTCCCTCGCACAATAAGACTCTCCTCTGGTCTACAAACTTTCAAGCGTTCTCTGAAAACCTACCTATTCAGACAGGCTTATAAGATTCCTCAACCACCCTCTTAACCTCACTACCTTTAGCCTGTTACTGACTGTTACACAATTTCACACAAGACAACTACCCCCTGACCAACATTGTTGTGTGACAGGATCATTTAGCTTATGAGTCACTTTTACCTTTGCACTCTGGCTGGGCCAAGATGCAAAATGTAGACTTAACCTCATGTGTCAATCTCCCATTGTCCCATAGATTGTAAGCTTGCGAGCAGGGCCTTCTCACCTCTTTGTCTGTTTTACCCAGTTTGTTTATTAGTTTATTATGTTTGTCCCCAATTGTAAAGCGCTACGGAATATGTTGGCGCTATATAAATAAATTATGATGATGATGATTAAGTCCTAGATATTACAAAGCTTAAATAACACAGGTGACCCAAGAAATATCGTCATCACACAGGAGCATCTGAATTAGAAAGGGCCTATATCTAACAGGGAGCACGGGAGGCTACACAAGCCCCACTCCTCTGGTGGCAGGGCTCTGTTCAAAATCCTGATTGATTTGCTTGCAGTCTTCTAGGTAACATAAATAGTATAGATTACAGATCCAAAAAAAAGGGCTACAATTGTCAATTCATCCTTGTAATAGGATTTACAAAAGATTCTGTGGATCTCATCTGGCTTTCATCAGCCACAGAGCAAATATAATTAATATGTGTATTTTATTTAAAAAAAAAAAATGGATCGGCAATCACATGAGCAGTGATTATACTTACAATGACAGTAACATTTTAAAGCACAAATATTCTGTACACAAACAGAATGACGCACATTGTATGTCTTTCGCAATTCGGTGTCAAAAGCAATTATATATAGGATAGAGAACATGATGGAGAATAGATATTGGAGAGGTGTGAATAACAGCTATAAGCATTTTCACAGGATGCCGTGATACGTACGGACATCACTGAAATTGGTGTCAGTAAGTGAAAGCAAACTACTAACGAATGCAACATGTTTAGCGTTATGTCTATATGTTTTTGTAAATATTGTTTTTATCTGGTCTCCACTGCAGGGACTTCTGAGTAACGACGATGACTTCAGCCGTCCACACTTCTACGGAGAGGAGGCAGCTCATGTGAGTCTATCTCAGTTTCCTTTTCACCTGTACGCATAGAAACCGATTCAATTAGCCGTGAGGTTCCGTAGGGGGCTAATTGAATCAGCCCCATAATGTCATGTCCCTTAATGTGATTTGTTTTTCAGCTTATTTTCTAATTACCATAACCTGGAGAGATGGTTATGATGGTCATCATTTATTGAGTTATTATCAGGTATTCATTCCCCTTGCTCAATGCTATTACAGAAGCTGGAAGTCTTTTTGGATAATTCTCTATTAACTTGGAACACTGAGATGTTGCAAGAGAGTATTTGTGCAAAATTGCACAAGCTGTGGGGGCATTACCTGGGGAATGGCGATGGAGAACAGAGGGTAGATTTATCAAACTGTTTTAAAATATAAAGTGGAGATGTTGCCCATAGCAACCAATCAGATTCTAGCTATCATTTATATGTCACATTCTAGAAAATGACAGCTTGAATCTAATTGGTTGCTATGGGCAACATCTCCATGTTTTCCTTTGAGAATGTTTGATAGATCTGCCCCTTTATCTCTTAACGTTCTGTTACTTTATACTGTTATTCCATCTATTCACATACACAGATTACACAGATATATATGTCAAAGATAAGATTTTGAGAGCAGATCTAGGTGAGGGGCTGCGAGTCAACATCTCTGGGGCTGCGAGTCGTCGTAGATTTTTAACAGAAAATAATTTTTAACATCTGGATTTGTAGATGATATAAGTAATTAGTTACATGCTGCGAGATGGCAATCATCCTATTGAGGAATAGTAAAAAAATATATTTTAGAATAAATTGATGTTTTCCTAATATAAAAATCTGAAGATATTTTTCAAGGGGGCGCCAGGAAATATTTTGAGAATCAAAGTGGTGCCTCCAAAAAGGCTTAAGAACCTCCGTTCCACTACGAGATCCTTCGTTCTCTGTATATTTGTATATAGGTGAAACATGAGCCATTCAATTGAATGCATAAGTGTCCCTAGTGGCTGAATTATTATGACACATGGAAAAATATTTTGCTTTACCGAGTGATGCTACTTAGACAAAGAATGGCACAGGTATGATTCAGCACAACACATACACAGGGTTTAATTCAATGTTTCAGAACAAGGTCCCTTTTAGAAGAGCATCCAGTGACTCATTGACTGACCTTCAGTGAATTCCCAGCACAGACAGAGGTGATGAGCCCAGCCAGCCAGGCTGCATGTGTTGGGGATTCATATGATTTTAAGTACAAATAGAAAACTCTCCTTACTGTAAATGAAAGAGAAACGTATTGTCCGCACCTAGGGAAAGGGCAGAGAGTCATCATTAGGTGGGTTACACACTGGCTGCTGGGAAGACAATGTCCTGATTGTGTCTGAGCACAGCGTGTATTGCTTAATAAGCAGAAGAGCCACAATTGTGCAATCCAAAGGAACACAGTTGCAATTAAAAAACAAACAATCTCTTATCATAGAAGTCAGGGGTATCTCAGTGTTTGCTCAACTTACTGTACTGCAACTATGTTATTTCTTTAATGTTTATAAAAAGGTTTTTATAGTTCATGTGGAGTGAGGCTGCTCTGTTTGCAGCAGGCTGCAGTTTGTTAGTCTGTTTGCAGAGCATCCACACCCATAAACCTTGATATGTGCAGGGGAGACTACATAGACATCTGGATGCAAAATAACGCACTGTGCATATTTCTAAATTACCTCCAGAAGTTAGTAGGTACAATCCTTTATGGATCTATTCTTATGCCTAGCTCAGAAGCGATGACTCTGGCTTCCATTGCTTCTGCCTGGACTTTCCTCTTGTTAGAGGTTATCCAGTGATGTCACATAGTGATGTCACACAGTGATGTCACAGGACTGCACACTGATAACGTGCTCAGTACACTGTCTGCATTATGCAGACAGTATTATGTCATCTCCTGTCGTAATAATTCCTGTAGCAATGGGCAGTTTCATGTAGTGCTGAATTCACCAGTTCAGAAACCCCCAAATTTTTGTATATGGTGTCTTGACAGGGCCGTTTCGTCCATGAGGTGAAACCATATCTCCCGTTTTAGGTGGGACAGTCCCGATTGAGTGCTCTGTCCCGACACCCTGATCAGGACAGCTTTGTCCTACAGGTGGGACAATTGGGAGGTATGGGCACCTCCCAACATTTCGGCAGTTGAACTCTGTACAGGGAGCATGGCCACATAACGATAGGGGCGAGGCCACATAACGATAGGGTGTGGTCAGCTAATGATAGGGGCGTGGTCACATGACAGTTGGGTGATCTAGCACTCTTGAAGTACTAGCCTGCCCTGTTATCTCGACCACTCCCCTCCGAACACCTTCATTGCCGTATGTATGACATCCATTCACCGCTGAACAGAGAATACTTCCCAACTTATCCCACCTGTGGGGCAATCCCTGATCGGGATGGCGGGAAAGAGACCCCAAATCGAGACAGACGCACCTAAATCGGGACGTATGTGAGGTTTAGGGATGTCTTATTCATTGCTGCTCACTGAAGGTTTGGTGGGGAGGTCAGTATGAGGCATCCTAGCTATTCAAAAGTGCTAAACACGCCACCAACGAGACTTGGACAAGACCCCCTGTTTCCATACCGGATTTCCAAATGTTGGGAGGTATGGTGAGATCCTTTTGTTATTTTGCACAATTCTAGGTTCTTATCTTGCCTTCTGGGTCCCTGTTCTCCCTCCGGTCCCTCTGCCAGCCTCAGCACTTCAAAATAATTGGTTGCCATAAAAAGACTGGTATGACATTAATCATCTGCACCTCCTACTGCAGTCTGCTTCTGCAGAACAGTGAAAAGTGCAATTAGAAATTGATGCATTCAGCCGTCCTCGTATCTATTCTGTTCTAGTTGTCGGTCACTGTCCTGCTAACACAGGGATTGTAAGAGGAAGCGAAAAATGAAGACACCACCAGTCTGCGACAATCAGTGATTGATGACCACGTGGATTGGTGGATGGGTTCTTGATGTAAGGGGCAGGGTTATGGAGGTAACGCAATGCTAAACACAATACTGTTTGGAGCTAGCAAAACATATACTACCAGCCAAACAAAACACAAATAAACATAAAGTAAAGTGTAAGTAGGACACACTATTGCAAATAAATAAATAAATAAAAATAATAATAGTAATAATACAATATAAGTAATTATACTATATTAAAAATAAATAATACCTTGTAAGTACCGTTTCATAGTTGCTAATTTTAACCAATTTCACCCAGGATTTAATGGTTTTCCCTGGTTGACCAATTTTTTTCGATATTCAGATTAGCCTAGGTTTGTGTAAAGCGTCATTATATTAGAAAAAAAGTTTCTGTATAAAGCTATTCTTTGTGCAGACAGACCTTTTTGCATTAGTAAGTCCAGCCAACGCTTTCTAGCATTTTAATATGGTTACAGATAATCTCAAAATCTTATCTTTGACATACAGTGCATCCGGAAAGTATTCACAGTGATTCACTTTTTCCACATTTTGTTATGTTACAGCCTTATTCCAAGTTGGAATAAATTCCTTTTTTCCCTCAAACTTCTACACACAATACCCCATAATGGCAACGTGAAATATTTTTGGGGAGATTTTTGCAAATTTATTAAAAATAATAAACTAAGTAATCACATGTACATAAGTATTCACAGCCTTTGCCATGGAGCTCAAAATTGAGCTCAGGTGCATCCTGTTTCCACTGATCATCCTTGAGATGTTCCTACAGCTTAATTGGAGTCAATCTGT
Source organism: Mixophyes fleayi (assembly GCF_038048845.1). Lineage (NCBI taxonomy): Eukaryota > Metazoa > Chordata > Amphibia > Anura > Limnodynastidae > Mixophyes > Mixophyes fleayi. The sequence goes on along the minus strand of NC_134404.1, from coordinate 334,644,244 downwards.
GGTAAATTCAGTTGATTGGACATGATTTGCAGAGGCACACACCTGTCTATATAAGGTCACACACCTGACAGTGCATGTCAGAGCACAAACCAAGCATGAAGTCAAAGGAATTGTCCGTAGACCTCCGAGACAGGATTGTCTCGAGGCACATATCTGGGGAAGTGTACAGAAAAATATCTGCTTCTTTGAAGGTCCCAGTGAGCAAAGTGGCCTCCATCATCCAGAAATGGAAAACGTTCAGAACCACCAGGACTCTTACTAGAGCGGGCCGGCCGTCTAAACTGAGCGATCAGGGGAGAAGAGCCCTAGTCAGGGAGGTGACCAAGAACCCGATGGTCACTCTGTCAGAGCTACAGCATTCCTCTGTGGAGAGAGGAGAACCTTCCAGAAGGACAACCATCTCTGCAGCAATCCACCAATCAGGCCTGTATGGTAAAGTGGCCAGAAAGAAGCCACTCCTTAGTAAAAAGCACATGGCAGGCCACCTGAAGTTTGCCAAAATGCACCTGAAGGACTCTCAGACCATGAGAAACAAAATTCTCTGGTCTGATGAGACAAAGATTGAACTCTTTGCCGTGAATGCCAGGCGTCATGTCTGGAGGAAACCAGGCCCCGCTCATCACCAGGCCAATGCCATCCCTACAGTGAAGCATGGTGGTGGCAGCATCATGCTGTGGGGATGTTTTTCAGCGGCAGGAACTGGGAGACTACTCAGGATAGAGGGAAAGATGAATGCAGCAATGTACAGAGACATCCTGGATGAAAACCTGCTCCAGAGCGCTCTTGACCTCAGACTGGGGCAACGGTTCATCTTTCAGCAGGACAACGACCCTAAGTACACAGCCAAGATATCAAAGGAGTGGCTTCAGGACAACTCTGTGAATGTCCTTGAGTGGCCCAGCCAGAGCCCAGACTTCAATCCGATTGAACATCTCTGGAGAGATCTGAAAATGGCACCGACGATTCCCATCCAACCTGATGGAGCTTGAGAGGTGCTGCAAAGAGGAACGGGCGAAACTGCCCAGAGATAGTTGTGCCAAGCTTGTGGCATCATATTCAAAAATACTTGAGGCTGTAATTGCCGCCAAAGGTGCATCAACAAAGTATTGAGCAAAGGCTGTGAGTACTTATGTACATGTGATTTCTTAATATTTTATTTTTAATAAATCTGCAAAAATGTCCAAAAAACTTTTTTCACGTTGTCATTATGGGGTATTGTGTGTAGAATTTTGAGGGGAAAAAAGGGGAATTTATTCCATCTTGGAATAAGGCTGTAACATAACAAAATGTGGAAAAAGTGAAGCGCTGTGAATACCTTCCGGATGCACTGCACATGTTTGTGTATGTGAATAGATGGAATAACAAAATAAAGTAACAGAATGTTAAGGGACAAAGGGGCAGATTTATCAGTGTTCTAAAAAGGAGAAGTGGAGGTGTTGCCCATAGCAACCAATCAGATTCTATCTGTCCCTTATCTAGTACATTCTAGAAAACGATACCTAGAATCTGGATGTTATGGGCAACAATGTAACGCAAGAAGTTAACAAAAAACTACAGAGTTACAGCATGATGCAAATATACTGTACTATACTATACCTTGGTTGCAGAATAAAAAACAGAGAGTTATAGTTAATGGAGTACATACACAGGAGGGAACGGTTACCAGTACCCCAAGGATCTGTACTTGGACCAGTGCTTTTTAATACTGTTATTGGTGACATTGCAAATGGTATTGAAGGGAAGATATGCCTCTTTGTAGATGACACAAAGATATATATGCAACAGGGTAGACACACCAGGAGGGGTAAAACAAATGATTGATGATCTAGGTAGACTAGAGAAATGGTCAAAGAGTGACAACTACAGTTTAATGCCAAAAAATGCAAAATCATGCACCCGGGACTCAAAAGCCCAATAGCTAAACATAGTATTAATGACACTATAATAGAAACTACTGAGGAGGAAAGGGATCTAGGAGTCACTATTTCAGGTGACTTAAAGTCAGGTAAGTAATGTAACAAAGCAATGAGGAAGGCAAATCAGATGCTTGGTTGTATAGGGAGAGGAATCAGTAGCAGAACGAAAGAAGTAATAATGTCACTGTATAGGTCATTGGTACGGCCTCATCTAGAATACTGTGTTCAGTTCTGGAGAAGGATATAAATACATTACAGATTGAACAAAGAAAGACAACTAAAATGGAGAAGTATTAGAACACGAGGACATGTACTGACACTGGGGGGAAGAGAAGTATTAGAACACGAGGACATGTACTGACACTGGGGGGAAGAGAAGTATTAGAACACGAGGACATGTACTGACACTGGGGGGAAGAGAAGTATTAGAACACGAGGACATGCACTGACACTGGGGGGAAGAGAAGTATTAGAACACGAGGACATGTACTGACACTGGAGGGAAGAGAAGTACTAGAACATGAGGACATTTACTGACACTGGGGGGAAGGAAGTATTAGAACACGAGGACATGCACTGACACTGGGGGGAAGAGAAGTATTAGAACACGAGGACATGTACTGACACTGGGGGGAAGAAAAGTATTAGAACACGAGGACATGCACTGACACTGGGGGGAAGAAAAGTATTAGAACACGAGGACATGTACTGACACTGGAGGGAAGAGAAGTACTAGAACACGAGGACATGTACTGACACTGGGGGGAAGAGAAGTATTAGAACACAAGGACATGTACTGACACTGGGGGGAAGAGAAGTATTAGAACACGAGGACATGTACTGACACTGGGGGGAAGAGAAGTATTAGAACACGAGGACATGTACTGACACTGGGGGGAAGAGAAGTATTAGAACACGAGGACATGTACTGACACTGGAGGGAAAAGAAGTACTAGAACATGAGGACATGTACTGACACTGGGGGGAAGAGAAGTATTAGAACACAAGGACATGTACTGACACTGGAGGGAAGAGAAGTATTAGAACACGAGGACATGCACTGACACTGGAGGGAAGAGAAGTATTAGAACACGAGGACATGCACTGACACTGGGGGGAAGAGAAGTATTAGAACACGAGGACATGTACTGACACTGGGGGGAAGAGAAGTATTAGAACACGAGGACATGCACTGACACTGGGGGGAAGAGAAGTATTAGAACACGAGGACATGTACTGACACTGGGGGGAAAAGAAGTATTAGAACACGAGGACATGCACTGACACTGGGGGGAAGAGAAGTATTAGAACACGAGGACATGTACTGACACTGGGGGGAAGAGAAGTATTAGAACACGAGGACATGTACTGACACTGGGGGGAAGAGAAGTATTAGAACACGAGGACATGTGCTGACACTGGGGGGAAGAGAAGTATTAGAACACGAGGACATGTACTGACACTGGAGGGAAGAGAAGTATTAGAACACGAGGACATGCACTGACACTGGGGGGAAGAGAAGTATTAGAACACGAGGTCATGTACTGACACTGGGGGGGAGAGAAGTACTAGAACACGAGGACATGCACTGACACTGGGGGGAAGAGAAGTATTAGAACACAAGGACATGTACTGACACTGGGGGGAAGAGAAGTATTAGAACACAAGTACATGCACTGACACTGGGGGGAAGAGAAGTATTAGAACACGAGGACATGCACTGACACTGGGGGGAAGAGAAGTATTAGAACACGAGGACATGCACTGACACTGGGGGGGAAGAGAAGTATTAGAACACGAGGACATGTACTGACACTGGGGGGGAAGAGAAGTATTAGAACACGAGGACATGTACTGACACTGGGGGGAAGAGAAGCATTAGAACACAAGGACATGTACTGACACTGGGGGAAGTAGGTTCAGAGGAAATGTGAGGAAAAACTACATCACAGAAAGGGTAGTGGGTAAGTGGAATAGCCTCCCATCAGAAGTGGTAGAGGCTAATACAGTAGAGCAATTTAAACATGCTTGGGCTAGACATAAGGATATCCTTACAAAGAACTAACGGTCAAATAGGTTTTGAGTTTACCACAGGTTAAAAAATAGGCAGACTAGATGGGCCACGTGGTTCTTATCTCCCGTCAAATTCTATGTTTATATATTTAGCAGCTTTATTTTTCTTGTGTTCAAGATCAACCCCAGCCTTCCCACCTCCACTTCTGATGAGCCAGTCTGTTCGCACAAGGCAGCAGTATCATAGTGATTGACACTGCTGGCATCTGTACTTACGAGGACAGCAACTCTTCAGTGATCGCAAAACACATAGTAATAGTTAATATTTGAGCTGTTATATATAGCGACCACTGGAGGTGATGTTTTCTTTCCGATGTGTGTAAGCCTTTTTATACTGTGTAGCAAGCAGTGAATGACTCCCACTTAATGCAAAGTTCTATAATACAGCATAGAACAAAGTTCTATAATACAGCATAGAACAAAGTTCTAGAATACAGCATAGCAATAAAAAGTACATGGCTGTTATGGGAATAATGACAAATGAGAGGGCTGGGGAGCGGCTTAGATTAGATTACTGCTTTATTGTCATACATGGTCTGTCACGCCATTTAAAATACAGCAGACAATGAGAACAGTGATTCTTTCCTGCCCTGGATGTTTGACAAAGTAAATTGGCAGCATTCGTAGGTAACTGGTAAATGAGACCGAGAAACACACAACTGAAAGCTCTTCAAAAAGCAGGTGGTGAAACATTACAGATTGGTGATTAAAGAGAACACACATCAATAGCTACATCTATCCGCAGCACAATGTCGGTAGATCCGCAGACATTCTAAAGCAGGTAGACGGGTGATTCCTGATGGTCACGTTTTATTCCAGCGTTGGCCAGACTGGGTCAGGACACCAGCTGTCCCGTACAGAAGCACCGTCGGTATCTGCTACAGCGGGACAAAGACAAAGTTGACATTTGCTTGAGAGGCAAAAGGTGGGAGCTGGTCCCAAGTTTGGGATTATTTTCCTCTCTAGCAAATGTCAACTTTGCCTTTGTCTTACCGTAGCAGATGCTGACGTTTCATCGTCAGCATCCATTGTTCTAGTCTTGTAAATCGTAAAGTAGTTGAGACAAACAGCCAGTCATTCTGATACTGTTCATGGAGCAAATGTTCTGTGCATATAATGTCTGGAGACAATCTAGCAAGATACTGGAATTACTTTATATGGGGGGGGGGGGGGTGTTATACAGTGTAGCACTGTTGAAATAGTGAAATCCTTTATCAATGCCCTATAGCAGGTTAAAACAGAACAGACAGGCTGAGCGAAGCAGCATAAATCAGTAAGATGTTGTATTTTGTAGAGGAACTCAAATGTTTGGGCGTGTTCTGCCCTTAATTAGTAAAGAATTTCAATCATACATACCAACTCTCCCGGAATGTCTGGGAGACTCCCGAATTCCGGGTAGGTTTCCCGGGAGAGCTGGCAATTCTCCCGCATCTGCCAGCATGGAGGGGTGTATGGGTGGAAGGGGTCGGGCCGTCGCGATTCGCGTCATTTTGGCCCCGCCCCCAGAGATGTAATGCCTGCTTTGAACAGGCATACATTACTGGGGGGGGCAAAATGACGCAGATCATGAAGCCCCGTGCCCTTCTGTCCTCCCTTCACACCCCTCTTCAGTGATCTCCCGGAGAGAGCCTGTCAAAAGTAGGTAAGTATGATTTCAATATTAAGCAACATTGTACAAACGTAGTGCCGAGTACTAGCTAGAAACTTAGGTAAGGCTGTGCCTACTACACGGATTATCATTTTTGTTACACCGTTTTTCCGTCCTTACCCCCTCCCCTCCCCCGACACCACGAGGAACCCCGATGTCTACATTAAATAATTGTATTCTACCACTAATTACAATCATTCTGGATTTTTTCCCCATAATCTGATTTAAAGAAATAAGGGAAATGATGACTTAAGGGACAATTTCTCTCATCTAGGTTTGGGCCTATGTGATTTTTCCATAAATCCCGGCCTGCCTGGATTTAAATATGTTGTTTCTTAAGTCGCTCTTGTTGTGCATCACAGCTAACGTCTATGAACCAAACTTAACCACATCCCGTTCATTGTTGGACTGGGAGATGCTCAGAGACCCACCACTAAACAGAGAATACACGTTAGACTCTCCATCCAGAAATAGGATGATCTGGTAAATTTTATGACCAGTGGAGGCCAGACGCCAGCTATATAAAATAAATAGATTTAACCTACAAATAGTTGAAGGATAGGTCCATCAGACAAGTGGCATTAGGTCCAAAGATACATATTTTCCTATGAGATTTAGCTTAGAAGAAGCAGCACTGCCTGTTTTCCTGTGGAGTGATACTATTTATTTTGGTTGCTCTGGATAGCAAACACCCATGCAGCTTTTGCCACTGGATCGGTGGTCGGGTGGCAAGTGCACGAGGGGATGTGGAGATATGGTCGTGGGCCTGCCTCTGCTGTGCAAGGTCCCCATGGGGGCGGTCCTCAAGACACTGCGGGGGCGGTGCCATGATTACACAAATCGTGTCATTAAGCCCCTCCTCTGCCCAGGACGACATCTGCTCTTCCGGGAGTCCCAGAAATCTGTGAGTCTCCCGGACATTCTGGAAGAGTAGGCAGGTATGTTGCATTTACAGGTATGATCTAACCGCCTGGTCTGGAAAGCTACTTTATATCATGGAATATCATTATGATTTTAAACGCAACTGTAATATTTAATATTACTCCAGTATTGTTTTGCTAAAAGTTAGAATGATGAAAATGGGTTTAGTACTAATTAAAAGGATTCTCATGAAAACAATAATATTGTTATACAGTATTGTTAAATGTGTTATCTATACATTCAACTACAACATGCTAACAGGCTGTCTCTTTTTCCTGTCTTTTAGGCAGATCATGTTTTATCAGCTGGTACTTCTCTTTGGAGGCCCTTTCTTCGTCTACAGCAACGCGTTTCACTGTGAGATTATTGGGCCAACAGCCTGGTTTGCTTTCTGTGAGCTCACTCAGATTCCTGAAATACCCGTTAATACTACATCTCTGTTTTTAACCTCTAATTACATTCATGAAGTCAATTCCTCGTCTTTCCCACCACTGGAGAACTTGAAAGTATTGAAACTTGACCTTCAGAAGACTGAAAAGCTAACACTTCAGAAGAACAGCTTCCGAAATTTACCAAACCTTATTATGATAGATCTGACCAATAATGGAATTCTGGTACTGGATCAAGATGCTTTGGTGGGGTTATCAAAACTGCAGATTATTCAGTTAGGCTTCAATAGTTTAAACGGCTCCATTCTGGAAAATAACTATTTCAGGGACTTGATATCTTTGGAATACTTGGACCTTTCATGGAACAATATAACGTATCTCAAACCAAATCCCTTGTTTTATTATTTACATCACTTTCATCTTTTAGACTTAAAAGATAATAAAATAAACAGAATTTGTGAAGGAGACCTGCACAGCTTTCAGTACAAAACCTTTACTGTCATGGACCTTTCATTTAATAGGCTTGATCTCTTTGACGCCCGTATCTTGGAACAATGTGGAAATCCATTTCGAAATATTTATTTTGATACACTAAACCTTTCTAACAATTACTTTGGCCAAGCTACAAAATCGTGGTGCGATGCTTTAAACGGAACCAAATTTAAGCAGCTGAAACTAGGCAGACATGGAATGGGAGCTGGATTTGGGTACAAAAATATAAAAGATCCAGATAATTCCACGTTTGTGGGACTAGCGAACAGTAATCTTCAAATTCTTGATGTATCCGGCGGATCGATTTTTGCGCTGAAACCATATCTCTTCGGAAATCTTTCCGATCTGCTGCTTCTCGATCTCTCCAATAACAAAATAAACCAAATTGAACGAGACACTTTTCAAGGTCTTCACAAACTTGAACATCTCAACATGTCCCATAACCTGCTGGGAGAAATATATAATGATGCTTTCGCTGGGCTCACAAACTTACTGCAGATTCATTTGCACAACAATCACATTGGCCAAATCGCCGATCATGCCTTTACAAACCTTCCCAATTTACAGTTTGTGCACCTACGTGACAATGCATTGAAAAGTATCACATTTTGTGACACTATGCCGCTGGTGATGTTCATAAGTTTGAGGGACAACAAACTGAGATGTATTGACAGCGTAGAAGTGAGATCCACAACTGTTGACTTGGCAGAGAATCAGTTGGAAAATCTCGGTGACTTGCATAGGATTCTACATATCCCTTTAGTTCAACATATCTCCCTGAGAAGAAATCGATTGTCCACTTGTTTCCCCTTTAACTATCGCATTTCACAAAATAATTCACTTGTGTACCTGGACCTGTCTGAAAACATGATCCAATTAGTTTGGGAAAACAACCAATGCCTGGACGTGTTCTCAAATCTTTCCTTACTTCAGAATTTAATGCTCTCAAACAACCATCTTAAATTACTTCCAGATGGATTATTTGCTGGCCTAACCTCCTTGAGATCTCTTAACTTATCATCTAACAGCTTCACGAATCTTACAACGGTTACTTTTCCCGACAGTCTGGAGACTTTAGATATATCCAGGAACCAGTTACTTTCACCCAACCCAGAGGTATTCTTTACACTACAAGCCCTTGACATAACGGATAACAAGTTCATCTGTGATTGTCCACTTGTAAATTTTCTGATATGGTTAAATCAAACTAACACCACCCTCCTGGGGTCCAAGCAAGACTTGTACTGCGTTTATCCTGAACGTCTACAGTTCTCTCCACTTTCGTGGCTTGAATTTGAAGACTGCGACGATGAAATTAAGTTAACATCACTCAGGTTCTCTTTGTTTGTCCTCACCTCGTTTGTCATTGTGGCTTTTATAACATCTGTGATTGTGTACAATCACTTCCGAGGGATTTTCTATGGGCTGTACAAGAGAATGATCAAGTCTATACTAGACGGGAGAGTGCAAGAGGACGACATGTGCACGTATGATGCTTACTTGTGTTACGCCCGTAAGGATTTTAAGTGGGTTGAAAGGGTCTTTCTCAAGAACCTAGATTCTGAGTACTGCGACAAGAACCGATTCAACCTGTGCTTTGAGGAAAGAGATTTCATTCCAGGGGAAGATCACATTGTAAATATTCGTGACGCCATTTGGAACAGTAAGAAAACCATTTGCGTCGTGACTAAGCAGTTTCTTCAAGACGGATGGTGCGTCGAAGCGTTCAACTACGCCCAAAGTCGCTACTTTACCGATTTGAAGGATGTACTCATCATGGTGGTGGCTGGCTCACTCTCACTGTACCAGCTGAGGAAGTATAAGCCAATCCGGGCGTATATACAAAGGTGTCAGTATTTGAAGTGGCCCGAAGAGTACCAGGACGTAGACTGGTTTCTGAGCAGACTGTCTTACAAAATGCTGAAGGAGGACAAAGTAGAAAAGAGAGTCTCAAAAGTGACATCAAAAGGTTCCACGCTGGAATTACAGCAAATAGCAACCATTTCATGAGCTACTCCACGGAATGAATGTATCCACAGCAGTTTGATTTACCTGCTCTATGGTCCCTCCCCCTCTCCACAAGACACTCCTCTGGCTCACCTTGACTATAACCTTGACACCTTTTTGAGTACTATTGTTTGTTTGTTTTTTGTTTTGTTTTTGTTTTTTTAAAGAACATGTTGGGAAAAAAATGAACTTTTGGGGGTTTGTTGCCATGATACCATAGTTGGGATTTGAAGAAGAGAAGCACTTTGCCAAATGTGAATGTATGTCCATTTTATACAATTGTTTCCCAGTCGGGGGCGAAAAAAACATATTGAAGTATTTTTCTTTGTTGTTGTTTGATCCTTATATGCCAAAGAGACCTCTCGTATAGCACTTCAGTCCTTGCTTGCATTAGTGCTATCAACCAGTATGAACGTGGGACGATAAAATGTAATTTCTCTGCAAGATGCTTTGGGGCTTGTTCAATACCAAGATGTACAGGGTAGTAATGGCCTGTGATCTAGGACATTTCCATCAGATATTAGCTTTTAGCAGTCTAGCGTTATCAGATTAGCGAACACTGAAACTCGATTAGTTGCTATGACAACCATTTGAGTTGGAGAATGGGGCACAGTGCACACTGGAAGGGGCGTGGTCAAGCTTCATAGGGGTGTGGCCTTTCCTAAAAACTCTCTTCCAATGCAGCGTGCACCAGTTGCAGTTGCCCGCGACACCAGCTCACCGATGTCCAATGAACCGGACATAACTACCAACCTTTAGGTGAGACAGAGCCATCCAATCAGGACTGTCCCTTCTTAATCAGACAGTTGGGAGGTACACTGTAGGTTTCAATACAATGTTCTTTTGCACCGTGTTATAAAATAAGCCCTAATATGTATATTGTGATGATATCTTCTGTTACTGTGTTGCCACTGCTAAATTCAATACCTCATTTTGTCCTATTTTCTATGTATTAGTCAAAGTGGACCCGTCACCTGTAGGCAGCGGAAGCAGCCATTTTGTGAGCTAGACCAATATGAATGGGAGCGCAGACTAGCAGTTCCCTAGCAACCTAATCGGCGATGATGATGGGATGGTTTCCAATACATTAGTAGACAGCGCTCTCCTGAATATTGGTTCAGCTCACAAAATGGCTGCCCAGTTGCGTGCAGGCGACAGGTGTATTTTAAGAAATCTATAGGACATTACAATATTTGCATGTATTGTGTGTGTATACATTTTCTAGTACAGACTGAAGAAATTCAATCTTATTTTTTACATCTGTTAAATAAAAAATATATTCTATTTATTAAAAAAAAAAAAAAAGTTGATTTTAATTTTGCACTTATGATAAGGAAATGTCATACCGCTTATTCTGAGGTAAATGAAATATGGTTTAGTGGTCTCAGTTAGGCTCGGTACACACTGAAGCTATTTCATCCAATAATCGGGCAAATCAGCCGACCGTTCGGTCGGAAGTCGGGTTAGTGTGTAAAGTGACACGATGATCTAAAGTCTTGCCAAAGTGCCGATTGTCGGCTCATTTGGTTGTTCGTACTGTTTAATATTTTCCGACCAATACACCGTATGTAGTGTGAATAATTTTCCGATCGATCCTCGACCAAGTGCCGATAGTCCTTCGAACTCCTTTTGTGTGTATGTTAATTTCTGATGCCTGTACCAGTCCCAAGTGCCGATAGTCCCACCTCACTCATTTTGTAATTAGGTGCTTTTAGCGGTAAAGCAATAGCAGGTGTTTATTGCATTGATGCGTATAGCATATGTCTGCCAGTTTAATTATAAACCTTTGTCAGTGTAGTCTTATTACAAAGTTTTATTTCTATGTGTATCGCTTATGCCTTATGAACGAACGTACAATGTACACGTGAGGTTTGGGGGTGGTTACTATTGAACATGCTCTGCCCCTTATTTAAATTTCTTGGGGATATCGTTACATAATCGTTTAAGTGTATAAATTTCTAATCTTTGCTCACGACAATATGGCGGTGAAGAGTCGCTTTGCAGACGGTCGGTCTTTCGTTAATCATCTAAAACGTGACCAGTGTATACGCATTAATCGTTCGAGCGATCGGACCTTTGGTCAAAGGGAAAGTCGTTGTAGATAACAAGTCCGTCGGAAAATTCTTCAGTGTGTACCTAGCCTAAGTGTTAGTATTACGGAAATCGAGGCGGCACGGGGCAGATCACAATGGAGGTGGAGGCCATTCATTGCCGCGTACACCATATGCAGAGATGTTTCCCAACCACTTGAACTGCCGGACAGAGTTGTCTCCTCAAAGCGAAACTTGCTGAAGGGTGCAAATATTCACTGGACAAACATTATTGCAATGCAAGGGGTGCAAATGCAAAAAATACTGCCTACTTTGGCATGCAGCATACAAATACCGGACAGCTTTATTTTTACACTGTGATTTACAGCTGAGACAGGACACACCCCTCTCCCATCTCTCCGCACATTTTACATTTTTTACCCCCTTGCAGTGCAACATGGTTTAAATAAGATGCAAAATTGCAATTTCTAGGTGTATTCACCCCTAACTCAAATGAGACTCCTACGGGTAAATGTATGAATGTCCGGTTTTTTTAAATCGGCGACTTTGTAGTGAAAATTGAAAGCGGCGATGGCTTGTAAAGGCAAACTTGCTTTTACAAGCCATCGCCGCTTTAAATTTTATTGAGCCTAATTCATTAGGAGTAAATACGGGTAGAAGATGCAATTTTGTGCCTCTCAGCAATATCAGTTGAAATGATAAAACCTCTAGAACCACTTTTCAAGGTTTTCCAAGGAACGCTATATGTTCCAGAGTACTCAGTTACCCCCAGATCTTAAGTCGTGGCAGCAGAGGCTTATTAAGTCTAGATATTGCTAAGTGGACAGGACACAGCAGGAGGCGGAGGTGGAGACTATATGAATCCAAGAAACAGGCTGGTGGCAGGCAAAGGCCAGGTCCAATAAGCGGTTGAAATCAGTTCAGGCAGAGGTCATTAGCAAGTCTGGTAATCAGGCCGAGGTCAGGACAGGCAAAGGTCATTAGCAAGTTCGGCAATCAGGCAGAAGTCAGGACAGGCAAAGGTCATTACAGAGTCCGGTAATCAGGCCGAGGTCAGGACAGGCAAAGGTCATTAGCAAGTTTGGTAATCAGGCCGAGGACAGGGCAGGCAAAGGTCATTAGCAAGTCCGGTATTCAGGCCGAGGTCATGGGAGGCAAAGGTCATTAGCAAGTCCGGTAATCAGGCCAAGGTCAGGACAGGCAAAGGTACTTAGCAAGTCCGGTAATCAGGCTGAAGTCAGGGCAGGCAAAGGTCATTAGCAAGTCTGGGTAATCAGGTCGAGGTCAGGGCAGGCAGAGAACAGCAAATCCAAAAACAAGCTGAGGTCAAGGGCAGAAGAAAGAAGCAGATCCCAATATACCGTCTGGGTCATTACAGAAGATCAATACAGGATATCCAGACAAAGCACACTGGTTCAGACTATCACCTGTATAGATGGTAAAATGGTAAGGTCGGGGAACCAATGAAAGGAGCCCAGCCTAATGAATGAAACTTGCGCAGGAAGCTTGTCAATGAAAGGTGAAACCTGCCAGGTGGACTAGATGCCAGCAGCACACAGAGAAGACGTTGGTTGCCAGAGGAAGGACTAGGAAACCAGGTCGGCCGACAGCGGTGCCGCACCTGACTCTAACAGTACCTTGGTAAACCCATGTCACGCTGCAAGGCAAATATAAAATGTGCAGACAGATTTAGAGTTGGCATGTTTTAGCTCAACTCTAAAGTGCAAAAATAAAGTTGGGCAAAAAAAAAATTGCACCCCTGCATCACAACATGGTTTGTCCTTTAGCTTGATTTGCTCCTATCTCTAAAGAAAGCCCATTGTATTCTACTGTTCCTTTCAAATAAATCAAAATGAAAGTGAATACAGAAAGAATAGAACGGAGCAACAAATGTATTATTATTTACTGACAGTTATATAGCCCCAGCATATTCCACCGCGCTTTAGAATTGAGCGGGGAGAGAACAACCTGTAGCCAATCAGATCTCTGGAATGTAACGGCAGCAGAAGATGATTGGCTGATCCTGTGGGAGACAGTGTCCCATCCACTCCTGTGATTCTATTAGTCGGGGCTACCTAGAACAGGGGGAAGAGAACGGGGACAAGTAGGAAGCTTTAAAGAAGATATATGAATTGACATAAATATTGTATTTTTCCTCTTTACTGATAACCCTGTCAGCTTAGTATTTATATGCCTTTGTCTCTTCCTCGCCTCTCACCCTGTCTCCAGCAGAGAGTTGAATGGAATCTACCATCCAGTAATGAACCAGAAGACTCATCTGCTGAGAGATGCATCCTAATTAGAGTTAAAGGTATCTTAGATCAGATGGTTTTCAGACGTACATTTTACACTGCGGCGCCTGAAGTCAATCACTGAAAGTGGTAAATGATAAATGCAATGTACTATAATAACGTAACGTTATAAATGTGGATTGGGAGACAATGACATCGCTGTGCTGTTCCCACTGGTTATTTCTATCTATGGTGGTCCAGGGACCCCCCACCCCCCTCCTGCCACTGAGCACAATGTTAAAATGTGTGAGAGATACAGGTTGATTAAAGATCAGTGAATCGGCTTGGTCTAGTTAAGGAGACGGGTCTGGCTTACCCCCTGCCAGCCGGGATGTACAGACACGTATGGAGAGGGGGAGCAGTGCCCCATGTAAACCACATTATTTGAGAATCTGAGATTCTTCTGTGAGTAACATCTGTGCATCTTCACTGCCGTCTAGTAATGTGTAACAGCACTATAAGAGCCACTATTGGGCAATACCCACTACTTTCCGTAAAGATCCTTCTCTATTACTGCAAAGCGCCAGTTACCTGCTGAATTTGTTAGACCCAAGGATAAGAGCTCACACTCTAATCCGTCCCCCCCCCCCCGTCCCCCGTCTGTCCTGGGTTGGATCTGGCTATAGCAGTGTGCTGGGGGATTTCTCTGTGTGTTTGTTCCTTTTAGGATAACCCCACCCTTTCAAGCACCTGCTATGAGCCTATAAATTTATGGGCAACTTCCACTTCTGAATTTGTCTGAGAGGCATGTTGGTGTCAGTAGCTGAAGGGCAGTGCTGGTGCTGGATTGCTGTTTGGAGGCTTCTGGGGTACCTCTTGGTATGTTAGCTCACAATTTAAAAACATACAGATGTATGGCCCAAATATATGGGACTCTCATTGTTTAGATTTAGGACCACCCTGTTAACAAAAACGCCATGGAGTGGCGGATGGCTTAAACATACTTTTGCAAATGTGTGCAACTAAGACTTGTGCATTTTTATTTACAGTAGAAATAGCAGGTCTTTTGCTGGCTATAGCAGTGTGCTGGGGGATCTCTCTGTGTGTTTATTCCTTTTAGGATAACCCAACCCATTCAAGCACCTGCTATGAGCCTATAAATTGATTGAGCAACTTTGACTTCTCTACTGGTTTGGATCTAGTTAACTCTCTGCCTACGACCCAGCAGTCCTGATTCTAGGTAAGCGGTCAAGAGGAACCAGGCGCAATCTCCAGCAAAGAGGTGCTGCAGCAGCTACGCCCAACATCAAGCAGTAAGCGGTTCCAGGTACCGCTGAAGAAGCCTAATGGTGGCAGCGACTACCCGCCTACAACTGGGAGTGTTCAGAAGTGGCAAGATACTGGTGCTACGAGGAATCCCATGGCGAATTGGTAAAACCTCTTACCCAGTGAGGCAGGGTGGCAGAGTGAGCACATCCTGTCATAGTGTCAGTGAAATATTAACTTATTTATACTTTATTTGTATATTCAGGGTCATAGGGTCCTCGGTCCACAATACCGTGGCAACTGGGGTCCGTAATCATCTTATTACTGGGCAGCACAGTTGGCTTAGTGGTTAGCACTTCTGCCTCACAGCACTGGGGTCATGAGTTCAATTCCCGACCATGACCTTATCTGTGTGGAGTTTGTATGTTCTCCATGTGTTTGCGTGGGTTTCCTCTGGGTGCTCCAGTTTCCTCCCACACTCCAAAGACATACTGGTAGGTTAATTGGCTGCTATCAAATTGACCCTAGTCTCTCTCTCTCTCTCTCTCTGTCTGTGTGTATGTATGTTAGGGAATTTAGACTGTAAGCCCCAATGGGGCAGGGACTGGTGTGAGCGAGTTCTCTTTACAGCGCTGCAGAATTAGTAGCGCTATATAAATAGCTGATGATGATGATTATAACTCACTGATTCACACTTGCAGTCTACTTTGACGATTCTGATTGCTAAGAGCGGATTCTATAACCTATAGTTATATTTCAGTTGATACTGAGTATGAATCTAATTTTACACATAACGGGTCTGAGTCATTAAGGAAAGTAAAGCATTAAAAAGGAGTAACTTTGCGCCTGGGCAAAACCATGTTGCATTGGAGGGGGAGGTGAATTTCAAATGTGGGGACAGATTTATAGTTGCGGTAGGAAATGTCCTAGAACAACTTTAAATTTCAGCGTAAAAATAAAGCTATTGGGTATTTGTGTGTTACATGAAATAACAGCCAGTATTTATCTTATGTGCAAAATAATAAACTAATTTGCACCCCTTGCATTATAACATGGTTTGTCCCGGAGAAAATTTACTCCTTTTTTTGCCTTACTTTCCTTAATGACTCAGGCCCAACAAGGGTGCAAGATAAAATAGGCATCTAAGCCCAATATGATAAAGAGCAGAAACTTATTACATGCAAAGGGGTTATGTGGACTCTTAAACAGCAACACATGAGATAATGATTAACTGGCTTAATACGACACTACTGACAAACGATGCTGTCTGTAAACTAAGGTACAGACATCTGAGGCACTAATCTGATGTGTGAAAGCCATAATTGGCATTCAAGCTCAGTACAATGACTATTAGAGGCACATCGCACGTTCCACATAAGAGCTAGACAGAGCCGTGTAGCAGCACGTTGCAATATAATTAATATGGTCTCTATCAGGACAGATTTAGATAATACAACGGCGCTGCAGATGGGGGTGGGCTGCAACTCGTGAAGTTAATTGAAAACCCGCACACCAAAGAGAATAATCTGATGCTTTGATATAATCAGCGTCTCTACTCAACATTGCTGCAAAAGAGACGACTGTTGCGGCTTGTAAATTAATGTTCCTACGTCTCCGAGGACAATCTGATGTGTGAAAGATATAACTGGCATCCGAGCTCGGTAAGATGAACAGTAGAAGTACATTGTCTGCTTTACAAAGGAGCGAGCCAGACCCTTATAAAACATCAGTACATTGTAATATGTAGGAACAACCTATAGAACACAACAATACTGTGCAGAAGAAGGGGCGTGGGCATGTCGTAGTAGGGGCATGGCTGAGGTGCAAAGGGGTGTGTCCAGCCCACCACCACCCCAGAGGGCTGCCCAATACATACTCCCCTCCCCAGAACATTCCCACCTGCGGGGCCGAATTAAGGGAATTGAGGCCCCTGGGCTAAGGGGGCCTCCATTCCCCCGTGAGGCCCCCCCTGTGAACCCTCCCCGCTGTGAGGCCCCCCCGTGAACCGCCCGCCGCCCCCCCCCCCACCCCAAGCACTTACCTTTTTCTGTCACTGCAGTCCTTCCGCTGTAAGCTCCTTACTGAGGAGATCTTGTGAGAGTGAGACTCACGAGATCTCCTCAGCACAGCGAAGGGACTACAGTGACAGCGCTCAGCAGCATTGATCGGGCCAGGGGCGCCCCCGCAACGATCAATAATGCCGCTGAGCACTGTCAAGAGCCCCCTGGATGCCCGAGGCCCCTGGGCTGTAGCCCAGTTAGACCTCGGGTTAATCCGGCCCTGCCCGCAGGACAAACATGTTCACAGGCGGGACAGAGCCCTAAAAGAGTCCTAAAATCTTGACTGTCCTGCTGAAGTCGGGTAACAAATTTGACAATAAAGCAGGAAAGAGATGGGGCCGCAGACGAAGGCTCGTAGGGCCGTATGTGGCCCTAGAGCCACCTGTTTCCCATCAATGCTCAAGAGAATAATTTGACGCCACTATACAATTAGAAAAGGGAAGGAAGCTAAATAGAAATTAAATGTTGAAAATAAATAGATTCATTGGTGAATGGACTATAAAGTAACATACAGGCGAGTCCATAATTTTGCCGTCTGTCTTATCCTATACATGTACACATGTCATCATCATTATCATTTATTTATATAGCGCCAACATATTCCATAGCGCTTTACAATTGGGGACAAACACAGTAAACTAATAAACAAACTGGGTAAAACATAAATCTATGTAGAGGAGTGGTAGAAAATAGAACCGTACAATAAAAATGGCAGCCCACTAGAAAACTGAGCATTAATAGGATAGGCAAACATAAGCATATAAAACCCATATACAATTGAAAAAAAAGTCTTAGAAATAAAAGACAAACAATACGCAGACGGTCACTGTAAGATCATTGCAGATGCTTCTGCATAATAGTTGTTAACGCACCATTTGTCATTTTACTCTATCAAACTTTATTTTATTTTGCTGCTGTTTTTACTTTACAATCCATTCGGAGCGAATGGTTTTAATGCATACCAATAAAATTAGATATTTTAATCAAGCCCTGTTTGGGAATTGTACAGGATATTTAGTTTTGGTTAATTAGAGATAGCACCCCAGATAAATAAACATAAAAAATAAAGTAGGATAAGATCAGGGGAAACAGCGGATACTAATAAGATTTAAATTGAAACCTGAAGCTGGGTATACACTAATGCAATTATCATGCAGATCACACAATAAACGACCATTCGGTCAGATATTGCATTAGTGTGTACACTCCCCCGATCATGTTTTATCGTACCAAAGCTCCTCGCATCTGTTGATTTGGTTTTCTAAACTTCCTAGAAATCACGATGAACGATGGAACGACGTCGTGTAAATGTGGAAGTGTGTACGCACTAACCACCAGCAGTGTAGGCAGATATCTGTAGACTGTACAGAGTCACCATCTCTTCAGCAGATGGGTATGACAGATGAAGATCACAGATCTGAAGGTAAATCGTGTATAGTGTGTACACAGGGATCTGCACGGTCCTCGGGACTTTCAATGGTTTGCAAAATTGTTACAGAAATTGCATCTGAAGTAAAATGCAATATCGTGTTCCCAGTTTAACGGCTGCGGTGGAAAATCATAATCATCATCATTTATTTATATAGCGCCAACATATTTTGTAGCACTTTACAATTGGGGAAAAACATAATAAACTAATAAACAAACTGGTTAAAACAGACAGATGAGAAGGCCCTGCTCGCAAGCTTACAATCTATAGGACAATGGGAGTTTGATACATGAGATTAAGTCTACATTTGCAGTCGGCCCAGCCAGACAGCAAAGTTAAAAGTGACTCTTAAGCTAAATGATCCTGTCACACAACAATGTTGGTCAAGGGGTAGTTGTATAACGGGTGGTAATAGCGTAATGTAGTGAGGTTAAGAGGGTGGTTGAGGAATATTATAAGCTTGTCTGAAGAGGTGGGTTTTCTGAGAACGCTTGAAAGCTTGTAGACTAGAGGAAAGTCTTATTGTGCGAGGGAGAGAATTCCATAGATTGGGTGCAGCCCGGAAAAAGTCCTGTAACCGGGAATGGGAGGATGTAATGAGGGTGGATGAGAGACGCAGATCTTGTGCGGAACGGAGTTGCCGAGTTGGGAGATATTTTGAGACAAGAGAGGAGATGTATGTTGGTGCAGCTTTGTTGATGGCCTTGTTGGCTAGTAAAAGTATTTTATATTAGATTCGGTAGAAGTTCTTAGTAGTCGTGCTCTTTAAGAAGGATAATAAACATCTGAACATACATAGACCATCTTCTACACACATCTTCTCAGCCTATTGTACTTCATGTGTCTGGTTAAAAGCGTTGCCAATCTCCTGGGGAAGGATACAATATACCTCTATTCAGCAGGGTGTAAGGTCTTGTTTTCAGTGCTAGAAAATATCTCTGTTCCATTTACTGAGATCGAGATGATCTTTACTCTCCGTCACTGGTATTACGTCTACACAGCCAATGACTTGTTCTCCAGAGACAGCAGCGGAACACAGTGACCGTCTCTGATGTCAGCCCGACATAGAACAAATGGTTTAATTCACTAACGTGGACTTGTTTCTTTGTAATACAGTTGTGATCGCAGTTCCTCTGAGACAGCAAACGTAAATCCACTTTCTTTTATGACGACAGGACTAGGAGACGTGCAGCCTTCCCAGGTGTCGTTCCAGCTCTAATTTATGCTGTTATCCTACTTCATGAAAATACATGCTACTGATTGAGTGTACTTATAAATTGATAGCACAGATGTAATATGCAGACAAATGACATATGATAGTGAGCACAAATGAAAGACTACACAAAATACTATACTTTCTGTCTAATGCCACATCACAATTTTTATATATATATATATATATATATATATATATATATATATATATATTCATTTAAAGTATACATATAGGATAAACATTGGGGCAGCACAGTGGCTCAGTGGTTAGTACTTCTGCCTTACAGCACTGGGGTCATGTGTTCAATTCCTGACCATGGCCTTATCTGTGAGGAGTTTGTATGTTCTCCCCGTGTTTGCGTGGGTTTCCTCCGGGTGCTCCGGTTTCCTCCCACACTCCAAAAACATACTAGTAGGTTTATTGGCTGCTATCAAAAATTGACCCTAGTCTGTGTGTGTCTGTGTGTGTGTGTGTATGTGTGTCTGTGTGTGTTAAGGACTGTAAGCCCCAATGGGGCAGGGACTGATGTGAGTTCTCTGTACAGCACTGCGGAATTAATGGCGCTATATAAATAAATGGTAATAATAATAATAAATAATATAGTATACTATGGTCAGCAAATTATACTCTACAATGCATAAATTGCTTGACTGGAAGGTATTGCCTATAAGCCCACCTTAATCATGGGGGTAATACAGAAGCATTCAGCAATAAGGAACATACGTTAGATCATCAGTAAATAATGCAACAATAGGCTGGGTACACACTACAGGTTTTTACCCGATTATCGTGCCAATCACACAATAAATGACCATTATATCCAATATCGCAGTAGTGTTTACGCTCCCACGATCAGCGATTATCATTCAAAAGGCCATCGTGGAAGAGGATAGATGGTCTATTGTGAAATACAGCTTCAGGTGGCTCAGTGGTTAACACTTCTGCCTTACAGCACTGGGGTCTTGAGTTCGATTCCCAACCATGGCCTTATCTGTGTGGAGTTTGTATGTTCTCCCTGTGTTTGCGTGGGTTTCCTACGGGTGCTCCGGTTTCCTCCCACACTCCGAAAACATACTAGTAGGTTAATTGGCTGCTATCAAATTAACCCTAGTCTGTCTCTCTGTGTGTGTATTAGGGAATTTAGACTGTAAGCTCCAATGGTGCAGGGATTGATGTGAGTGAGTTCTCTGTACAGTGCTGAGGAATTAGTGGCGCTATATAAATAGCTGATGATGATGATAATGATAGATTTGCCCTTTTCTATAATGCATCATGAACATTGAATGTAACACCCGAATGGTGACTGAATTAGCATCCTGGGTAAGGTTCAGTAATATTGACACTGTACAAATATAGAGAGTTCCTAATTTCAGATCAGAGAGGAAGATGGAAAGAACAGATTAGCTTTAGACTTCACTGCTGGGCTGTCCCCTGTCTCGTGAGAAGAAATAAAGTCTGCAGACGGTGACGTCCTCGTAGTGTCCAGTGACTACATTGGAGGGGATACAATCACCTTCAAACACTACAATATTTGGAATTGTGATGGGGTGTGACCCCCTTGGCCACCCCATAAGGAGGCGTGGTCCCGTCATATGGGGGAATTCCCTTCCTTGAAAATACTGTTGCACTGCTGCATGTATTCACTCACAGCTCCCCTCCCGGGTGAGGCAGAGAACCCCTCCAAGTCAGAGTTGTCCACATAGGTTTACATAGCTCCTAACCGGTCTGTCCCCGACAGTGGGACATGGGCGTGGCCATGTTGTACAGGGGGTGTGGCCTTGGTGTGGTGGGGGTGTGGCCTTGCCCCCAGAGCGCTCCCTCCTATATACTGTAGTTGCTTTACAGATGGCTAAACCTGGGACAATGAAAACGAGCGAGAGGCCGGTGCTGTTTAATGTGGTTGTGGTGTTCTACACGGTCAATGATATATATGGAAAATTGGTATTTTAACTAATTTTATCTAGAATCATATACAATGCAGACCCCTATGATTAGTATTTAATGCAGTGTCTGTTACAACACAGAAATCAGTCTGGTGGACAATTTACAACACGGAGAAAATTCTAGTGAACAATTTTACAATTCTGAGAACATTCTAGTGACCTCTATACACTATATACTCTATACTATACTCTATGTGTGTGTAACCATGTAACCCTGAAATAAGACACAGACACTCATATTTTTGGCAAATTAAAGGTCGCAGTTTATTTAGATATTAAACCTTCACAGTGGCGGTGAGAGCATAGCAGTCAGCTTCAACCAAAAACCGTAGGGAGCAATCCCTTAACCACTAAACCCAGACTCACATCTTTACTATTGGCCGATGCTAATCTGGCATCAACGTGACTGCTCCCTTCTAGACTCGGCATCGCCGTGCCCAGCAAAGCGCAGCAAGAGACCCTCTGTGCAGAAAGGGTCAAGAGTCACGTTACTTCGAAAGGGGCAGTGACGAGCGGCCAATCAGGGTAGCACCTTCGACTAGTCATCGACTGCACAGCTCTCCTACCCATAAAGGAAGGAATGGTTAAACAACTTAAACTATAATCCTAAGTGAGGTGGGTGGGAGGTACCAGCGACGATCAGGAACAGACAGACCCAGCATCCTCTGGTCATTAAATTTATACGGATTTAAAAAAACTCCCAGTGGAATATGTGTAATACATTGAACATTCTAGTGACCTCTATGTAAGACAGAAAGCATTCTAGTGATCTCTGTGTAATACATAAATCATTCTAGTGGCCTTTGTGTAATGCATAAAGCATTTTAGCAACCACTATGCAATACGTAGAGAAATCTAGTGACCAATTTACAATTCATATTTTCTGTGTGAAGGGACAGGCAGAACTACCAATGTTTAAAAATACAAAACAGAGAACATGTGATAGGTGAATAGAGCATCATAGGTTGTGTGTCTACAGGCTCCAGATATGTAAACTCACATCTGGTGAAATAGATCACTTTGACAGGGAAGAATAATGTCTGAGAAGACTACCAAAAGGAACTTATATATAATAAATATATGTCTAATTTCGTTTCTTACCACTAGATGGCACTACATAAAAGCTCACAGAGCTCTCTCCCATTGCACTATTATATATATATATATATATAGTGTTAGTGACTATTATATATATATATAGTGTTAGTGACTATTATATATATATATATATATATATATATATATATATATATATATATATATAGTGTTAGTGACTATTATATATATATATATATATATAATGTTAGTGACTATTATATATATATATATATATATATATATATATATATATATATATATATATATATATATATATAGTGTTAGTGACTATTATGTATATATATAATGTTAGTGACTATTTATATATGTATATATATAGTGTTAGTGAATCTGGACACAATCTACATTCAGTTTATGTACAGTTACATCTCTGTGTAGTATGTGGGGACTATCTGCTTAATCACCAGACCTCTCCTACAGCGGTGCATGTTTGGGCTCTAACGCGTGGGGGCGCCACAACTCCCTAAAAGTTCCTGCAAGTCACACACAAAGCGCCCATTCATGAGACTTATATGGACTCTGGGTTTCCCTGCATTGCTCTGGCAGGTGCTGCAGCAGGGAAGGGGTTACAGCAGGGTAATGAGGGAGGAGGTGCCAGTGGCTCTGGTGGGGGAGATCTGCAGCCTGATGATTGCAGAGCACTAGGGGGACTGTGAGTGAGCCCTGTCCTCAGGCAGCCAGGATAATACATTGGATTATTGCAGTGTGACACAGGAAGCACTCCATAGCTTCCCGTGCTGTGATCAGAGGAGGAGCTGATCCCTGGCTGCTGCTGTTGCTGATACAGAGCTGGACTGGAGCACAAGGGGGATAAGGGGGTGACTAGCCCCCCACCAGCAATCAGCATGAACCTACAGGACATCCCAGCATCTGCAGGTATTGCCATTGGGGGGGGGGATCAGGGGGCACTGCGGGGGTCCCCTCTCAAAGTCAGGTCTGGACACAGACAACAAACTTCTTTTTTTGTGTTGCAACTATCCAGAGAAACGTGCAACAGCTGCAGGCAGCACAATGACACCAACACAGCTTGTTATACAAACCTGACACTGCCACAGTCCTCTAACTCTCATGCAGACAAGGTTCTAGCAGGAAGTCTGTAATATATAATATATAGAGATATGAACCCTTGTTCTGCAGTGGTTGTTCCCCCTGACAATGAGTTACTTATTGTGTGATACTTTGTATATTTATTCACCAAGTGGCTGATAGATGCTGATATTTCTTAGCAGGGTGGGAAAGAAAAATATTTTCTCATCAATTCAGTTTTGTAAATGCAAATTAAGGCTGCTGGGGGAAAGCAATGGAAAAAAATATAATATTTACAGGTCATGCATTGTGTTTCATTTATAAATCTAAGAAGGTTTAATGGAAAGCATTAAGGGGACTTTATTTTTCAGGCTTCAAAAATGTATTCATTGGATATGAGAGTTAAAATGTTGCAATTCTAATAAACAGTCCAGCAACTTAAATGCAAAACCTTTTTTTTCTTTGTTTTGGCAACAGTTCACTTTAATGCCGATAGTCTTATTGTACGCACTCCTCCTGGTGAGCTTGTAGGCGAGGATGGTACCCTCCATACACCTGGTTAAATATTTACCGTTTGTTTCCTAGGTGACGGTGCTATCTGGCTGCACGCCTGGTGATCTGTTCCGCGCTTACCTTGACCCTGGCATAACTAAGGATCCACCCCGGACATTCCTGGCAGGTACAGCGTGCTTCTTACTGATATGAGTTACATGGCGTAGATCTAATGCGCTCATTGTCGGGTAATTGCAGCTCCCGATTCTGTTTCTGCATATAAAACAAAATTCTTTACAAATACCTTCACGATATATATCTACCAGCTCAGATATAACGTCCACACCTCATTCCAGACCAGCGTTATCAGGGCTGTAAACCTTTAACTATGCTGCTCCTTATTTATGAAACTTGCACAGAATCTAATGGTAAAGCTGGGTACACACTACAGAAATTTCGACCAACTTTTTATGCAGAGCGATTTTACATGCGATCGATGATCCGATCGCTCGGTCCATGGACTGCATACACACTAGCCTTGTTTAGGACGATAAAGGGAAGAGCGGACGTCCCTTTAGCGACTTTTTACACCCATGTTGTCGTGAGCAATGACTGTAATTTCGTACTCACTGTTGTGGATCGGTCGGAAGTTTATACACACTACACAGCGGAAACGAGATTGGACCGAAAATATTTAACGGTACGACCAACCAAATGAGACGACAATCGTCCATTTGGGCAGACTTTCGACCATCGTGTCACTGCACACACTGACCTGACTTTTGAACGAGCGGTCGTATGTCGGCTGTTTGAGCCGATTATTGGATGAAAACAGTGTAGCGTGTACCCAGCTTAACGAAATATGAATATGTCAATGTATATGGCCTATAGAGATTGGCAGGGTCATTATTGGGCGTGTTTGAGGCCACAGGTCGATATGGGTGTCCTCTGAATGCACGGACAGGCTTCAATGATGCTGGAATGTTTAGTTTTGCCACTAAGTTGTGTGGCCAAGTTGGGCGTTGGTAACTTCGCTGAGCTGCTTGAACTACCCACATGTTGCTGGCTTCATCCTATATTTTTTTTTTTCTTTTCTGTTTTGTATTTATTTAATGTGAATATTAAGGGATACATTTATAAAGCAGTCTTGTTCTAGGACTTAATCTAGTTTTTTATGATGGTGCTAGTGAATATTTATGGTGTTTAGAGAAAGGAGGGTTTGTAAACGTTGTAAGCCAAACGCGTGGTGATATCGACGACACGACCCTATATTGCTGTGTGTGGGCTCATAAGATATGATTCACTAGGATCATTTTTGGTCATAGCTCAAATCACTAATACTAACCAGCCCATATGTCCATGTGCACTCAATCTGATCGCTAAAATGAATATTTGTACCATCTACAAAATGCATAATTTCTTACACACTTTTTCTACATGAGACTGTCCATCCATCTTATAAATATTTTAAAAGTAGCTCTGTTAAGTAAAATAAATAAATCCACCTTGAATATCATTAATGCTGTTGGTCTACCACTAAATCATTGAGCTGCGCAAAAAGTACTCGATTCAACTTTATAACTGTGAATACGGGTCTCCGTTACTTTTTCATATAATATACCAGTTGCTTGTTTATGTAATATTTGAAAGAAATGTGTCTATACACCCAAGGAATGCATAAAATTCAATATTATCATTTAAAAAAAAAAATATATAAATAGAAAAGCATAAACATACAATTCACTAAAATAAATAAGTTCAAAATAGCAGTAATGGACCATGTACGAGACCATATATTCAAGACAGAGCTCCATAAGTCAGCTGTTCCTGAATTTTTATCCCACCAAATTCAAGTTGGTATACACTAATATGAAGATCTTCCTTTTCTCACTTTGGACTTCCTTTAATTTATTTGTTTATCCTTAGAACATCCATATATTGTTTCTTATTGGAAACAACAATGGCTGCGGCTGATAAAGTGCATTCAGTTCGTCGATCAAATATCTATATGTACTAAACTGCGGGTTTGAAAAAGTGGAGATGTTGCCTATAGCAACCAATCAGATTCTAGCTGTCATTTTGTAGAATGCTCTAAATAAATGACAGCTAGAATCTGATTGGTTACTATAGGCAACATCTCCACTTTTCCAAACCCGCAGTTTAGTAGATCTAGCTCTTAGAGCGGCACACTGGAGACTGGGTGAATTTGTTCATCCACACACTCTCTGGATCTATTGACGCTGATATTAATTGTCCTATAAAACCAACTCTTATGGAATAACTCGACCAATAACAGAAGAGAGACTGAATAATCATCCACTTACGCGCTCCTCAGGATCTGCGCTTGTCGACTGTCCACATCCGTATCCTGTTCAACCACAAACTCTGTCCGTGCAGCATTTAGAGGGCGATGAATCCGTTCCTCCAATACATATAGTACATCGTGTCCAAAAATGTAGCTGACCGTCACCGTGGTAGCTGTACTCAGCTTCCTCATAATGTGGTTAGGTTCCTAATAGTGCAATACGAATGGGAGCAACGCGTTTCGTTGCTTAGTGCAGACTTTCTCGAGCCATATAGCAGACTGTCTAATGTCTTTACATAGGGGAAGGAACCTCCATTATTGCAATTAACCACATATGTCACAATTAGTATAGAATCTGCAATTTTATAAAATTTCCATCATATCGAAATAAAACTTATTTATACTGACTATCCTTTGACTCCTTAGGTGTAATAAAAAACAAATGTAACCCTTCATCAGCTATCGCACACTTCTAGCTTTATCAAAAACCCTCCAAATTTTCTTTATAATCAGATGTATATAAAAGTAATTCAATCTCAAAATTTTTAGTGTCTTTATCTTGAATTTGCAAATAGAGACACAGCTGCACCTTATATCTTCATTAGTTACTATGGGCAACAACGCTGTATCGATACCTTTTAATCCCTTATTAATCTATCCTTATATTTTGTAGATACATAACATTTTTAATAACAACTCAATATAGAGAGAGTAAGAAATATATAAATAAATATATACATACATATACATACATATATAGAGAGTGTACAAAACAGTGTATACAAGCATTCACATTCATGATAACAAAGTGTAAACTTGAGTTAAAACTTAAAAATACATATCAATCAAAAATACATCCTGGATGTTTGTAGTCTCACAATTTATAAACCGTATAGTTGGGTACTCTGTCCCATTTGCAGTAGATTTTGTTTTACATACCACATTTGCAATACACGTCTCAGTCGACATTTCTTTGTTTTTAATACACTAGGAGCAAGTACATTTGTAAGATTCTTGTTCGTTATATATACTACTCTTGGTTTTTTATCTAAAATATCACTGAAGATGGAATCTTGTAGAAGAACTCTATAATTATTTGAAACGATTCTCTTTATCATATGAGATTGATAAATTTGGAAATAAACAAGAGACCCTTTGTTTCGTAAATCCTCTTTATTCCTCTTCTTAAGCTGGGTACACAGTTTTCATCCAATAATCGGCTCAATCAGCCGACATACGACCTCTCATTCAAAAGTCGGGTCAGTGTGTGCAGTGACACGATGGTCGAAAGTCTGCCCAAATGGACGATTGTCGTCTCATTTGGTTGGTCGTACCGTTTAATATTTTCGTTCCAATCTCGTTTTCGCTGTGTAGTGTGTATAAACTTCCGACCGATCCACAACAGTGAGTACGAAATTACAGTCATTGCTCACGATAACATGGTTGTAAAAAGTCGCTAAAGGGACATCCGCCCTTCCCTTTATCGTCCTAAACAAGACTAGTGTGTATGCAGTCCATGGACCGAGCGATCGGAACATCGATCGCATGTAAAATCGCTCGGCATAAAAAGTTGGTTGAAATTTCTGTAGTCTGTACCCAGCTTTAGGGACCTTGATCTACAACTCCCAACTCTATTTTCACAGCGGCAGAATTGCATTCACTTTTGAGATAACATCAGACAGAGCGCAATGGAAGGGTATTAAATGATCCATGTCTAGGACAGAGGAGTGTGAGACATTGATGGGAGCAGAGATTGGGTAGGGGCATGGCCCAATCCGAAAACAGAGAGGGGTCCTCTTCTGAGCATGAGCAGCTGGTGCATGCTCGGCTGTTCGGAGCCCGGGGATAGGGGGGGCCTCGCCTTGGAGTTGGGGGGCACTGATTTTGGTGAGATGCCCCCTGACCTCCAGACATTATAGTTACAGAACGTTGCAAGTGCATGCACGCTTCCATATTTCTCTGACATCGTTCCATCATGGATCCTGATTTGTGGGAAGTTTATAAAACCAAATCAACAGATGCGATGTGTTTTGGTACGATAAAACATGATCGGGGGACACAGGGGGCCTGAGTCATTAAGGAGAGCAAAGCATAAAAAAGGAGTAACTTTGCACCTGGGCAAAACCATGTTGCATTGGAGGGGGAGGTAAATATAAAATGTGGGGACAGATTTATAGTTGGGGTTGGGCATGTCCTAGATCAACTTTACATTTCAGTGTAAATATAAAGCTATCAAATATTTGTGTGCTATGAAATAACAGCCAGTATTTATCTTATGGGCAAAATAATAAACTAACATGCACCCCTTGTATTGTAACATTTTTTTGTCCCAGAGAGCACTTACTCCTTTTTTTTTTTTTTGCCTTACTTTCATTAATGACTCAGGCCCAGGAAGTTTAATAAATGTCCCCGATGGAAGCAGTTATAAATATTTTTTTATTTCACTTGCTAGTTTCAGTGTTTTATGAGTGTTTTTGTAGCATATTACCAAGCAGATTAAAAAAGAAAAAAAACTTGTGGTTGAACCATTGGTGTTTTTTATCACTTAATTGGCTAATCAAGTCCTAGGGGTATATTTACTAAACTGACAGTTTGAAAAAGTGGAGATGTTGCCTATAGCAACCAATCAGATTCTAGCTATCATTTATTTAGTGCATTCTACAAAATGACAGCTAGAATCTGATTGGTTGCTATAGGCAACATCTCCACTTTTTCAAACCTGCAATTTAGTAACTATACCCCCTAGTTTTGTGTAACTAAAGACGGCAGTGTCATTTTATGTGACTGGGGTATTGCCGGGTATGAGAATCCAGGGTCGACTTTCTGATACGTAGCGGACAGTATTAAATAGAGGAGGTATGGAAAATAAAATGTCACTCTTCGTACTGGAAGTCAAGCGTTAAATCACAAGCCAGAACAGAGATTTTATGTAGGTGATAAAACTGCGTGTGGTGGTTAAATATTTACGGAGATCACGTTTCTATTACTGTGTTAAATAAATTTATACCATAAGCCTCAAATTTGCATTTACTGGTTTTTGTCTTTTCCTGTTCTTCCAAAATCATCATCATAATTTAATGTAAAAATGTTGGGTGTTTTTTGAATATCCGTGGCTCATATGACACTTACTGCAGGCATTCTACCAATGTTCATGAACATATTGCCATTAGGTGGCGCTGTTTTGTTTTCTGATTTTATTTAGTTTTAGAGAGCAATGACTGATTGCTCCTCGGATTGATAGATGTCACTATGCAGAAAAATAAAAATATATATGAAAATAAACCTTTTTATCCTATATTTTTCTAAGTCTGAAGAAAATGCCTACAAACTTATCCCATTACATCAGCAAACCCACATATGATTTTTTTTCTCTTTTAAATAGTACAGTTTAAGCATGCGTCTCAATTTTATTGGCTGTCGTTTTTCTTGCCTACAAATCGTTATCTCCTTTTCAAAATCTCTCTGGAGGGCAGGCAAGTATGGCTGTCGGTTATACTCACAGGCATAGACTCCCAGCATGTCATGTCACTGCAGAGATGGGAGAAGGAGAGAGATGATTAAGTGAGACCAAACATCAAAAAGATATTCCAAAACCTCTCTGCTCACTACATCATGTGACAGTGGTTGCCATGGTTGTCACATGACACTGTGGATACACTGTATTATTATACATTCTTAATAGCAGCCAGAAGAAACAAATTAAGGAAAAATGATAATTACCAAGTTTCTTTTTCTGTCCTGCCACAGTGATGTTATGTTTAAAATTAAATAGTGGTGTGTTGTTGTTTTCCCTTGGAGTGTGCTGCCTTAATATAGGGCGTTTCTGTTTCACTTAGAGATTCTTTGGCTTGGTTATGACCTAACTATATCCATCTTGCACAAATCTACGATTTTTCTCACTTTGTGCCGGAAATAATCCAGAATAACGGTGGCTTAGTGATTAGCACTTCTGCCTCACAGCACTGGGGTCTTGAGTTCAATTCCTTATCTGTGTGGAGTTTGTATGTTCTCCCTGTGTTTGAGTGGGTTTCCCCCGGGTGCTCCGGTTTTCTCTCACACTCCAAAAACATACTAGTAGGTTAATTGGCGGCAATTAAAATTGACCCTAGTCTGTCTGTGTGTGTGTGTGTGTGTGTGTGTTAGGAAATTTAGACTGTAAGCTCCAATGGGGCAGGGACTGATGTGAATGAGTTCTCTGTACAGCGCTGCGGAATCAGTGGCGCTATATAAATAAATGGCGATGATGATGAATAAAGGTCACCACACGTGCAATGGTCTTTTCATTGTACAATTTGTGCAAACACAGAACAATGTCAATCTGATACAATGGATATGGAGCATGCACGTTAATCAGATCAGTTAATTATGGTCATTCAATCTGCTCCCACACATAGCGATATAATTATTTTCAAGTACCGGATGATCCTGTTTCTGAAGCATCTTTTCAAATGAAATCTTCCGATTTAGACTTGTTCAAGTGACACACAATTTGTGCAAAGCATCGGGGCCTATGAAGATAATGGGGCCCGGTTCCCTGCTCCGGGGCCCACAACTTGTCAGATCCCATGTAATATAATCGCTTCATTGGAAAATCTTTGTGCGGACACCTTACAGTCACACGTCTGTGATCAGCAGCATAGACGTACTGACACTTGGCTACATATTGTTTTTAACGCAATGTTTCATTTAATTGACGTCTGTAATCTGTTTTGTGACTTTGAGGAATCTCCACTTCTGCTATTGGAATCTAATAATCTTTAATTAGCTGTATTGTTACTTCCTTTTAATTAGAGTATACCTGTTTATCCATCAGAAAGATATACATAAAACACGGAAGCACAAGGGTTAGCATTGCTCACAGTGCTGTGGTCATGAGTTACATTTCCGACCATGCATTATCTGTTTGGAGTTTGCATGTTTCCCACATTCCAAAGACATACTGATGGGTTAATTGGCCTCTGACAAAATGGACCCTGGTGTGTGTGGTTGGGGATTTAGACTGTAAGCTCCAATGGGTCAGGGACTGATGTGAATGATTATATATCCTATGTACAGCGTAGCATAATAAGATTGGCGCTACATAAATAATGATTTTGGTAGAAGAGGATTATGCGGTTGGAAAAAACTAACTGTCAGGGGAGTCCATGGTACTTTGACAATCTTGTCTTCTCCTTCTGTTTTTGTAATGCTAACGACGCACACATACATGTGCAGCTATTTCTGCAGCCCCCCCCCCACGCACCAGTCTGCGTGTGACCCCAACAGAGCGCTGGATCATCTGGCTTCTGTCTTTCCTGCCTCTGCTGCAGGATGGGATGTGATTTCCTCATCTCATGGGAAACAATCTACAAGTCTGGGATGAGTGGAAACCAGCTATATATTAGGAAGATAAGGTGAGGGGGGGGGGGGGGTCTGCTCCGAAATCCTTCAGTTTACAAGTTGTATGTTGGAGCACAGAATGTCCGTCTGATATTGCAGGAATGACCTCAGCAGTTGTGATGTATCCAGGTTTAGCCCCAAATCTTCAGTAAAACCTATATGACCTATTGCATAGAATGTACAAATAAACACTCTTGATTAAGACGGCTCTCAGTCTTTAAAGGGCAAGTAAACGTTCTCCTATTGTGGGTTTTGTTTTTTTTTCCTTTTGTTGTGCATTAAGAAATTTTAATATATGCTGCTCCTCCTTGTCATTGCTGGTTGGATATCCAAAGCACTGCCCCTAATGAAACAACATGCCTGATTGGATGGGGCCACGGCTGTCTAATCACATGGCGGCTGTCATTGGACAAGGGGCGCGAGGAGAGAATCTGTCTACTATATTTTAATTAAAACTTATAGAAATAGCGTGTGTGTATCTATCGTGGTCATTGCATGCTTTCTAGTTTTATTTTTCTCACAATTCTGG
Organism: Mixophyes fleayi; assembly: GCF_038048845.1. Lineage (NCBI taxonomy): Eukaryota > Metazoa > Chordata > Amphibia > Anura > Limnodynastidae > Mixophyes > Mixophyes fleayi. The sequence goes on along the minus strand of NC_134404.1, from coordinate 334,611,752 downwards.
CTTTTTGTCACCATATTTTAGCAACAGTCAGAAGACCGTTGTGGCACAAGATCAGAAAGGTTGGGAACCATTGATCTACACCTTGTTTAGTGTGATTTGCTGAAATTTTCGCTTCAGTATCGCCACGTATGTTACTCCAACATAGGTAACAGCCCCTATAGCACTGTGGCTCAGTGGTTAGCACTACTGCCTCACAGCACTGGGGTCATGAGTTCAATTCCCGACCATGGCCTTATCTGTGTGGAGTTTGTATGTTCTCCCCGTGTTTGCTCCGGTTTCCTCCGGGTGCTCCGGTTTCCTCCCACACTCCAAAAACATACTGGTAGGTTAATTGGCTGCTATCAAAATTGACCCTAGTCTCTCTCTCTCTCTCAGTCTGTGTGTGTGTGTATGTTAGGGGATTTAGATTGTAAGCTCCAATGGGGCAGGGACTGATGTGAAAGAGTTCTCTGTACAGCGCTGTGGAATTAGTGGCGCTATATGAATCGATGATGATGATATAGCATATTTTCTTTTTGTATGGTCTCCCTGCATGCATGCAGTTACTCAGACCGGACTGGTGGGCCCGCGGTCTAAGCTGGGCCCGATCCAGCCTCTAAACCCCGATCGCCAAATCCTAGGCGCTCGTCCAGTTTCCCCACCCACCTGGGCGACCAAATCAGCCATTGCGTCTTTTGCTCGCTGGCAGTAGCGCCCTGTGTGGTCAGGGAGCGAACATTTTATCACTACAGCAGCCATGGAAAGACCGATATTGCCCAGTCCCGTTTTGCATACATACAACTTTCAGAGCCATGAATAGAGGCTTTGATATGGGAGTTTTAATGTGCGTTCATTTTTTCTTTTTCTTTTCTTGTTTGCTTTGAGCCAAAGAGATTAGGTTTACAAACAGAAACCTTTTGTGCCGCTTTTGTTTTGAATTCCATTTATCCAATGGTTGTCATAATGATGGAATAGAAGAGCGATTTATAATTTGATATGGTAGAACGTGAGATGCTAAAACATGTTCTCGCTCTGTCGTGTATTGAAACTCGTCTCCTGTCCGTGTCCTACAGTTCAATGTTCTTTTGTGCAAAATCTAATATATGAAACCACGTTGGGTTTTCCAGTTTAGTGATCTGTTGTACAATAGCTGTGAGGATTTGGCAGACTGTCAGTGTTACCCATCAAGCGCTACTTAAATCTCTCTCCAGCAGAGCTGCACGTTAGCTGGTAAATACTGCTGGAACCATGACAAATCTCTGTTTGTCTATCGCTAATGGACGGCAAATGTTACAACTTGTGTTGGCAAAATATTATTCTTCACTCCTTTTCGGAATTGTCTCCCAGTATTGGCTAAAAGCCTAATTTGTTTAAAAATTAATGTTTCTTGTTCCAGTTTAGTAGTCAAGGCCCAAACATTACTATATTGAGATTTGCGCCTTCTGTCTCAGCCATAGGACTCACTCGGCAACCAATCAGATCTTTGCTTTCATTCTTTCATGTGCACTAGAAAGATAAAAGCCATCTGCTGATTGGCTGCCGTTGCTCGATTTCAAATTTTGCACCTAAATGAGACCCATGGATAGATTTGGTAAAGCTTTTAAACAGGAAAAGTGGAGGTGTTGCCCATAGCAACCAATCAGATTCTAGCTTTCATGTTCAAGAACAGGCCTGTCCAACCTGCGGCCCTCCAGATGTTGTGAAACTACAAGTCCCAGCATGCCCTTCCAGCTATCAACAGGTTGTCTACTGGCAAAGCATGCTGGGGCTTGTAGTTGCACAACACCTGGAGGGCCGCAGGTTGGACAGGCCTGTTCTAGAATGAACTAGATAAATGATAGCTAGAATCTGATTGGTTGCTATGGGCAACACCTCCACTTTTGCTTTTTAGACGTTTTAGTAATTCTACACCCCCTAGTTGTGTCACTTCTTGCTATCCCCATGAATATCAGCTCACCCTTCACTGGGTATAGGTGACTGGTCCAATTATCTTATAAGGTAAATGATTCTTTTAGACAACAGGCAGAGGAATTGCGTTGTTTTGTGCTCCCCCCAGCATTGGACTGAGATACCAAGTAAGGTCAATCTGGCATCAATACAAATGCAAATGAAATACAATGTACAGAATGTAGCAAATCTCCCCCTACCCCCCCCCCCCCCCCCCCCTTTGCCCATTGGGATAGTTTTGGAAAAGTTGCAAGTATAATTGTAAATAAAGTAATAATTCCTGATAGGAGACGTTCTTGGCTCACAGCTGTATATAATTTCCTGGCATGTGTTTTGTACATATGATTTACTAACAATCGAAGGCTCCGTTCAAGTGCTCAAGATCTTGCAGCGTAAACTACTAATATCTCTTCCTGTACAGCTTAGTGTTCTACTGGCTTCTCCCACAGACTACGCTGCATGTGGCCTTCATATTATCTGAGACTGGGGCCTATTTACTGCTGATCGCACTTTTAATTATCATCCGTCATCGCCGCAGCATTTTCAGATTGATCGTTTTGCCCACACCGCTGTCCTAATTGAGTATTGTGGGGACTGCTGTTTTGTGGGGTCATTTTCCTAATGCCGGCTTTTGCTAAATAGCCACTTTACTTAAAAATGCCTTAACCCGGTCGGGAAAAGCCCGTTTCCGAATGGGTTAGGCCTCGATAAATAGGCCCCTGTAACTGCAGGGCTACTTACCTGCCCTGAATTATTATTTTTTTGTGGTGCAGACGACATACCCCCCTTGCTCTGAGTAAATTACAGTGGATATAGGAACAAACGGAGGGATATAGAGGAGATTGGCGCGTGCACAATCTCAGGGCCGGGGGGGGGGGGGGGGGGGGTGATATAAGTATCTTGTAAAACATAGTACTTTTTGCAACTTAGATGTGTACCTTTATACTATTTCAGGGTATGGAGACGGCCCTTACACTTCCCCCTATTACAGTATATACCCCCGGACCTCACAGGGTTAACCAGACTATAGACGACTGATTAACGTTTACAGGAATTCTCGGGGGCTTGTGAAACTGTTCGGTGGCTGTGTGCACTTAAACACAACCTAAAGGAGTTACAACACATCTGTTATCGGTTTGCTGAAAAGGATAAAAGAGGGGAAAGAATATTTTTAACCAATGTAAACCCAAATCCATTTTCTAAGACATCAACCAAGTGGGGGAAAAAAACTAAAATAATCTGTTCTGATTTTGGGAGCAGACCTGAAGCCGCGTCTCCTAATGAGCACCTGGGTATTAGGTGCTAAGTATTACAGAGTAATATCTGTTCTAAGGGGGTCACAGGTCAATGTTTGATCTAATAACCAGGGGATTTACGTCTTGCGGCAGCTCGTTATATCCATTCCTTCTGAATACTTCTCCGTTATACTTATTTCCTTTTTAAAGGCACATTACACCGACATGTCGTTAGTTTTTGGAAAACAATTGATATTGTCTATAAGTTTTCACCTTGAGTGAAGTCAAAAAAATACCAGTGCTCGTGTCTGTGATATTTTCTCCAAAGATGTTGCTGGTATAGCCCCAGCAAGGTTGGTTACCCCAAGTACACAAAAAAATATTTAATTTAAAAAATGTAAAAAAATTGCTATTCCCTGACTCATAGGCCCATGTCTACTGCACCCCATGATGGGTACGTCTAGGGGCACCAGGAGGTAGGGAGGAGCATGTAGAAAGTACCGGGGCCCTCATAGGCAAACCGAGGGGGGTTTCCTAGTGTCTGGAAACCCCCTTCCAGCATGGGGCACTGTATGCTAGAGGTGGCTTGCCTCGTGTATATGATTGGGATAGGAATTGCCTGTGTAAATGATGTGGATAGGACGAGTTGGAGAGCAGCCAAGCACTGTCTAAAATTATAGTCACGCCCCCATGCATGCTGGTCACGCCCACTGGCGGCGTAGCGTAGAAAATCTTCTCTACAAATCCTGCGTTTGCCCCTGGCCTGCTTGTGTAGTGGGAGGAGCCACAAACCGGGTGGGGCCACACATCCTTCGGCGATTATGGTAGGGGTCCCAAGTAGTTGCTGCACCAGGGCCCAAAATTCCTCTTGGCTGCCCTGGGTACGCCACTGGATCTTAAATGATTTTTGGAAATAAAAGCTTAGGAAACATGGTTCGGGCCCACTTCTCCCCTCCGTTTGTCAAAAACAAATAAAACCTAAAAATGGTTTGGGATAATCTGTGCCCTGAGCTGGAGTCTCAGTAGTTTTGTCTTTAATAAAATTGCTGTTTTTAAAAAATTGCCTGTTTGTCGGAACCGCCGATTGGTAAGTATACCCCACGGGGCCCTAAGGGAGGATCCGGTTATGGTCCGAGTCGGATCCAATGCGGTCAGGCAGCAGCGCCAATTCCTGTGCCTCTGTCGGCTATAAGTTAGATTGAAACGCTTTACTTTCTACACCAGAATATTTTCAATTAATTTTACTGTTCCTATTCAACTGTCTTGACATGAGAATACCTATGAACTATCGAACGGCTTGAGATCCGCTCCACCAAGGAATGTCTTGTGGGTTTGTAAACTGGGTGGGTAAATATTTAGCAGTAACACAACAATAGCAGAGCGGGGAGGAATGTAAAGTGTTCTGCAACCTCCGGGGCACATGTAGCTGTACTGTAATCTACACGTAGAGATCTGAGCCTGCAGGACCATCTGCTTTGTTTTTTCACTTGTTCTATAGTTCGGAGCGGACAGTGATTGATCATATAACGCTAAATGTGAAAAAAACATTTTAAAAAGGAAAATTGGATTTTTTTTACTTGTTTTTGTTCAACAAGAAAAAATTTTAACCAAATGCATATAAATGTGTAACATAATTGAATGTATTTTGCTGCAAAATTGTCATGGTTTTAATTTGCTGTGCAATGTACACTTTATTTGTTAATATTTATATGGCTATGTTGTGCTAGTTCATTTATTGGGTGGGGAGATGAGTAATAGTTACCAGACAGTCTGGTCTCCCAGAAATGTACTAGCTTGTTGAGTCTTTGTATATAGATTGTTTTTATTTTAGGAATTTTTAGACCATCTGAATTTCTGACTACAAAAATCAGGACAAATTAGGCCACTCTGCTAAACACCCAGGTATAGGATTGGGCGATGAAGGGCCCACTGAAGAAACTAAAAATTGGAACTCGCGGATTGACATATATGCCGCTGCTAAGTGGGGACGTGTCACTGAAAGGGGTGTGGTCAAGTAGTGAAAGGGGCGTGGTCAAGCTACTCAGTGCGAGACTAGCACTTCTCTGTCACGCCTAGCCACCAATTTATGTAGACTGTATATAGATTTGTTGGATGTATGTTTCCACCAAACTAAGTCTATATCTGGTATATATAAAGCAGTAATAAAATTTTTATATATATATATATATATATATATATATATATATATATATATATATATATTTAAATGTCCATGCCATAACAGCCATTGACATGGCCTGCTAGGTCGTGTAGTTCTACTGCAGTGGGTTTATATATACTGGATACAGAATTATTATGGATTCATGGCAGAATCGGGACTCCTATCCCTACCATGCATCCGCAGTAATTCTATATACAATAGGAAGCCTGGGCAGGAACGATTTATGAATTTAGTGGGCCTGCGTGCAAGAGTAGTGCTTCTTGATCCAACCCAACCCCCATATGTGACAAGGTAAGAGTGATGGTCAGACCTGCCCCATTCACTCAGGAAATTGCTCACTACTCTCAGCCATATTTCTGTGATGACTTACCCCACACATCACCAGTCACTGACTGACCAATAAATATATTGCATGTTCGTCAGCTATGTGTGGCTTAAATTATTTTGTTGCCGTTGTTAACTGAGGTCTATGGTGATGATTGGTAATGTGATTTATATAAGAAAAGAATATGCTATGAATCTGTGTGTGGTGATTATCTTTGTTTTTGGTTTTTTTAGCGGGGGTCTGCCTTCTTAAAAAGTGATATAAACAAAAAACTTGCAGAAACATATAATGCTTTAAATATGGCACTATATCTGTTGATCGAAGTGTGTGACTATATATGTGGGTACCAATATGGCAGAGAGCAGTGAGCAACTTCAGATTTGATTTTAAAACTTTAATTTTTCAGATTTGTATATTAATGCCATGGTGCCCAACTGTGCAATCTAATGCAAGATGACTTCTTTAACCATAGAGGCAGCACAGTAGTTGGTATACTGCGTATGTCATGTGTGGGCAGCACGGTGGCTCAGTGGTTAGCACTTCTGTCTCACAGCACTGGGGGCATGAGTTCGATTCCCGACCATGGCCTTATCTGTGTGGAGTTTGTATGTTCTTCCCGTGTTTGCGTGGGTTTCCTCTGGGTGCTCCGGTTTCTTCCCACACTCCAAAAACATACTGGTAGGTTAATTGGCTGCTATTAAATTGCTCTTAGTCTCTCTCGGTCTGTGTGTGTGTGTATGTTAGGGAATTTAGACTGTAAGCCCCAATGGGGGCAGGGACTGATGTGAATAAGTTCCCTGTACAGCGCTGCGGAATCAGTGGCGCTATATATATAAATAGTTGATGATGATGATCTGGACTCTATGAAAAGATTTTCCTTTTGCCATAGTGACCCATAAAACTACTTTGACACCAGAATACGAAACCTCTAGCGTTTTGTGAAGGAGGGAGAGTACGTAAGTTGATTGTAATATTATTCTGTTAATTGCACCCTTTAAAAACCCCAACTGGCCAATTCCAACATCCTATGTGTATTTTTCACAAGTGAGTCTTTCAATGTCATTTTCCATCTTACCACCGGTGCCCATCCCATCCCAGGACAGAGGGGCTGGCACGTTGGTGATCTCGCCAGGCAGTTTTCTGACCACCCATCCTGGTTCTGTAGATCTCTCGCCCCGGGGTGTATCTGCAGCGCTGGAAGCTGAGCACCTATCTTGAAATCCTTCAGAAAACATCAGTGATTTAATGTTTTGATATTTGCTGGTTTCCCTGTGGACAAAACATCACCTCCCAAGTAGACTTCTGCGTAAAGTTACCCAGCTCCTTCCAGCTTAATTATTACTAATTGGAAACTGACACTCCCAGCCAGGTGGGGAGTCTCACAGCTAACACGCTGCTCCCTTCCAGTGCTCCAAGACAGTCACCTTGGGCTTAGCACAAATAAAGTGAAACATTTCTTGTAAAAACAACAATTACTACTTTTTTTTTTTTTTACTTTGTAAGCAGACTGCACAAAATATGATGATGGCTTCTTCTCTATAAGTGCAAGAAGAACGAGCTCTTTACCTGTAAACTGCTCTGTGGCAGATATATATGGCCAATGTACTGTGTATGTATGTAAGCGTGTGTGTAATAAATATATATATATATATATATATATATATATATAATTTAAATATTCTGGCTGACCTGCGGAAATCGGCCCCATAGGTGAGGTTCCTTCACATCTCTATTTTTAAACAGTTCCCCTGCTTTAAAAAGGGTCTGTCTATTACCCCCCCCCCCCCCCCCAGTAATAATATATATTTTTCATGCCTGTCGCCAACTTTCAGAACTACCCAAGTCCCATTCATATGTTCAGGGAGATTATATTTATGGAAAAATGCACAATATCCGTCATGATGTTCTGTAGGCTGGATGTCATTCTCGATATCTCTTCTTACTTTGTATCTGTGGAGTCATGCACAGTATTCATTATCTTGTCCTGTAGGCTGGCTATCATTCTCAGTATCTCTTCTTAGGTTACAGTACAATTCTCAGCCGATTCCCTGCCCTACCTAGGGTGCGTATCTGAGGAGTCCTGCACTGTATTCCATATCCGTGTTTCTCGATATGACGTTACATTCCTGCCATCCTGCGGATCAGGACTTTTGTCCCCGTTCCAGGACAGCTGGAAGGTGTGCCCCCTTCAGTGCCGCTCACCCCAGCACTTCAGAAGCTGCAGGCTGCGTTGCAGGGATGTATTTAGGGGAAGGGGAGACCCCAGCATTTCGGAAGAGCAGGACAGAGGTCCCTGGGGGACTGGACCACTCCTGAGCGTCTCGTGGCCAAACACCAGTGTAGCCTCATCACGCCCCATTGTGCGCAAAGCGACGTCTAAGAGATGAAAGGAATGCCTATCCTATTCTGTAGTTAGAATTTAATTCTCAGTATCTTTATCAATGAACAGCTGCATAGTACCACTTCTCTTACTCTCATTAGTTTATGATAGTAGATTGCCCTATCCTGGCTCTCGGACTGACTGCCCCAGAGCTCCCCGGCCATCGCTTATCGGGAAGCTGAAGGAAGCTACCTGGGAATAATTATCCAGCAATATCCAGTACAACTCTCAGCAGATTCCCTGCCCTACCTGTAGGGGGCGTCCTCCGCTGAGTGAAGGAAGCAGAGACTAAAGCTGGGTACACACTACATGGTTTTCATCCAATAATCGGCTGAATCAGCCGACATACGACCGCTCGTTCAAAAGTCGGGTCAGTGTGTGTAGTGACACGATGGTCAAAAGTCTGCCCAAATGGACGATTGTCGCCTCATTTGGTTGGTCGTACTGTTAAATATTTTCGTTTCCAATCTCGTTTCCGTTGTGTAGTGTGTATAAACTGCCGACCGATCCACAACAGTGAGTACGAAATTACAGTCATTGCTCACGACAACATGGCTGTAAAAAGTCGCTAAAGGGGCGTCCGCTCTTCCCTTTATCGTCCTAAACAAGGCTAGTGTGTATGCAGTCCATGGACCGAGCGATCGGACCATCGATCGCATGTAAAATCGATCGGCATAAAAAGTTGGTTGAAATTTCTGTAGTGTGTACCCAGCTTAACCTGAGTACTGCACTAGGCAATACGTAAAAAAAACATAATAACTCAAAAGTGTCAGTTTCTCCTTAAACACGAACCTGGGAACGATAATGAGTGACGCATGTTTCAGCCTTCGTTCTCCGTAGCAACCAATCCGATTCCGCTCCCATTACTCTGACTGATCAAAGCAAATATCTGAGCGGTTGTTACGGGTAACAAGTCTGAAACTATTTGCACTCTCCTGATTTAATCCAGGTTTTCCCACTTCCATCAGTTTTGCACCATTTATCCCTCTTCTCTTTTGTATGACCTGGTATTTATAGATCACTTTTGGAACAGAAAAAAAAAAAGTAATCCCCATCTTGTCTCCCTGCCTGGGAAAAGGCTCTTATCACCCAGAAAGTAAATATGAGGCAGACAGATTACCTGCACTGTGCTGCAGCTTAATGATTGCACTGATTTGTTATGGAGACTCTGCTGCTCTATTGCAATCCTAATAAGGACCTGAAGGGCTACAAAACTGCATTTGTCAATTCAGAGCTGCCAAACTTTCTCCAGACATTTAAATGTGAGATTTGGAGGGGGGGTTGGTCTGATCAGTAGAATTATTAACTGTTCTGCAGCAAAACGGATCAAAGGCAGCGAATAACACAAACCATCACTGTGGATGGGGAGCAGGAAGAGGCCAGAAATTACATGTCACCTTCATATCCTGACTTACTGACCCTGCACTCATGAAGTTCTTGCCATTCCAGCTGTTACCACTAAATATATAGCTGCTGGGGTTACAACAGAAAGGGGAGCTCTCTGCTTCCCTATTGGTTGGCTCGTGTCGGAGGGCTCTGCCTCTTCATGACCAGCCGGGGAATCCAACATGTGCCTGTCAGTCAGGCTACAGTGCTGTGCTGGGAGGGAGCCTCCTATCCATGGTCTTATGTGCTCCAGTATCCTCAGCCCTTATCCAAAACATACTATGGAGCACCTCTGGACAGCAGGTTGATGACCACCAGACATTTGGGCTCCTGAAGGTACATTCACTTTACATCTATTCTCTGATTCCTTCCATCAGGGGAGAGATTGCAGTAATGCAATTGCTTTGCATGCCCTTGCATCGCTCTTCGTACAATTACTGGGCTTTCTCTATTATTCTCTATATATTTCCAGCTATATTTTGTATCGTTGCACGGTGGGGCAAAAATATTTTTTGTTTTGTTGTGTGTGTGTGCTAATTTTATTTAACCATTTGAGATCTTTAAAATAAGGTAGAGCGGTTGGGATCTATTCTCCAGAATGCTTGGATATAATAAACGTTTCTTCATTTCACCATGTCTAAAATATACTAATTTCCATTGGCAAATGACCTCTGTCTTTCTCCCTGGGGACATTGCCTTCCTTATTAAACCGTTTAGCAGTGCTCTGCATAGTGACTGTAGATAGATACTCTGGATGACTGTCTGTGTCTTGTACATTATTACTGAAAAGCAGCAATTATTTACTTTTTTGTCTACTTTCTGGATTTTCGGAACTTTGTGGATTTCGGCTTTCTGGATAAATTCCACCTCTGTCCCTGGGTTCTACTGGAATATTACACAGAGATACTGGCACTGCTTAAATTTTGAGTGTATATTTTAAATAATATCCACAAGCACTAGTTCGATATATGTATGACTGGTGGTTAGCAAATCTATGTATTACTAGATCAAGAAAAACTTCTTTAGAACATTGTTGTAAGGGTATAAAGTCATTTTGTAATGTAAATTTGTTCCAGGTTTTTTTTCTTGTCTTCTATATAAATGCCAGTTTGTTTGTTTTTTTTTGTTTGTTTTTTTAATACTGTTTTATTCCAATTTGTTTTTCTCTAAAGTAATTTTAGTCAAGTAGTTTATCAGCAGTTAAACCTTTTAGAATTCTAATTCATAAGATTTACAATTTACTGAAACCCTGCCCTCTCTTCTATATTTTCTATTAAATGTAAATTGGTACATTAATAAATACACATTCTAATGTTGTGCAAAATGAAACCTATCTATTTGATATTGTGTTTTGTAATCTTATTTTATAAGAAGGAAACGTTCCCATTGCATACGTCGAAGGGAATTGCTGTTATTTGTTTATTCTCCTTCATGACGATTCTCCTTTTTAAGTAGCAATGACACAAACACACTGTAAACCCTGATGTAGTGTTGCTGTGTGAAAACGTTATATAGCGTAAAAGAAATATATATTACAAGCCTTGTAACTGTACCCTTCCTACTGCTAGTGCTAATCCTACTGTTTTCTTTGTATTGGTCTCTTCTCTGAATGAATTGAGCTGCAGCTCTAAGTAAACTTCCTAAACGATGCATTTAATTTGTTTTGGTAACATGTCGTTCCTCCTCTGTGTTGAGCTGCTCCGTTCATACATCTAGTCAGACAATACTACTAACCTTATTGTTAAAGTTCAGCTGCAAAGTACAAAATCATGTAACATTGCTTCGTTCTTAGTTATGTTATAGCTTTCTCTTACACGACTGTTGTATCCCCCCCAAAAAACCATTCATGAGACTCTGCAATCCTCTCTTGCCTTCTACACATTGCATAATAATTGTGCATTTTAGGTTTAAATGTATTTTGCCTTCAAAACATTAATAGCCGATTACTGGACTCTCTGTCCTTACACACAGTGAAGCTTTCACTATGTTCTATAGCAAACATTCTAAAGAGGAAACGTGGAGGTGTTGCCCATAGCAACCATTCAGATCCTAGCTATCGTTTTATTGACAACATTCTAGTAAATGATAGCTAGAATCTGGTTGCTATGGGCAACGCCTCCACTTTTCCTTTTTAGAAGGGTTGATAAATATTTTTTTTTCCTCTTAATAGATACATGGCTATATCATTATTGTAGCACTATAATGCAGCATCTTGAATGTCAGCCTAAAATGAACTCATACCTGGGTGCCCTAAAATAGGCCTCTCCCACTTTACCCTAGCGGTCTCTTACCTATCGTACTAATGTGAAGAGGAGTATTTTTATTTTCTTGTCCATGAACTGTGCAGATCTGCTCCTACAGTGGGATAGAGAACAGCCGCACACGGTAACACAGATGATACAAATTCTGTACACACTAAGAACCACCAGGCGCAAAATGCGTGGCTTCCTCCCCTACGTCTCCAGCTTGTTCCACTACTCTCTTTAGATTGATGTTGGCTGCATTGGGCTGCTGCCTGTTTTTCCTTATACTCTTGATTGTGATGGTGACAAGCTTCGACGTGCCTCCGTTTGCTTTATGTCTGCTCCTGTAGTTGCAACTGCTTTACATATCTGAGGCCAGTGAAAGATATGGAAACTACAAATGTCTGCACATTGCAAACACTGTTTAAATTATCTGCATGTTGGCACTTTCCAGAAACGTAATCCTCGGGATCGCCTCCGTCGCTGGTCAGTAGCGGATTTTCTGCTCCAAAAAAAAAAGAGTTACAGGGCCCGAATGCTAGACTTTGCTCTGCGAGTGTGGTGGGAGTATTTGCACAGATCACTTCTATGAAGCTTGCGTACACTGCAAAGCTTTATCACTTATGAAACTGGTCTATGTCCAGCCCTAAAGGACAACTACACTCCATAATGAGACGTGAGACTCCATTTAAGAAGCAAAATGTTGAATAAACATTTCATGACCTACTGCGAAAGACACATCCAGCGCTTCTCATGTAGTGTTTAAAACGGAAACATTTACTGGACAAAAAGCTCAAATGGCAAAGCATAAAACACTAGTAATGTTTGTAATGACATGACATGCCTCTGTTGGGAATCCACCAATCTATGGTGTAGGAGACTACAATATTCAAAATTTTCACTGCCCCAAAGCTACTCACAATATAAGCTCCTCCCACCTGGAAGAAATGGGAGGGGCAAGTAGCATTCTGGAAAGATTTAGTTGAGTAAAAACACTATTTTGTTATATATTTCGCTTAGTAATGCAGACTTTGATAGTTGAAGTTCAGTAGGAGGTTTTGTGTAAGACTTGAATATGTGGGGTATATTCACTGCAAATGTCTAGATCAGTCCCACCTCAAAATGCAGCTCTGTTCCTAGATCCCAATAGTATATCAGTCCCACTGTAGGTCTCTTAGATCTGCTGCGAAACACGGCGTCTTTTAAGGTCAGCGGCCATTGCTCATCACTTCCAGTATTAGGCTGTGTGTTTGCAATATTACAATTGGCCTGTATTCTGTATGTTGTCCCAGTACTCCAATTACCCTAAAATTGACTACAGAAAATAAAAATGACTCCATAATGATACTGACATTTGCCACCTTGTTAAATTGCTTAGCAGTGCTCCTCACAGTAGCTGTTTTTAAGAAGTTTTTTTTACTTGGTACGCCCCAGTGAGGAGAAGATTTGGCAGAGATTTTCTCTCTTGCCCGGTCTGAGGTGCGGAAACTTCCCCGTCATAGATTTTGGCTTTTTCTCTCCTGGCTGCCAGCGGAGGAAATTAAATCATTTTAAAGGGCTAGACACGCTGGCACGCTGCCACGTGGAGATGTAAGCTTCAAGGTAACTTTTATATACATCTGTTAGGAGCCATCGCTGCGTTCACATTTTCCGACATGAAAGAGGCCAGGCTCTCGGTCGTACAGCTCCTCACAGAAACGCCATTCATTGCCGAGCCAGGAATCCAGCACTTGTGCAGAAACACACAGTCCCCAGACAAACACAGGCCGTACAGTGAAACCACCTAACACGTCCATGCAGTTATTCCCACCGTGTTACATTCATGTCGGCAGATTCCAGTCCTATCTGATTCTTTTATTATTTTATTTTTTTGTAGTGTAGAAATGTTTTTTTCCCCCAAAGCTGTTTTATGGCAATTTAATTATATCTGTATAATCAAGGCTGGATTAAGTGCAGGAGCCAGGGTGCAAATATGCCTCTAGTAAGGACCTTTCTGTTGATGCCAACACACGCACGTCTTTGCAGGAGCTGCAGGGTACTAATTCTATGTAAAATACTATTCGCCCCCACACGTTCTCTTCTGGTCTTGCTGATATGGGGGTAAATGTATCAGTCGGCAGTTACTTAAACCCGCTAGTTTTCTGCGCTTTGCTGTCATTTTTTTTTAAAACGTGAATTTTTATTAAAGGCAAAGCCGCTTGGTCAATAAGGGGAACGGGTCATATTCACATAAAATGACACCATAAAACTTCACATATGAATTAAAGGCGTTGTACACCTTTCATAAGCAGAACTAGCGACCTGTGGGCCCCGCTGCAGGGAGGAGGGAACT